>NC_086444.1:1174301625-1174646114 GCF_028390025.1 Pseudophryne corroboree
TTGCAATCACTTCAGACTATTCAATTCCGGATTTGTGGTCACACACCCGCCCAGCATTCGCCCAGCCACGCCTGCGTTTTCCCTGGCACGCCTGCATTTTTCCTAACACTCCCTGAAAACGGTCATTTGCCACCCAGAAACGCCCACTTCATGTCAATCACTCTGCGGCAACCAGTGAGACTGAACTGCATCACTAGAACCTGTGCAAAATGACATCATTCATTGTGCCCGTACGTCACGCATGCACAGAACAGCTGTTTTTTAGCCTGATCGCTGCGCTGCAAACAAATGCAGCTAGCGATCAACTCGAAATGACCCCCATAAGCCAATCCATGTGTACACAAATGGATTGACTTTCCCCAAATTGCGGGCCTCCACATGACATGGGTCACTTGGAGACCTGCCAGTAAATCAGAGAGCGCCACATAGTAGCGCTCTCCTGATTGACTAAGGGCTCCTCAACTGTCACTCAAGCAGAGCCCATAGACTTCAATGAAGAAAAAATCTCCAATAAAGTCTACGGGTGGGAACTGGCTGAAGGGTAGTAAGTGAAATATACACTTTAATAGTGATCATAAAATCATGGTAAACATGCAGTATAGACTAAAACATTTTACTAAAGCATGCTGTCATTGTTGGCTACACCTAAAGTCCTGTACTAAAGGAAATTTGGCGTTTACTGGAAGAAGTTATTCTCTTGAGCTGCCTTATGCTTAAGCTGTATATGAGAACAGCAACCAACAGATCAGGATCACATCCAGTGATAACATCTAGGGGCCCCAACATGTGCACTGCAGCAAGTTGACTGCTCAGGCGACAGACTAAACATTATACTGCAGTATGATCTAGAGTGTTTATACATTGTGTGATTATATGTAATGTGGTTATATAAATGTAGGAAAATTGATTATTGTGTAGCATAAACTATATGGTAATATAGGTAACATACATGTAGTTGATCGGTACAGTAGCAACATGTATGCTGTGTATGGAAACAGAACATAAAAAACGTTAATGTAGATAACATTGTTATGAGTTAAACTTACATTAATCTCTTTGCGCTCAACTCCTGTGACAAGATCCTGGGAGGCCTATTATGGTGAACTTGGAGAAAGTTACAACTGGTACAATTATACATTACCAGGTACAGGTTTAAATGCTACTGTATGAGTTACATGTAATGTGACAACATTGTAATTTCACACACATACATGTACAGTAGGTCACTATCACATTGCTACATAAACGGGTTCACCCAAGCAAGTCCATCAAACTAATTACAGTTTTGGTGGAGGCACTTGAGATAATTAGGTAGCCCACATCCCTAACAGAGTACTGAGGTAGGAAAGGGGGTTAGAAACAATTCTAATTGATAATCCTGAACGGGATGTAGTTATGTGACCGGCGGTCAGGAGGCTGTCGATCACATTACTACATTACTCCTCCCCACAATCCCGACAGTCGACCAACAGGGACTATGGGTGTCCACTACACCCATAGAGTGGGAATAGAACCAGTGGTGACCGCCACCCCGACATTCCACCTCTGCAATGACGACTGGCTCATGCAATACACACTCACCCTGAACATGTATTTCAACAAAGTATTTTCAAAATGACTGAATTCACTTGGACTATTCAATGGACTCATAAATTCAGGAAAAGCCCCAATACTACTGGGGAAAGTATTATAGGATCTAGGAGGGGAAGGAGAGGGGGGATCTTACTGTTGCATTTTTTGCCGACACTGTAGGTTTACCTGTTATTATAGGACCAGATTGGTGCTGGTTACACCCAGTGTCCTACTACCTCCAACTCTCCACAGCACCCCTTCTGCAGCCAGCAAAATCATTCAACAGCCATGGTTTATTACTGCTGTCAGTTTCACGGTCATACATAATAATGACAAATCCCTCAGACTTTATTTCAATTTATTTATTATAAGATATATTAATTCCAATAGATGACGGCAATAGAAAATGATTATTTTATTCTTATCACAACTTATAAAGCATCAGTGTATACTACAAGTAGTGAGAGTCTCTGTGGTTGGAGGACATAGACTATGGCCATGTAATAGGCAATTTAGACTGTAGAGTCCAATGAGACTTATTATAGATTATCCACAAAGCTCTGCATATCATGTTCAATGGGCCTGACTCTGAGTCGTACGCATAAGCACATGCAGCAGCGCCTATCGGCGCACGCCGGCCTGTGAGTTATGCAAGTCACACTACAGAGTCATTCCCATGTGTATATCCATTTGGCCAAATGTGCAATGACTGAGATGCCCACTTTAAATACCCATGCTATGGCAGGTACAGTTTCTCTATCTGACAATGTTCTCATATGCTTGCACCTGTGTGTCCATGATACAGTATGGCAGGTGCAGTTTCTCTGTCTGACAATGGCCTCCTATGCCTGCAGCTGTGCATCTGTGTATGCAGCTGCTTTCACCAACATGCCTGTGACATGCATTTCCAGCCACCTCCCAGACAAGTCCGTCTGTAACACATACGCAGCAGGAGATTTCAGAATTTTGTGTGCATGCGCAGTTGCAAAAGGTGCTCAATTATGTGAACGCTGGCATTGCATGAGAACTGCATGTAATTCAGATTAGGCCCAACATGTTCTCACATCATGGCATCATTAACTGTGAAATATATTGGGAATAATAGAGATATCAGAAGTTACCAATGAGTTTCCCATCATATATACACATATATGGTAGTCATTTCCAAATACTACAGATTAGTGGGGTTGGAAGTGGGAAAAGGGACATCTTAACATATTGGAACACTGGACAGCTGCCCAGGTCGCCACAATTCTAGGGGCCACCGAGCAGAAGCAGACTTGGTAGAGGGTATCTGCCCCTCGCACTTTTTCCTTCTGAGCCTTCTTGGGGGCAAGTAGAAAATACTTCCCAGTCACTCTGTTTGTGAAATACACACAATCAGTGGACCAGGCCACATTCTCTACCTGCCTCCCAGTCTGCAGCCAGAAAGTGAATGGCTGCCAGCATGCTGATTGGTGACTGGCTGGAGCTATCCACCAGTTGGAGTGCTGATAGCAATTCACTGTATGTAGGGCCTAAGTCAGCATGGATTCTGAGAAATTACAAATTGAGCGAGTACCGAATGACTGCACATGCTTAGCACTTGTATTGCACACGCACAAGGGGTTATAGCAACAAAAATTGCATACAGATCGTAATCGCAATGTAGCTGCTGTTTGACTGAAAGGAAGCCAGCATTTCTGGGCGGAAACCTGCCTTTTTCTGGGTGTGTCAGAAACAATGCATGCGTGTCTAGGTGTTTTTGGGGAGGGTTTCAGCTGTCGGCGCAGGCCACTTCCAGGCCATCTCAGTCGTAGATTAGTGGCAGCCCCAGACCTACTCACATTTGCTCAGACGACAACGTTTCTTTGATGTTCTGGGAATTGCGTATGCATCTGAGAGTCGATAGCTCTCTGCGATGCATTCACAATTTTGCATGGGGCTATTGTTCTTCCTTTCAGAGCAATGTCTTTCTACTCGCAGACAACTGCAATTTCTCAGAATAGTGATCCATGCTGAATTAGGCCCTTAAGCATGTGAAGAGACAGCGTGAGACTGCAGGAGGGTAAATTAAGAATGGGATGGTAGGGGATGTTTTTATTTAAAATTGCATAAAATTTTTCATATTTACAGGGTAACAATAAATAATTGAAATTAAAATAAGATACGTAGTCAACACAAATTTTCCATAATGAAATGTCAAAAAAGAAATTTACTTTCCAAGAATTTAGTAAAACATTTTCTTTATGCTCCCTTATTTATTTCACAAAAATGTTACTGACTTTACTTACTTAGTGAGTTTTCTACGCTCAAAGTTTTGGTTCTTCCTCAAACACCTCAATGCCCCAAACCCTCCTGTCCTTTATCTCCCAGGATTTCAGACATACCTCAAAGCTATTGTCCATTCATGCACCCTCCACCAACACGCCAATCTCTCCCATCCTCACTCCATTCATTCTCCCATGCATCACCATTCACCTTCTCTCAAACCAGAACTACCAACATTTAGCGAGAAAGAATAAAGGATTTTTGTAGCCCATCAGATACATGCAAACCATTTAAAAAAAGAAACCATACCAGTATAAAATCTAAATGCAGATACAAGAGTGAACAGATAGCTAGACCCAAAGATTGGAAAGAGGGAAGCCATCCCTCATCCTCTAAGGGGGCTTCAACTGGCACCACAAAAGGGCCAGTCAACAACGTCTAACCTCCCCCTATCCAACGCCATCATCCTCCTCACCTCATGCAGAATCAGAGCCACCACCTCTCTGCAGGGAAGAACTTTGCCTCTAAGAGACACCTGAGACTGTGCACTTCATATGTGATACCTAGCAGCTAGACTGACTAAAAGAAATAGTGCTCAACTCAAAACCCTCATACAGTTTGAATGTTCCATAGACCCATACCAGGTAACTCAGCCCCGAAAGGCAAGGGATATCTAAAGCTTTTGAAACTGCCTTGTAAATTTCTATATTATAGGGACACTGCAGAAAGAAGTGATCAATGGTCCCTTTTTCTCCTAAACACTCCTCACACGTACACACACGATCATTGGAATTTATAAATCTCAGGTTTCCTCTAACATAGAGCTTCCCTTGAGAGGATAGCCAATCAATGTCCCTGAATATTAATGGAATTATTTTTAAAATTGTTCAGAGAGATTCCCTCTGAACAAACATCCCCTCGACAATCCCTAAATGCCAGCGGAACATGGCAATAGGTTTACAAGATCGTCTTTCCCAACTCCCTCCTACAGTGGTCCTTAGTTCCCCTGCCCCCAAGCTCCACTGCCCTATTACCTTTCGGCACTGAATCACGTAGATCAGGAGGTAGCCTTTTCTTGCCAGAAGTGTTGTTATGTGACCACCATCTAGCCATGCTCCGAAGAAAAAGGACCCTCATTCCCTGAAACCAGACACCCACGAGGGGGGTCTCTAAAAAGAGACCTCCAACATTCAACTTTAAAAAGGTTGTTATGAGGAAGACTATGGGGTTCACCCTCTACCCTCAGTTTGTAGGTTATGCCTCTTTTTACTATGTTCATTTTGTTCCCTAATAACAAAAGAACAAAGAACATATTTTGGACCACCTAGACTGGGGCAAAAAACACACATAGCTTACATATAAAAATATTAGGATCAGGTCAGTCATGCATAAGTCAACCTTTCCTTCAGAGTAAACTTGCATCTCCTCCAGCGTTCCACCTTCATGGCTGCACCTTCCACTTTCCTGTCCCAGTTTGCAGTGGCATAATTGCAATGGTCAAATTGAATACCTAAAGGGTGGTACTCACGGAGCGATCCCAGACTAAAATCTAAGCAGTCTGACTAGATTGCTTAGATTTTAAGCATGATCTGTCCGTATGTAACCCCCACAGCGATAGGTATGCATGGCGCTATGCGGCGCTATCGCTGGTGCTAGATTGGCCTGCATGCAGGCTCAATCTACTGGGTCACTCATTTCACCCACTGGGTAAAATGAGCAGCACCCCCTTTCCCTCACGCTCAGCACACAACGCGCTGTGCTGAGCTGGGGGAGAGATGTGTGCTGAGCGGTTCACTCAGCACACATCTCTCCCCAGATCTGCCCGTGAATACAGGCCTTAAGATCTTTATTGGATGACTGGCCTTGAGGAGGCTGTCCGGGAGTCAAAATTATTTTCTCCTCTCCCCATACAGAAAGCTTCACACTTGTCCTTATTCACTATAGAGCCAGAAGCTCCATAGTATTTCTTGATTAGTTGGTCCACCCGATGTGCCTTTGCCACGGAAAACAGAACCACAGTGACATCATCAGCATAGGCTAATACCCTTAGTGGCATCTCCGGACCCAACTGAAACCCCTCCACCATGCCACTCTCAATCCTTCTGATAAAAGGATCAATTGCAAACACATATAGAAAGGGGCTCAGGTGACACCCCTGATGGACTTCCGAATCCACCCCAAAAGTAGGCCCTACCCAAATATTTATGAGTGGGAAGCTCTCGGCCCTGCTGCAAAACACTCAAAGCCAATTTACCATCCTCCCTGGGATACAATACCATTCCAGCAGAGTCCATAAGTACTCATGAGTGACTCTATCAAAAGCCTTAGACTGATCCAATGCAAGAAAGTACGTACTGTATGGGTAGGGGCCCAGTGCATTGCTCTGCCCAGGACCTACAATGCTGTTAAGATGGCCCTGTGTGAGTGACCTTTAAGCTGGTTATACTTTCTTATATTGATGAACTGTGTAAAAGTAACAAGAAGAAGCAGAATCTCAGAATACGTTTATATACCCTAATTATGCATATTTTTTCCATGAAGCTGACTAATCAGTAAATTAACATTTATGTAAAACCAGAAAAAAACAGCTCAAACAATCTTAAGTTTACCCTGGAAAACTAACAGAAAGCTTAATTTCAACAGAATGAAAGCACTTTAAATGTGATAAATCACTGCATTCATGAAGGGTGTAAACCCTCCAGTCTTGTGGAGTTAAGGAAGGTGAATATGTCTCACTCTTTCTCTGCAACAACAAATATAGTTTTTTTAAGATCATAGAGATCAGTGGTAGACTTACTTCCTATTATTTCATAACACTTAACTGTATACCCTTCATCTTTTAGAGCCTGTTTTAAAAAGGATTCATCATAATCTAAGACAAAGTACTTATCATCCCCAACCATGAAATAAGAAGTGTTGATATCTGAAAGAAGTACTAAGTTCCCCCCAGCTTTCAGTAGAGATGACAAATTTTTAAGGTTTCTGCGGAATGTGTTGAGATCTTTACTAACAGCATCCAGGGTCCGAAAACAGAAGACAGTCTGCCTTTGGTAGCTCTACAGGAGATGTAGGGTTTCCCTTGGCCAGCTCACACTTCTCAATGCATTTGATTTTCCTTCTTGTCATAGCTTCTATATCCTGATAGCTTTCACTGCGAATAAGAAAAAATGTTATAATTCTAGGTGTTAAGGAACATAACCTAATCTCATCTCATGCGGACAAGACAATTAATTACAGTATACAAAATGCTCCTATTTGTCTGCATGACATATTCTTATATGTACAGTTTGCCCACCTCTTGGATATGGAAGTGCTACAGTACCATGAAAATACCCTGCAGGATCATTTGTGGGATTACAGACTCGGGGTATGATTCAGAGATGGGTGCAGTTTGTACATCAGCTGTGTCTTTAGATGAAAATATGCAAAAGCAGCAGGAAATGTCTGGATTAAAGGGATGCCTCCTACATGCTTGTGTGATCTGCATCTACATCTACAGACAGAGCAATGGATCAGCCTCGTGTGAACATCAGACATCTGAGTAACCCTCTGTTGAACCCAGGCTGTTCACGCTGCTGGGGCCAGGAAATCTGCATCTAAAGATTTAAAACCTGGCATTGTCACTCGCAGAAATTTGGGTCAACATGTCCCACTTTTTGGGGAATTCTGACCAGTTCTGTGCACCCCAAATGCCCACACCCTGTCACACAGGCTGTGTCTAAGGGGGCTCTGCATGTGAGGATGTGAGAGTCCTATGCAGGTGCTCCACCATCAAAGATGTATGTAAATCATCACATATACGTTCATCTCTGAATCTGGCCTTCACATGCAATCTGTTTGATGCAAAAGGTTTCTTATTGAAGGAACAGTAGGAAGTGTGATATGGTCCACCAGGGGGAAAAATCTACTGCCATCCACTGAAGCAGTTGAATATATATTCCTCTCTTAAAACTTTTAACTGCTCAGCTCAATATTTATTTTGGCATGTGGGTATTTACTGAGGTGCATCCATTCACCAATCTCACATTTAGCAAGAAGGACACAACCACTACCATCACTTTCATTTTGAACTTCTCACTGTTTCCTCTATCATGGAGCACTAAGCTACAGATGAGTCCACATACACTTATCATTTTTCAGCCATGGCACACTCTCAGGGGTGTAGCCAGAACTTTGTGGGCCCCATAGCAACATTTTGAAAGGGCCCCCCATCCCAATGCTTCTAGAGACACTTATCTGCAGCAGCTGTTAATTGTATGCCCTAGAATAATGCCCTAGTTTATTTTTTGAACCATAGTAGAGCATTATTTAATGTTATGCCCCATGGTAGTGCCCTAGTTTCTTTTATGGATTGCAGTAGTGCTTATGTTCACCCTATGTCAAATTTCATAGCTGCCAGTACACATTATGCTGCACAGTACTCCCAATTCACATTATGATTTATAGTACTCCCGTTCATATTGTGCCACATTACAGTGCCCCAGTTCATATTATATAACATTAAAATGCCCTCCAGTTCATTTTATACCACACTAAAATGAGCAGGTACAGGGGCATACCTAGATATATTACCACCCAATGGTGAAAAATGTATAAAACACATGTAACTTTGACAGGGAAGGTGGCCCCTCTCAGCTCTGGGCCCCATAGCAGCTGCACTGCCTGCACCTATGGTAGCTACACCCTTGCACAATCTGCATGTTCTAGCATCAAGTTGCAGGAGTCTGTAATACCACTTCTTAAATGGTAGGTGGCTCTCTTCCCAAAAATACTTACTGCGCATGCATCAAATAGGAATTGTCAAACACATAAAAAAAAAAACAGACAACATCATGGCATAGACTTGTAACCAATTGACTTCACTTTTGAATTTTACAGCACGCGACCAAACAAGGACACAGCATAATAAAGAAACGGAAATATTATAGCGAGGCCGACAAAAAATGATGAAAGACAACACATAGTGGCGTGCGCTAGTGTGACACATGTTTTCTGCAATACAGTATTATGAAGTAGACTTGCTTACTATGGGTGGGGGTCAATACTGTAGGTCAACACAGTTTTGTTTTGTGTGTCATTTTGTATGTTTCTCTATATTTAAGCCAAATTAGTGGAAACGTACCTTCACTCGCCACGCTGTGGGTGACCTTAAGCACTGTTGACCTTTTACATGTCAACCTTTTATACCTGTTGACCTAAAGCATATTGACCGTATGGGGTCAACCTATTCACCTACAGTAAAAACTGTTGAGAAATCATTCAGAACCCACTTACTGTACTGTATGACGTGAAGACTGGCACACAACATTGAGTAATTGCCCCCAGTAGATAGACACAGCGTCACCATTGTACTATTGTGTACACTTGCCATTCAAGAAGTGGTATTACACACTACTGCAACTTGATGTTAGAACATGCAGAGTGTGGCACAAAGGAAAAGTTCCTAGTGTAATACTGTATTTCAGTCCTATACTGAATGTCTGTGCTACAGCCGAATCAGCGAGACTGTTTAACTACAGTATCAGATTTCAGTGCTATCCAATCAGGGCTTGCTTTAGTGCCACCTCTATTCATTGCTACACAATACTGCAGTTTTCACAAGCAGTGCACTGGCCACCCCGTGGTTCAGGTGAGTACTGCATGGCATGAGCCATCTCATAGGGATCCAGTTAGGATCCCGGCTGTAAGGATACTGGCAGTCAAAATAATTACGCCGGAATCCTGACCGCTGGGATACCAAACATATGTTTGCTGGCCGTCTGAGAGGTAAGTTGCAGGGGGTGGGGTTCAGGTATAGGTCGTTGGGGGGTAGGGTTAGGTTTTCGGGAGCGGGGTTAGGTTAAGGCTGCAGAGATTGGGGTTAGGTTTAGGTGCCCCCTGTCAGGGATAGGGTTCAGCTACAGGGAGGGGGGGCTACATTTAGGCACCCCCGGAGGGGTTGGGTTGGGTTAGGCTGCAGGGAGTGGAAGGGTTATGGTCATGCTGTGGGAAGGGGGGGTTATGTTAGGGTTAGGTTTAGGCTGCAGTGGGGAGGGTTAGGGGGCATTGTAGATAGGTAAGTATACTTACCTTGCCCCTGTCGAGGGATGCCGCGGTCAGTATTCTGACCGCCAGCAACTCGACCACCAGTAAATCAATCCCAACCCATCTCATGTCTTCGTACAATGTAGCATGCTTTCTCGCAAGTTTTGTAATGTGCCAGTGATGCCTATTTAGTGCAATTTGTGCTTAGGTGTATTTGGACACATCTGTATGACGTAAACCCAACAAAATAAGTAAGTTAGCCCCAGACATAAGGAGGTTGATTTAATTAGCTACAAGGTGCAAATTGTCATTGCAATGCCATGGAAACACTGGCAATGGCAACCCAACTAGCCCATTTATGGCCAAAACTTGCCCAAGTCTGGCAGCCACAAATATTTGCTCAGACTTGCAGGGTGAGGTAATTGAATTGACCCCATGAAATATAAATCATACCCTATAGATTTCAATTGTAGAATGCAATACAATGCACATACAGTACACTACTTTGGAAATGTTTTTTTCTACCGCTATAATACAGTAACAAAATGAGAAACATTGATTTGATCTGACAAGTCTTTTTTAAAAATGTCATCTTACTTTCCGCACCACCGTCTGTGTTTAGTAAGGTACAGTACTACAAATATTTTGTTATTCTGTTTTCTGTCCTTTTTTTAATGTAAAGATAATATTAAAAATAATAATAATAATAATAATAATAATAATAATAATTATGATACCTTGCATTTTCTAGCTCCTTCACAGCTTTTGAAGCATAAGACCAATCATGGGCATCAGGATCTTTATTCATCCACTTTCTCACTCCGTTAATACATTGGTCATTACACTCTATAATTATAATTTCTTTAAAGAACTGACGGACAGCAAATAGTTGATAAAGAATGTGGCCAACACTGACATCAATCAGGATATCTCCACCAATTTGTCCTGCAGAAACATATAACGCAACTGTTATAGAACAAAAGTAGTTAGAGATACAGTAATCTCCTTACAGTATAGTTTCCATCTCTAACATAGGTACAGTAAGTATTATGAGAGGTCCTCCCTGCAGCTGTGTCCTTTACCTTTTAATTACTTTTATACCTAAATAAGCACCAACATTTCTAAATTCCCCAAAGGCTGGAGGTGAGGATTTACCAGGAATACTGTTGTTACTGGGCTGAGTGCATTGGACACAATATGTAGAGACCAGCATGCTCTAATGTATTAACATTCATTGCTGGACATTCATTTATTAATAGACACACACATGCAGGGGCTCATTTTGTCAGAAGCCCATTAAGCTGCCAGTATGTCTTTGGAGTAAGAGTGGAAACTGGAGCACCCTGACAGACAGGGAAAAAATACAAACTCCTTGCACATAGCATCCTGAGTGTAATTGATCCTGTACCCCTGATGCATTGAGGCAGGAATGCTAACCACTGTACTACCCAATCAAATATTTAATTGAGTTATGCCATCAGTGTGCACTACCCATAGACATACATTTTAATTTTACCCAGTTACATCCATCCTCAATTGGTGCTCATTCCATTGTGATTTCTGCATCTTTTCCAACGATCTTTTCCAATGGTTGTAGGAGAAGATATAGGGCTTAATTCAGCTGGAGTTGTAGTTTTGCGAAAAATCACATAAGTCGCCCATAAATTTATTGTGACACACTTAAACACACACATATATATATATATATATATATATATATATATATACTTAAACTAGCTTAGCACTAAGAAATAACGACACAGACACCAACTGCTAGATTTAAAAGGTCAAAAGGCATTTATTGTTTGATTACCTAATTTTAACTATGTATTGGAGGATGGCAAAGAAAGGCGCTATTAACTCTCCAGCACCAGTCAACTAGAATAATACCATAACCTAGGAGGGGACTTACCACTGCCTCCTAACAACATAACCCGCATTGTGTAGGACTCACCACCCTTTACACTAGCAGAGCAATGGACGAAACCACACAGGAACATCCGTAGTCCACCTGCAGGGGGCAGACACACTCACCGTTTTACCAAAAGGGGGTGCCCCCCAATGACCACTTATGCAAGCTTTTGAACGCTGGCTGGTAGTGACTTTCCACTACAACAAGGTTTACCTATACCGCAGACGCCATCCAAACAAAAGAAAAACAAAAAAGCCAAAACTAACTATCCAAACAGTTAAAAATGTTCTCCAAAAACACACTAATGCCTGCCGGGGAAAGGTGAACACCATCCTCCCTACAAAAATGGCAGTTACGAAGAACCAGCAGAGGATGCCGATTTACCAAAGCACAGATGGCCTTCATATACACAGGCACCGCAGAATTCACCTTCTTACAAGTCTTTTCTATGGCAGAGAAGCGAACAGCACCCCGCCAGTAAAAACGAGGTACAATATCTGACCACACCAGTCTCTCTTGAGGCCACCAAATCTGTCTTGACATTTAGGATGAGGTCGATGTCCTTAACTAGATCCAAGTTATTCCCGCCAAGGTGAATGACGATTCAGTCGGGCCGGCCCCACCTTCGTTCATGACGGAAAAGAAGCCAAAGCAAACCTACCCAACACAAACCTCTCACACCTAGCCATCGCACTACCCTGTCACCAAAAAAGACAGCTATTTGTCCTGCCATAGGATACCTCTGCACCCAAAAAAATGTATGAATGGCCAACTAGCCAAATCTGTTCTGAAGTATCCAATGCAGCTGAAAAAGAGAAACCCTAACATCAGTAACAATTCAAACTTAGACAAATACAACAACAGAAAGGAACCCAAGTGAAGGAGAAAACTCACTGGAATACCCCTGATGCAGCCAGAGCAGCTGCCCCCATCCGCAAAGGAATAGGCCCTACCCTCTGCAGCACTGATACTAAAAAAATAAAATGACCCCAAACTGCGGGGCCCAGATTAATAGTCACCAACCAGCGCCCTTAGATGGACCCCAGTGATCCTGACCGGACCGAGTCACCTGAGGTTGCATAAGGGCGCACAACGCCAGAGCATCCTGAAATAAAAATGAACAAAGCAAAAGCCACATAGCTGGTACCACAAAGTCAGGGAACCAATCCTAGAAGGAAAAGAAGACTGCCAGCAAGGGCAGACGCCATATCAGCCCCGTATCTATGGCCAACATAGAAAACCCCCGCAAACTACACAACACGCCCCTAATGGTTTACCCAGTAACCGACTCGATGATCTGCCAGAGGAAAGGCGGGCATGGCAAACCAAAAGCCTCCGCCTCTGGAACAACCTCGCAAACTCAAAATGGGAAAGAGAGTCTGCTGTCCCGTTGTCAACGCCAGGGACATGTCGAGCCGTGAAATGAATATTGTGCCTCAGGCACTTGAGCACCAAATGCCGAAGCAAGAGCAAAGCTTGGGGAGAGGAGGAGTGCTGGTTAATAACAGCATGCCCGACTCTCAAGTTATCACAGCAAAAAGCAATGTTCCGGTCGGACAAATGAGCAGACCACAATTCCACTGCCACAATCAACGGGAATAGTTCCAGATGAAGCAAGTTCTTAGTAAAGCCGCGCGCTATCCATGAACAGGCGAAGGAGCCGCACACCACTCGTTCCAAAAGAAAGTACCAAAACCAGAACTACCAGCAGCATCCGTAAAAAGTTGAAGGCAACTAAGTATGAACACAATGCTCGCTCGGCCATAAGACCTAACAATTGAAGGAAACCAGGAATATAGACCAGACCCGCAAATCATCCATGATCTCGTGGGACAGGTATACAGTATGATTAGGTTTAGAAACACCAGCAGTGGACCTCTCAAACTTACGGCAAAAAACCCGCCCCATGGGGATGATCCTACAGGCAAAGTTGAAAGAACCCAGCAACGATTGGACCTGTTTATGCCAGACCCTATGTTTATTCGAACACTCATCAATAAGACCCAGGAGTTTCTGAACCTTGCCAGCAGGCGACAACAACTGGCAGCCATATCTATTTCGATCCCCAAATTACTGAGACAGCAGGTGGGACCCTCATTCTTATCAGAGGCTATGGGAACCCCAGTAATCTGAACAAACTATTAGCGATGCCCAAAATCTTGCCGCAAACTGAACTGCCACCTGGATCTATAAAGAGAATATCATCCAAGTAATGAGCCACCCCAGTGTGAACGAAGGCTGACTGGACACCCCAATGCAAAAAAAGTGCTGAATTTCTAAAAGTAGATGCAAGAGACCGAACATCCCATGGGCAAGTACCTATCAACATAAACCCCGCCTCCCAAAAATGGAAACCCAGAAAACACAGGGAATTGGTAGAAGGCAAAAAGAAGACTAAATGTCCAGCTTGGCCATCAGAACCCCAGTGCCAAAACCACGAACGGTCTGCAGAGCTTCGTCAAAATATTGGTATCAATCCCTAGTCACCTTCCGGGACGGCATCATTAATCGAACCCACATGTGGGTGGGGCAAGTGCTGAATGAGGCGGAGCTTACCCTGGGCCTTTTTGGGAACCACCCCTAGAGGGGAAACACACAAAAAGGGCCGCACATGCAACCCAAAAGGACCTCCAACTCAACCTTCTGGGCAACTATCTGAGGTAAATCCCGAGCGGATCTTAAATTGCGACGAGCAACAATGGTAACATGACCAGAAATGGGCAATCTAAAACCAAAACGAAAAAACCCTCCAATAAAAATCTTCCCGAAACCTCATCCAGATAAGAACGCACCCACTTGACCAATTCAAAAACCTTAATGGGGGAAACACCTTACTAGAAACTTCCAGGTTCGTAGGGCATATCGCAGTTTCTAACACCTGCAGTGGAAGTGCACTCTTTAGCCGGGTAACCCCCCCCCCCCCCCCACAAACTTTACAGGAGTGGTGAAAGTGACATATGCTACCATGGGTGCATTTACCATCATTATAGCAATACACTTTCCCTTAGAGACCGCGGTCATGTCCTAGCGGACCCCCACGGCAGGTTTCTTGCCCTGGAAATCCTCTGGGGTCTTACCATGCTGGGTGACCTCAAGCCACATTTCAACATCTTTAAAACCCATGGGCAACATCGGGTTACCATCTTGATTCCACCGAAATTTCTCATAGTAATCCCGCCAAGCATAACCCTTGAAGTTCAAGTACATCTCGTGTACTAGAAATAAATACTTGATCACATTATGATATTCGGATGGTCTCGTTTCCGCATAGCATGCCGAAAAGACCAAGAAAAAATGGAGCCACTGATGAAAATTGCGATAAGCATTTTCCCCAATGCCCCCAACTTTCTTAGCCTTATCAAATGCTTTTCTCATGTTGTCTGTAAGGGTAAACATGTCAACGTATTTGCTCCTCCTAATCTTGTCCCTCATTCTCTTACGCAAGCCACTAGTAACTGCTGTTTTGGCACAATGGACCATTTCCGTAAACAAAGAAGGGTCAGCCGCAATGGAACTGCCCTGCCCTTTGGCCTTCCTATCCTTCTTGTGTATGCAGTGCACTATGAGCCTAGCCAACTTACATGGGTGCCTGGGGGATCCAGACAACCCAGAATCAGAAGAACTGGAAGAAGAGGAATAAGTAACAATATACTCATTAGTCCCTGAAGAGCATGCAACATCTTTGGCTCCGGTCTCAGCTTCCAGCAGATCCTCTTCAGGGACCCTGGATCAGGGCAGTCCCAGAAAGCCCGGTCCTCAGCATAGATGAGGGTGCGTTCATGTCACTGTTAACAAGATCGGAAGAGACAACCGGAGGTGAAACACTAACAGCGTCACCGATGGCTGAGGGTGAGTCAGAAAAAGGAGGGGGAGGGGGCTGACAAGGCAAAATGGGAAGAAGGGGCTTGCATGCCTGGAGGAGCCATATTTGGCAATCTGACAGCTGGACCATAGGCAGTCAGCCAGGGGGGCCGGGCGATATAACCCAGAGGCAGGGAATAAGGAGCAGGAGCAAAAAGCGACTGCCAATATTTTGTCTGCTTAAGAGAAGCATGGGCAAAACCCCCAGAGTAAGACCCTGTAAAAGAGGCCATGAGAACAGACACGAGAGGTATCACATCAGACCACGAAGGCTGCATCCCTTGCGAAGAAGATACCAACACAAGAAAGTAAGGGGAAAACACAGAAGACCTAGGCACGGGCAAATCAGGCGTAACGGCTGTACTCATGATAGGGAAGAGCTGGGCCCCAGACCAAACCACAGACACTGTAGTAACTGAAAACAAACCTGGGGAAACCGCGTGAGAAACATTGCCCGGCACCGTAAAAGTGGCAGAAAGAGAAGTTTGAGCAGAAACGACATGCAATATCCTGGCTGGCCAGAAGATGGTGCACTAAGCACATGCAACAAACCCCTCAAAGCTGGCAGCACAATATGGGAAACAGGGAATGTAGTAAGACCATCCCCAAGGGACTTTTGGGCTGGGAAAGGGGAGGACGCAAGCACTGTGGGGGAAGCATTCGAAGAGCCCGCGTGGAAAACTGACTGGTCAGACTGCACCAGGCCACAAACACCAGCCGGTGTTGCGGCAGGAACCACAGATGAAAAGGAAATGGGTCCCCCAACACTCCAGGCACCAGCATGGGAGCCCATGTGTCCCACGCCAGCAGCGGCCCCAGTACCCAACGCGCCACCAGCGGCGCTGCCCAGGCCTGCCACAGGAGCAGCTAGAGTAGACTTTGCGCACGCCGCCCGAGAACTGTCTGCAGAGTGTGCGGTAGCAACACCTTGCCGCAGGCTAGACCGAGCAGACAGAGGAGGGGAGTGGACATCTAAACCTAGGATCAACTATGGTTGCCAAATGTAGTGATCTGATTTCAAGATATTGGCAACCCTTATGTCAGGTCGGTTGGAGTTTGTGAATCCGGAACTGTATGTTGAGGTTCGGTACCGGCTGGTTTTTGGAGGATCACCCAAGCTGGCCATATGAAACTCTTTTTCATAGGTATCCAGTTAAAATGCTGCTAGCTGTGAGGCATCTCGGATGGACAGGTAGGGACTGACCGCTGGAGATCAGTTGCTCTGAGCGAGCTTAGGAGTCTCCGGTGGTGAGGAACTGCGGAGCTAGGACGAGCCTGAGTTTCACTGAAGAAAGCAAGTAAGCATTTAGCAGTATGGAGCAGGTCCGTACTACTGGCTGCAAAATCCTGCGACACTGAAAAGGTTAAAAGGGAAACTGGATGCTGGATAAATGATGATGAGTAGCACAGAGAAACTAATGGACCCAATACTGTGTGTAAGCTGTTGCACTGGGAATCTTTTACCCAGAAATCACCTGCTTTATACCTGCAGGCTGGATCTCATTGGTCTTCCAGGAACTAACTGGTGATTGGGTCTGAGGATCAGCTGACCTATCCAAAATGGTGGTGCCCATACTGGACCTCCGCCGCTGGACCCTGCATTCTAGAGCACTTTTGCCTCTTCTCCCTGCTCTCCCAGCCATGCCCGCAGCCTGTGCCTACTGCCAGCAGTCCACACACCTCAGAGGGACCTCTCTAGAGCGTCCAGATGGCTAAGTACCGGTGGTCCCGGTGTCTGCCCTGCTGAGCGGTGACATTATACCCCCTTTTTGGGATGGCCTCTGGATAGCAACTGGGTTTGTCTGGATTCTCTTCATGCAATTTGCAGAGTAAAACAGGAGCATGGACATCAGAAAATTCTCCCAAGAATGTTCCTCAGGACCATATACATTCCAGTCCAAAAGATACTGTAAATGACCATATCTAACGCGATAGTCTAGAAATTTTTTAGATCAAACTCAATTCCACGATCTGTGATTACTTTTGGAGAATGAGGAAGAACTTTACAAAACATGAAAATTTGGAAAAACCTTTAAGTCAACTTGATCTTGTAAGTTACGGAATAGACAACTCCTTCTACTGGCAAGGGCCCAATGTATCGAGGTGCAAATTTAATTGACAGTACTCATAATCTCAAATTGCCGGTTGACAGCCAGATCTGATCTCCAATTCTCAATTTGGGAACTGTAATTGTCTTCTTATCTGCACAGAATTTGTAGCGAATAGAAGCTTTTTGTAAAACTGATGGACTCTCTTCCATATTCAGGAGACCCTCTTGAGTGAATCCTGAACTGCAGGGAGATCGAGAGTCAGTAGATTTTGAAACTGAGAAACCCATGGGGGAAGGCCATATACAGTGTAGAATGATGTATGTCCAGTAATAGAGTGATATGAATTATTATGGGCAAAATCTGCCCACGGTAAGAATTCAGCCAATTATTTTGAGAGGAGGGAACATGAATTCTGAGGAACATCTCCAAGTCTTGGTTGACCCTTTCTCTACTACCATTGGTTTGAGGATGGTATGCTGTTGAAAACTTCAATTAAATTTGTAATACGGCACAGAGCTCTCCAGAACTTGGCCACAAAATGAACTCAACGGTTGGAGATGATTTCCGAAGGAAGACAGTGGATTTTGAAGATCTCCATGATGAAATGCTGAGCCAGTTCTGGTGCTGTGGGAAGACCCTTGAGGGGCACAAAGTGAGCCATTTTAGAAAAACAATTCATGATTACCCAGATGGTAGTAAATCCTTTTGTTAAGAGTAAATCTGTGATAAAATCCATGGAAAGGTGAGTCCATGGTATCCGCGGAATGGTTAAAGGTACCAATTATCCTGCAGGTCACTGACGAGGTACTTTATGTTGTGGACACTTATTACAAGATGAAATGAAAGTGGAGATGTCCAACCTTAATGAAGGTCACCAGTAGGAACGTTGAATGAACTTTGTGGTTTTCTGGTCTCCAGCATGCCCAGAGAACCGCAAGGCATAAGTCTAAGTTAACAGTCTCTTTCATAATCAAAGAGGAACAAATATTTTCCCTATTGGTCATTGAACCTTGGTAGTTGCAACGTTCTGGGTCTCTAACACCTGCTGAGAAGATATAGGATCCTTGGAATCCTCTGAGGAAAATGATCTTGAAAGAGCATCCGCTATTTGGGTTTGCAACCCAGGTCGAAAAATCAACGTGAGATTTAATATTGAAAAGAACATAGCCCATCAGGCCAAACGAGGGTTCAAACACTGAATGTTCTTAAGGAATATTAAATTTTTGTGGTTGGTGAAGATAGTAATTGTGAACTTGGCTCCCTCCAAAAGATATCGCCATTCAGCTAGTGCCAACTTGACCGCCAATAACTCTTGCTCCCCTATAGTGTAGTTTCTTTCAGCAGGAAGGAACATTTTGGAAAAAAACACGAGTGTGGAGCTTGTTATCTTCCAATCGCTGGGAGAGAACTTCAGAAGATGCGTCTACCTCCAAGAAGAAAGCTTTATTGATGTCTGGTTGTCTTAGAACTGGAGAAGTTGTGAATGCCTGTTTTAAAAGCTGGAATGCTGATTCAGTGGTTGGAGACCATAATTTAGGATTAGCGTCTTTCCGATTAAGAATGGTGATGGGTACCACTAGTGTGAAAAACCCCTTGATAAGCCTCCTGTAAAAATGTGCAAATTCCAAAAAATGCTGAACTGCTTTAAGGGTTGTAGGCTTGTTCCAGTTGAGAACTGCCTGTACTTTGACAGGATCCATCTCTAATCCCGAACCTGATGTCATATAGCCCAGGAACGACATGGAGGATTGCTCAAACACACATTTTTGCAACTTACGAAAGAGATGATTCTGGCGAAGTCTTTGTAACACCTCCCGAACTTGACAATGACAATGATAACCGACCTGAGATTTTGCACTGGCCACATGAATCCGGAGGATGGTCAGGGTTTCAGTAGAGACTGTCTTCACAGTATAGCCAGTCATCTCGATGGTCTAGAGACATCCCAGGACCAGTTGGCCAAGTTCCTTCTAGAAATGTCTTCCCGACAGGATTCCATGCAAGCTAACATTGCCAGCATTTCTGCAGTTTGGCTTACCAAGGCTCAGCAAGTACAGTCTGTTGCGGCTCCTATGGTGGCATCTCCTTCATCATTACACTTACCAATGCCCACCAAATTCGATGGGAATACAAAATTGTGCAGCGAATTCTTGAACCAAAATGAGATTCACTTTTCTTTACAACCTTTCAACTTTCAATCACAGAAGGCAAAGGTAGCCTTGGATTGGGTCTCACCTTTGTGAGAAAGAGTCAATTCCCTACTGGATACTTATTCAGAGTTCCTGGTTACCTTTCAAAAGATTTTTGATGAACCCGGGAGAACCACCTCGTCATCAAATGAGATAATGTGCCTTTGGCAAGGGAATTGGGCCATCGGTCATTATATAGTGCAGTTCCTGACCTATGCCTCAGAGTTATGCTAGAATGATGAGGCTTTGGTATCCGCTTTCTGGAATGGTCTCTTTGACCGAATTAAAGATGAGTTGGCTACCCAAGATCTCCTAACTAAATTGGACGATCGGATTTCCCTTTGCACCAAGGTGGATCTTTGCTTCAGAGAACACCAGTCAGAGAGGAATCAAGTGGAGTGTCCAAGTTTCATCCACCACTGCCTCCATCTTTAAATACTCCAGCAGTGGTGTTTCATGAAGAACCAATGCAGATCAATAGGGCTTGTCTGACTCCAGAAGAGCATCAAAGAAGATGCAGGGAGAACTTGTACTTGTATTGTGGGGCTTTAGGACACCTGGTAGCCTCCTGCACCCAACGTCCAGGAAACTGACTCTCCTAACCAGTCGTGGAGACACTAGGTTAGGAGTACACAATTCATCTCTGAAGTCTGAAGTTACTTCAAGGTACTCAATATTTTCTCTCTCTCCTAGACTCGAGGGCAGCTGAGAATTTTATCACGGCAGATACCATTGAACAATTGCAGATACCTGTGGCTGATCTTCCCCATTTGATATCCCTTTCCGCTGTGGAATAGTCACTCACCAGACTCTTCCTATCCAGCTATGTATAGGTACACTCTATAAGGAGCTAGTTAATTTCCTAGTGATACCCAAGACTACTCATAAGATTGTATTAGAGTTCCCTTGGCTAAAAAAGCACAACCCGAGAATTGATTGGGAAAATATGCAAGTTTTGTCCTGTGGAGAGTCCTGTACTTTATCTTGTCTTCCATGTATCAAACCGCTGAATAAAAGCCAACTAAAGCCTATTGTGTACAGAGATGCTCCCCCATTCTAGTGAATGGGGCATGTCTCCTTCACGGGCGCACACACTCGCTTGGATGGAGACGCTCTCGGTGTTAGCCGTGCCCAGGCGCACGCGCCCAGACACAGACGGAGACACAACTAGCGTGGCTGCATCTGTAGCAGTATCACAGTACAGTATAGTCTGGACACCGCACTGTATCAGCAGAGCAGTATAGCAGTATCACCGTACAGTATAGTCTGGACACCGCACTGTATCAGCAGAGTAGTATAGCAGTATCACCGCACAGTATAGTCTGGACACCGCACTGTATCAGCAGAGCAGTATAGCCGTATCACCGCACAGTATAGTCTGGATACCGCACTGTATCAGCAGAACAGTGTAACAGTATCACCACACAGTATAGTCTGGACACCGCACTGTATCAGAAGAACAGTGTAACAGTATCACCACACAGTATAGTTTGGACACCGCACTTGTATCAGCAGAGCAGTATAGCCGTATCACCGCACAGTATAGTCTGAATACCGCACTGTATCAGCAGAACAGTGTAACAGTATCACCACACAGTATAGTCTGGACACCGCACTGTATCAGCAGAACAGTGTAACAGTATCACCACACAGTATAGTCTGGACACCGCACTGTATCAGCAGAGCAGTATAGCAGTATCACCGCACAGTATAGTCTGGACACCGCACTGTATCAGCAGAACAGTGTAACAGTATCACCACACAGTATAGTCTGGTCACCGCACTGTATCAGCAGAGGAATATAGCAGTATCACCGCACAGTATAGTCTGGACACCGCACTGTATCAGCAGAGCAGTATAGCAGTATCACCACACAGTATAGTCTGGACACCGCATTGTATCACAGAACAGTATAGCAGTATCACCGCACAGTATAGTCTGGACACCGCACTGTATCAGCAGAGCAGTATAGCAGCATCACCGCACAGTATAGTCTGGACACCGCACTGTATCGGCAGAGCAGTATAGCAGTATCACCGCACAGTATAGTCTGGACACCGCACTGTATCGGCAGAGCAGTATAGCAGTATCACCGCACAGTATAGTCTGGACACCGCACTGTATCGACAGAGCAGTATAGCAGTATCACCGCACAGTATAGTCTGGACTCCGCACTGTATCAGCAGAACAGTGTAACAGTATCACCACACAGTATAGTCTGGACACCGCACTGTATCAGCAGAGCAGTATAGCAGTATCACCGCACAGTATAGTCTGGACACCGCACTGTATCAGCAGAACAGTGTAACAGTATCACCACACAGTATAGTCTGGTCACCGCACTGTATCAGCAGAGGAATATAGCAGTATCACCGCACAGTATAGTCTGGACACCGCACTGTATCAGCAGAGCAGTATAGCAGTATCACCACACAGTATAGTCTGGACACCGCATTGTATCACAGAACAGTATAGCAGTATCACCGCACAGTATAGTCTGGACACCGCACTGTATCAGCAGAGCAGTATAGCAGCATCACCGCACAGTATAGTCTGGACACCGCACTGTATCGGCAGAGCAGTATAGCAGTATCACCGCACAGTATAGTCTGGACACCGCACTGTATCGGCAGAGCAGTATAGCAGTATCACCGCACAGTATAGTCTGGACACCGCACTGTATCGGCAGAGCAGTATAGCAGTATCACCGCACAGTATAGTCTGGACACCGCACTGTATCAGCAGAACAGTATAGCAGTATCACTGCACAGTATAGTCTGGACACCGCACTGTATCAGCAGAGCAGTATAGCAGTATCTATCACCGCACAGTTTAGTCTGGACACTGCGCTATATCAGCATAGCAGTATAGCAGTTGCCACGAACAGTATAGTCTGGACACCACACTGTATCAGCAGGGCAATATAGCAGTATCACTACACAGTATAGTCTGGACACTGCACTGTATCAGCAGAACAGTATAGCAATAACATCGCACAGTACAGTTTGGACACCGCACTGTGTCAGCAGAGCAGTGTAGCAGTATAACCACACAGTACAGTTTAGACAATGCACTGTATCAGCAGAGCAGTATAGCATCACCGCACAGTATAGTCTGGACACCGCACTATACCAGCCACTTATATCAGTAAAGCAGAGCGCAGCATACAGCAGCGTGTCTGCCCTGCACTGGAGAGAAAGGGCAGAGGTCAACTTTGCTGCCCCTTATTTCAAATCCAAAACCCATGACAATCTCACACCAAGAGGATGACACTTTGCCTCAATTTGGAATCCGGGTATGGCAGGTTCACCAGGGCCACGACGTAAATAGACTCAGATCTCAGAAGTTTGGAGCGGCTTGGATTAGCTCATCTCTAATTGCATGCTACAGCCCTCCAGACACTGTACAAGCCATACACTGCTACCTGTGGCATTCACACACGAATAGGTTTATCATTCTTTTGTGCCATCTGTGATTAGTCCTATTAGAGGATATTACAGTTCTGCCAGTCAGTAAAAAAGGTGAAGACTGTCACATATTGTATTGAATTACAATTTTTTTCAAATATTACATACATACATACAGTACTGTACCTGAGGAAAAAACCTTGAGCAGTTTCTTCAGTGGATCTATAGTTGCATCCTGTGAAATTTCTTTAGGTGTTGTAATTGAGAAATAAGTTTCAAGAAATATATTTGAATTAAAAATATCAGAATTATATCTCTTCAGAGAATCCATAGTGTAAGTCGTCCAACAGCGAGTTATTCTTCTAATAAGAAAAAACCCACAGCCATATTTTATAGTGCATAAATAGGATAATCTGAATTACAGATTGAATATGACGTCTGTGTTATTCATTATTAATGGTACATCCCATGATGATACATATGTATTTTATACATGAGATGATTCCATCAGCAATTCAATGACTTTAGGGCAGATGTACTAAGCCTTGGAGTGTGATAAAGTGGAGAGATAAACTGCCAATCAGCTCCTAACTGGAGATGTGCGCTGAACCATGTTTTGATTATGGATCTGGATTCAGCCTTGTGTTTTGGTTTTGCAAAAACACCCTCAAGTGTTTTAGTTTCGGATATGGACTTTTTAAAAAAATGATAACAATAGCTAAAATCATGTAATTTGTGCAATCCAAAACCAATCCAAAATCAAACTCCGAACAGTAGGAAGATCCAAACGAGGACTTAGTTCAGTTCTGAACCAGCTTTTTTTTTCAGTTCGGATACACAAAATTCAGGTAAGTTCTAATTTCTGGAGAACCAAACCACACATCTCTGGGTATATTTACAGTATGAAAGGTAAATTTTGTGTTTTCCATTGATTTTTTTGTCAAGATTTAGTTGACTTTTCATGGTGAAGAATTACTAAAGGTCAAAAAAATTAAAAAAATTGACCAATACAGAACTTCAGGAAAAACACTGATATTTTTGATCTGGTCAATGCAAATCAGAGATTTTCTAACAGTCAAATTGCAACAATGTCCAAAAACAACCAAACAATAGACTAATAAATGATGGATGATTTTCAGTTCTTGAACACATTCTACTGGCTAAACCATCATTATGATGCCTATGAATGTAGGGATGATGGACACACCATTTGTGGGCATTGAAAGCAGGCCTGTCGGGGTCATGATTGGGTATCTCTGTTCATGCTGCATGCTGCTTGGCCATTGATTTACTCCTGCTGACAATTATCGAAGGATCTGCATATGTGCTGCAAATGTGTAAGCAGTTGCTGTGCCTTTGCAATGGCTTTGGTGGGTGTCTCTGCTCTTTTCAGGAATGCTTGGTGTTTAACATAATTTCACACTTCCGCATCTTGCGCAATCACAGCTGCAATTGTCATAGCGTCCGTCAATTAAAGGGGGCACTAAGTAGGCACAACACAATCAGAGATGTATGCAAACCATTGCACGCACCCCACCATCGGTGTTTTACGCAAACCTCTATTAGAGGGACCATAGCAGCTTCTTGCATGTGGTATGTTTCATCTACTAGAAAGTCAGCAGGAAGTGGTAGCTGATTATTTTTGTTGACTTTTGATTAATTTTTACTTCTCTTTGCAGTTGATTTTGAATGACTGACTTTAGACCTAAAAAAAAAAACTAAAATAAAATTGAGCAAATTGACATTGGCAAAAAAAACAACATAAATAAAAATAAAATAATAATAATAATTATTATTATTATTATTTTTATTATTATTAATTTAAGAAAATCAACCAAACATGATATATATTTTTTGTTGTTTTTTAAAGTAAATTTGGAATTTTGTCCGTGGAACACCTTATTGATATTTGCCAATTTTTGATAACTTTATAGTTCATATACCCCCCTCTACTCCTACTGCCATGTTAAAAACTTTTTAAAAAAATGATAGTTTGGTTAATAGTTTATATCTCTCCACTTTATATCTCTACAAGACTTAGTACATCAACCTCTAAATCAGTTTAATTATGCAGGACTATTTAGTAAAGACTTGAAGATTCACACCTATGGTAGCCAAAACAAGAGCACATGTGTAAGAGAACCATATACTCTTTGCAAAACAGAAGCACCATTCATAAACAAGATAAACAAGACAAGGGTTTTTAAAATAGGTCAAGCAGAGATGAAAATTTGGAAAAAATATTTTTACTCAAAATCTAAAATGACTATTATCAATCAGTGTTATTAGATTATTAAACACCATGAAGAATTGTTCCTGTGCTCTGCTTTAGGACATGCAATGATTTTGCATAAAGTTGTATGTTTTGGTCAAGAATGATCTGAATCTGATCAGGATCTCTCTAATAAATGCATAGACCTCTGGGGAAATTTACTAAAGGTCGATCTTGGCTGATTCGCATTTATTTTTAGTGAAAATGCAACAATGTTGCTAATTGTGAATATACTAATGATTAGTTCACCTAGAAGTCACATGTCAAACGTGACTTCACAATCCAAATTGCGGCAAATAACCATCAGTACAAACATTATCCAAATAACATTGGTATCAATGTAAATAAATTTACTAAGAATCATCTTCGGAACATTGCTCTACTGCACACTGAAACCGTGACAAGATCACCCCTCAATACATTGGTTTTTTTGAGTCTGTTCAGAGTTATAAACCATTTTTTTTATAATCAATGGCATCACCAAAATCAACAAAAAATGCACCTCAATGCATCACTTTCAAAAAGCATCATGTGAAAACAATTATAATTAACCCTAAACCAATCAGAATGCGAATAAAAGCCTACCAAATTACCTGCAGCACTCACTTTCTGCTCACAACCATGGCTGAGTTTAAACATTGTGTAGCATGGAGCCAGGCACTGATTTCCTGTGGCCTGTACCAGCTGACTGATAGGGCCCAGGAGCAAGAAACAGAAAAGAGGAACTAGCAGGTAGGTATGCCGCAGAGCATATGTAGGCCTAGTTTCTACTGTGGGTGGTTAAACCTCAATGCAGTCTTTGATGATGAGGTCATACAGATGTTTCGCCTCAATCACAGCAACTTAATGCACCTGTAAAATCTTGTCAAAGCTCAGCTTGAGCCAGACACTGCACGGTCACAAGTCCTATCAGGCCAACACAAACTGCTGGTTGTTCTGCACTTCATGGCTACTGGTAGCTTTCAGTCAGTCACAGAAAGGATGGTAGGATCTCCAAACCCTCCTTTTAATGTTGCCTGGGCCAAGTCCATGCCGCAATCAAGACCCTCTCCATCACCTCTATCTGTTTTCCTAGCCAGGAGTCACAGTGGCATGATGTCAGGTTAGCTTTTCATAGGATTGCAGGCATTTCAAATGTCCTGGGGGCTATAGACTGCACGCACAATGAGCTGAGACCACCTAGAGCAAGAGCACATGTATTTCTTAATCACCACCACACCTATTCCACCAAAATGCAGTTGGTTTGTGATGCAAACCAAAGATTTATGAGCATTGCGGTCAGTTATCTTGGCTCATGCCATGATCCTGTCTAGAATTATACTACATAAATTACATATATAACATATTTTTGTTTATTTTTAAGGAGTTAATTCCTGTATGGTTCACAATATCACATTAAAATTGCAAAAAAATAATCCTGTCAACATGAGTATGATAAAGAATGAATATACAGTATATTCCCAGAAACCTAGGAATATGCAATATCCTAAGAATAAATATGAATATATAAATGAAATCAATTTGAATAGAAAATACAGCTAAAAGATGTATAAATATGTTGATAGAGGGAAGGTAGCATTATTATTAAATTTGTAATATGTAGTTAAACATCTGGGGCTAACTGTCATAGGTTTTGAGCAGGGGAACATCTACTATGAAACTAATGAAGCCTAAGAGTCAGTGCCCTAATCCGGAGGGGCACAATTTAATCTCTTGCTTTTATGTACTGTACAGTTATAGCCAGTGGCGCAAAAGTGTGTGGGGGCGGGGATTTCACACTTTTTACCTGGGCCCAGGACTGTTGGAGGAGCTGGGGGGACAGTAACATATGGGACTCTGTGGACTTTGCTACATGAACTGCTGAGGTAAAACTCAATTCACATCCTTTAAATGGTCCAGACTCCATTTATTGTTTTTTGGATGTTTTTTTTTGTCTTAGTGGTCTTGTTGTTACCTATTTTTATCTGTTGGTTTTGTTTTCTTTAAACTGTTGTAGATATTGCTCCCAACTATGGGTTCTCATGTTTGTAGAATAAACTTTTTATACATTTTTTGGGACTGATCCCCTATTTCTTCTTTTCGGGGTGCCACATATACAAAAATGTGGAAAAAAATTGGAGAAAACATTTTTAAGTGTGAAAACGAAAGAAACCCAGAGCAGATTTACGAATTTATCACTTCTGTTAGTGTGGTACACAGTATTCTGAGCTAATTTTACTATATAAAGATACCTTGATTAGAGATGTGCACCGGAATTTTTTTGGGTTTTGTGTTCTGGTTTTGGATTTGGTTCCACAGCCGTGTTTTGGATTCGGACGCGTTTTGGCAAAACCTCCCTGAAATTTTTTTGTCGGATTCGGGTGTTTTTTTTTTCAAAAACAGCTTAAATCATAGAATTTGGGGGTAATTTTGATCCCATAGTATTATTAACCTCAATAACCATAATTTCCACTCATTTCCAGTGTATTCTGAATACCTCACACCTCACAATATTATTTTTAGTCCTAAAATTTGCACCGAGGTCGCTGGATGACTGAGCTAAGCGACCCAAGTGGGCGGCACAAACACCTGGCCCATGTAGGAGTGGCACTGCAGTGTCAGAAAGGATGGCAGATTTAAAAAATAGTCCCAAACAGCACATGATGCAAAGAAAAAAGAGGTGCAATGAGGTAGCTGTGTGACTAAGCTAAGCCCCAAACATCACATGATGCAGAGATAAATAAATAAAAAAGAGGTGCAAGATGGAATTGTCCTTGGGCCCTCCCACCCACCCTTATGTTTTATAAACAGGACATGCACACTTTAACAAACCCATCATTTTAGCCAAAGGGTCTGCCACACGACTGTGGCTGAAATGATTGGTTGGTTTGGGCCCCCACCAAAAAATAAGTAATCAATCTCTCCTTGCACATACTGGCTCTACAGAGGCAAGATGTCCACCTCTTCCTCATCGTCCGATTCATCACCCCTTTCACTGTGTACATTCCCCCTCCTCACAGAGTATTAATTCGTCCCCACTGGAATCCACCATCTCAGGTTCCTGTGTACTTTCTGGAGGCAATTGCTGGTGAATGTCTCCACGGAGGAATTGATTATAATTCATTTTGATGAACATCATCTTCTCCACATTTTGTGTAAGTAACCTCGTACGCTGATCGCTGACAAGGTGACCGGCTGCACTAAACACTCTTTCGGAGTACACACTGGAGGGGGAGCAACTTAGGTAAAATAAAGCCAGTTTGTGCAAGGGCCTCCAAATTGCCTCTTTTTCCTGCCAGTATACGTACGGACTGTCTGACATGCCTACTTAGATGCGGTCACTCATATAATCCTCCACCATTCTTTCAATGGTGACAGTACCATATGCAGTGACAGTAGACAACATGTCAGTAATCATTGCCAGGTCCTTCAGTCCGGACCAGATGTCAGCACTCGCTCCAGACTGCCCTGCATCACTGCCAGCAGGTGGGCTCGGAATTCTTAGCCTTTTCCTCGCAGCCCCAGTAGTGGGAAAATGTGAAGGAGGAGCTGTTGACGGGTCACGTTCCGCTTGACTTGACAAGTGTCTCACCAGCAGGTCTTTGAACATCTGCAGACTTGTGTCTGCCGGAAAGAGAGATACAACGTAGGCTTTAAACCTAGGATCGAGCACGGTGGCCAAAATGTAGTGCTCTGATTTCAACAGATTGACCACCCGTGAATCCTGGTTAAGCGAATTAAGGGCTCCATCCACAAGTCCCACATGCCTAGCGGAATCGCTCCATTTTAGCTCCTCCTTCAATGTCTCCAGCTGCTTCTGCAAAAGCCTGATGAGGGGAATGACCTGACTCAGGCTGGCAGTGTCTGAACTGACTTCACGTGTGGCAAGTTCAAAGAACCTTGCACAACGTTGAAATCATTCTCCACTGCGCTTGAGTCAGGTGCATTCCCCCTTCTTTGACTATATCGTAGGCAGATGTATAAGCTTGAATGGCCTTTTGCTGCTCCTCCATCCTCTGAAGCATATAGAGGGTTGAATTTCACCATGTTACCACCTCTTGCTTCAGATGATGGTGGGGCAGGTGTTTGCTGGTGCTCCAGTATTCGGCACGTAGTGGCTGAATGCCGAACGTGGCCTGTAATTCTTCGGGACACCGACAGCATCTCTTGCACGCCCTTGTCGTTTTTAAAAAAAATTCTGCACCACCAAATTCAATGTATGTGCAAAACATGGGACGTACTGGAATTTGCCCACATGTAATGCACGCACAATATTGGTGGCATTGTCCGATGTCACAAATCCCCAGGAGAGTCCAACTGGGGTAAGCCATTCTTCGATGATATTCCTCAGTTTCCGTGAGAGGTTGTCAGCTGTGTGCCTCTTATGGAAAGCGGTGATACAAAGTGTAGCCTGCCTAGGAACGAGTTGGCATTTGTGAGATGCTGCTACTGGTGCCGCAACTGCTGTTATTGCTGCGGGAGGCAATACATCTACCCAGTGGGCTGTCAAAGTCATATAGTCCTGAGTCTGCCCTGCTCCACTTGTCCGTGGATAAGTGGACATTGGGTACAACTTAACCTAGATGGTATTTGGTACCGGGGACACACTACCTCAAGCAATTCTCTAAGTCCCTGTGAATTAACGGTGGATACCGTAGACATGTCTAACACCAACACAGCTGCCAAGGCCTAAGTTATCCGCTTTGCAGCAGGATGACAGCTGTGATATTTCATCATCCTCGCAAAGGACTGTTGGACAGTCAATTGCTTACTGGAAGTAGTACAAGTGGTCTTCTGACTTCCCCTATAGGATGACGATCGACTCCCAGCAGCAACAACAGCAGCGCCAGCAGCAGTAGGCGTTACACTCAAGGATGCATCGGAGGAATCCCAGTCAGGAGAGGACTCGTCAGACTTGCCAGTGACATGGACTGCAGGACTATTGGCTTTCCTGTCTAAGGAGGAAATTGACACTGAGGGAGTTGGTGGTGTGGTTTGCAGGAGCTTGGGTACAAGAGGAAGAAGGGATTTAGTTGTCAGTGGACTGCTTCCACTGTCACCCAAAGTTTTTGAACTTGTCAATGACTTCTGATGAATGCGCTCCAGGTGACGTATAAGGGAGAATGTTCCTAGGTGGTTTACGTCCTTACCCCTACTTATTACAGCTTGACAAAGGCAACACACAGCTTGACACCTGTTGTCTGCATTTCTGTTGAAATAATTCCACACCGAAGAGGTGATTTTTTTTTGTAATTTGACCAGGCATGTCAATGGCCATATTCGTCCCACGGACAACAGGTGTCTCCCCGGGTGCCTGACTTAAACAAACCACCCCACTATCAGAATCCTCCTTGTCAATTTCCTCCTCAGCGCCAGCAACACCCAAATCCTCATCCTACAACAGTGATATCTTCAGTTTGACTATCAGGAACTGGACTGTGGATGCTCCTTCCAACACTTGCAGGGGGTGTACAAATGGTGGAAAGTGCCACCTCTTCCCATCCAGTGTTGGAAAGGTCACGCATCGCAACCGGCACAATTGGACTCTCCTTGGGGATTTGTGATTTAGAAGAACGCACAGTTCTTTGCTGTGCTTTTGCCAGCTTAAGTCTTTTCATTTTTCTGGCGGGGGGATGAGTGCTTCCATCCTCATGTGAAGCTGAACCACTAGCCATGAACATAGGCCAGGGCCTCAGCCATTCCTTGCCACTCCGTGTCGTAAATGGCATATTGGCAAGTTTACGCTTCTCCTCAGATGCTTTTAATTTTGATTTTTGGGTCATTTTACTGAACTTTAGTTTTTTGGATTTTACATGCTCTCTACTATGACATTGGGCATCGGCCTTGGCAGATGACGTTGATAGCATTTTATCGTCTCAGCCATGACTAGTGGAAGCAGCTTCAGCAGGAGGTGGAAGTGGATCTTGATCTTTCCCTATTTCACCCTCCATATTTTGTTCTCCATTTTTTAATGTGTGGAATTATATGCCAGTAATATATCAATAGCAATGGCCTACTGTACTGTACTAAATGTATACTGCTGGTCACCAAAATGCTGCACTGCCCTACTATATACTGCACACAATAATGCAGCACAGATATGGATAGTATACATGACACAGAGCTGCAAGATACAGCAATGGCCTACTGTACTGTACTATGTGTATACTGCTGGTCACCAAAATGCTGCACTGTCCTACTATATACTGCTCACAATAATGCAGCACAGATATGGATAGTATACTTGACACAGAGCTGCAAGATACAGCAATGGCCTACTGTACTGTACTATGGGGGCCATTCCGAATTGTTCGCTCGTTGCTGATTTTCGCAATGGAGCGATTAAGGCAAAAATGCGCATGCACATGGTACGCAGCGCACATGCGCTAAGTATTTTAGCACAAAACTTAGTAGATTTACTCACGTCCGAACGAAGAATTTTCATCGTTGAAGTGATCGGAGTGTGATTGACAGGAAGTGGGTGTTTCTGGACGGAAACTTACCATTTTCTGGGAGTGTGCGGAAAAACGCAGGCATGCCAGGATAAAACGCGGGAGTGTCTGGAGAAATGGGCGAGTGGCTGGATGAACGCAGGGTGTGTTTGTGACATTAAACCAGGAACGAAACGGGCTGAGCTGATCGCAATGTAGGAGTAAGTCTCGAGCTACTCAGAAACTGCTAAGAATTATTTAATCGCAATTCTGCTACTCTTTCATTCGCTATTCTGCTAAGCTAAGATATACTCCCAGAGGGCGACGGCCTAGCGTGTGCAATGCTGCTAAAAGCAGCTAGCGAGCAAACAACTCGGAATGAGGGCCAATATGTATACTGCTGGTCACCAAAATGCCGCACTGTCCTACTATATACTGCTCACAATAATGTAGCACAGATATGGATAGTATACTTGACACAGAGCTGCAAGATACAGCAATGGCCTACTGTACTGTACTATATGTATACTGCTGGTCACCAAAATGCTGTACTGTCCTACTATATACTGCTCACAATAATGCAGCACAGATATGGATAGTATACTTGACACAGAGCTGCAAGATACAGCAATGGCCTACTGTACTGTACTACTATAATTATATACTGGTGGTCCCCACAATGCAGCACACTGAGCACAGATATTTGCAGCACACTGAGCACAGATATTTGCAGCACACTGAGCACAGATACGGAGCTTTTCAGGGAGAGAACGCAGCCACGTCCTCTCCGTTCAATCTCCAATGCACCAGTGAAAATGGCGGCGACGTGCGGCTCTTTATATAGAATACGAATCTCGCGAGAATCCGACTGCGGGATGATGACGTTCGGCCGCGTTCAGGTTAACCGAGCAAGGCGGAAAGATCCGAGGCTGCCTCGGACCCGTGTAAAATAGGTGAAGTTCGGGGGGGTTCGGATCTCGAGGAACCAAACCCGCTCATCTCTAGTTTGATATGTTGCCCATCAGGATCACTTCTTTTGTTATTTGCATATCTGCCTTTGGTGGTTTCTACAGTATACAGTTGGAGCCTTTGTTATCGTACCTGGCTGAGTTGCACACATGCACTCCCGGCGTGACACAGCACAGTGTAGAGTTTAAAAATATTGTGGTTTTGTGATTATTATGCCTGTAGTTACTCTGGTGGTCAAAAAACTATTGAAAAATAAACCAAATACAGAATATTTTTTTTTTGCCAACACGTATTCCAAACAGCCTGACATATTTACACTTTTATAATGAAATAATGTTTGAAAGCAAAACTTATACAGCAGTAAAATATTAGCTAAGCAGAAAACTATCTAAAATATACTCTGATACGCTGAGGAAAGTAGTCACAGAGTAAAAACAGTATTCATATAAATACATTGGAAGTAATATTGAAGTTTACATATGAAGTAAAACAAATCGCACATACTGTAATTAAACAATATTGTGCATATATCCGAGGCAGCAACCAGGCTCGGACTGGCCCACAGGGGTACAGGGGAAACCACCAGTGGGCCCCCACTGCCTGGGGGCCCACCTCCTGCTCTTAGGATCTGGTTCCAGATAGTGCACTTGAATTATACATTATACATATGTTACCTCATACTGGACTATGGTGTATTTTCTACAGTGCATTACTGTTATTAATCTGATACACTATCCTGCATGCAGCAGCAGAATTTACTGGATATATTTATGAAGGGACCCAAAAGTTGCACTCTCTAATGGTTAGTCAAACAAATGAGGTGGCAAGCCACGCCCCTTCTGCAGACTGGCCACACCCCTAACATGGGCCCCTACCACTGCATTTCCCCGATGGGCCCTACATGCCCTAGTCCGACACTGACCTTTATGGCTTTTAAAGATACACTAGTCACCTGACACTGGCTAATAGATTACTAAGAAACAGCTGAGACAGGTTCAAGATAATTGAGTCTACATAGGGGTGCATGAGAAAGCTAGTGGTCACAGTTAATAGATTAATCCCGCAATATACACACAAATATATATACTGTGTGTGTGTGTGTATATATATATATATATATATATATATATATATATATATATATCTGCAAGTGTATAGTATATAGTGAAATATATGTGGGTATGTTCTTGGGCACTCAGAAAGTAGAATATCAGCATTTTTTTTTCTTGATTTGACTGAAAGCTGATATTGATGATTTTGTTAGTCCTGTAGCTGTTTTATAAATACCACTAATGATCCCAATGCCCCTCTATAGCAGGGCTCAAAGTGGTCCTGGAGAGGTGGTGGAACTCATCAATCCCCCCCCGTGCAAATTTTTTCGGCACCCCTGCAAACTATAACTTAGTGCCCTACTTCCCATACTTTTTAAAGGGAAATTGATCTCACAAAGATGCAGAGTGGTCACACAATAGTACACAATTCAAATTACACCACCAGGCATGAACTGGCCCACAGGGGACAGGGGAAACCACCAGTGGGCCCCACTGCCCGGGGGCCCACCTCCTGCTCTAAGGATCAGGTTCCAGTCTGTCCACTTGAATTATACATTATACATATGTTACCTTGTACTGGACTATGGTGTATTTTCTACAGTGCATTGCTGTTATTGTTCTGTTATTAATCTGGTACATTGTCATGCATGCAGAAGCTTAATTTACTGTATATATTTATAAAGGGGCCCAGACGTTGCACTCTCTAATGGTTAGTCAAACCAATGAGGTGGCAGACCACACCCCTTCTGCAGACTGACCACACCCCTAACATGGGCCTCTACCACTGCATTCCCCCGGTGGGACCTACATGCCTCAGTCCGACACTGGCAGCAACACACAGTAGAACATAATTATCTCTGATACTCTGAGAAAAGTAATCAGTGCAAAAATCTTTTATTAAACAAAATACTTTTGTTGTTTTATTTGCAAGTTTGCACAATTCATAGTCACCTGGTGTGATGGCAGCTAAAACCAACTAGTCTTGTAACATGCTTTGTTTTACATTGACACTCCAGTACATGTCTTCAATGTTGTCATGGTCGGGACTATTGGAAAGGGCAATCTCAATACTAGGGGGTAAATTTACTAAGCTCCCGATTCCATTCGTACATGGATTCATGGCCGTAAACTGCATATCGGTAATTTACTAAACACATAACACGGCAGAGTTTCACCAATTCATATTGAGGATCACGGCCCACCTGACCTGACATTTTTGTACAAATAGACCAGGATTTAACATATGAGGCACTGCATGTGGTAAAGATCAACAAGTCAATTAATTAAGTTGTTATCCTTCGGCTATATAAGCATTTGAATTATAATCTAGTCACTGTGCTAGAGGGGTCTGTTATTATAATTACTAAGCAACAACGGTAGCGGTTATGAATACCCAAATGACACAATTATACTTTACTGTTTTTGATTAAACATTAAACCGCATTAGTTATAATCTCATTAGCCTCTGGGGAGTGTCGAATTAACTATCTTTAACCGGACACTATTTGAAGGATTTTACACAATGAATATGCAAAACTCCAACATTGCTACAATATATGTCACTTCAATAGAATCACAAGTCCAGCACAACTGTGTGGAAGATAAACTAAAAATGACACAATCACTGTGAATTATATATGTATTTAACATAATAACAGCTTTGTTTGAGATTTCTTTGTTATTCAGTTACACTGTCCTTTATTAAATTTCAAGATGCTGACATACTGGGATTCGAACCCATTGCCTGTGGCATTGCAGTCAGACAATCTATTCATTGAGCTTTATGCCCTGACATAGAAAAGTAGATAGTTGTAAGCTAGAGAATTCTAACTATTTGAAGCTTACCTTGTACTTTGTGAAAAATGATCAACATTACGGCTGAGCAGATCTATGTCGTGTGTGGCTGCAAGAGATCGGATGTGTGGCTGCACACTACATACAGTAGATCTGCTCAATGGAAATACTGCTTATTTTATTACAAAAAAAACACTAGCTTCATATAGTGTTCATAAGGGGTCATTCAGACCCGATCGCACGCTGCATTTTTTTGCAGCCGTGCGATCGAGTCTGAACAGCGCATGCGTGTAGCCCGCAATGCGCAGGCAAGTTGGCTGCCGGAGATGGCTGTCATCGGGCAGCGTTGAATCTAACAAAGAAAGCGATCGCAAGAAGATTGACAGGCAGAAGGCATTCATAGGCAGACACTCACCGTTTTCTGTGAGTTTACGGAAAAACGCAGGCGTACCCAGCCATTCCATAGGAGGATTCCTGACGTCACCACCTGTCCAGATCATTGCAGTAGCTGAGTAAGTCCTGGGCTGTGCAGAACTTTTGTTTGTGCAGCTCACTGCACAGCCGATCGCACCCCTGTAAGCGGCGATTACCTGGTCGCAGCAGTGCAAAAGATAGCCTGCGTGCGGCCAGGTCTGAATTAGGTCCATAGTATTTATGTAGGGTCAAATAGCTCAATGAGTAGAGTGTTGAATAGAATTTAACAGGTTATAGGTTTGAATCCTGGGTATGGCAGTATGTTGAAAAGTGTTATTTAATCAAGGGTATTGTAACTGAAAAACAACAACAGCACAAGTTAAGTGAATGTGGTATAAAGATGATGTGTCCAAATCCACTATCTTGCAGTAGTCTATAAATGTGTGTTTTATATATATATATATATATATATATATATATATTTACACTGCTCAAAAAAATAAAGGGAACACTAAAATAACACATCCTAGATCTGAATGAATGAAATATTCTTATTAAATACTTTGTTCTTTACATAGTTGAATGTGCTGACAACAAAATCACACAAAAATTATCAATGGAAATCAAATTTATTAACCCATGGAGGTCTGGATTTGGAGTCACACTCAAAATTTAAAGTGGAAAAACACACTACAGGCTGATCCAACTTGTAATGTCCTTAAAACAAGTCAAAAGGAGGCTCAGTAGTGTGTGTGGCCTCCACGTGCCTGTATGACCTCCCTACAATGCCTGGGCATGCTCCTGATGAGGTGGTGGATGGCCTCCTGAGGGATCTCCTCCCAGACCTGGACTAAAGCATCCAACAACTCCTGGACAGTCTGTGGTGCAACGTGGCGTTGGTGGATGGAGCGAGACATGATGTCCCAGATGTGCTCAATTGGATTCAGGTCTGGGGAACGGGCGGGCCAGTCCATAGCATTAATGCCTTCGTCTTGCAGGAACTGCTGACGCACTCCAGCCACATGAGGTTTAGCATTCTCTTGCATTAGGAGGAACCCAGAGCAAACCGCACCAGCATATGGTCTCACAAGGGGTCTGAGGATCTCATCTCGGTACCTAATGGCAGTCAGGCTACCTCTGGTGAGCACATAGAGGGCTGTGCGGACCCCAAAGAAATGCCACCCCACACCATTACTGACCCACTGCCAAACCGGTCATGCTGGAGGATGTTGCAGGCAGCAGAACGTTCTCCTTGGCGTCTCCAGACTCTATCACGTCTGTCACATGTGCTCAGTGAGAACCTGCTTTCATCTGTGAATAGATCAGGGTGGCGAATTTGCCAATCTTGGTGTTCTCTGGCAAATGCCAAACGTCCTGCATGGTGTTGGGCTGTAAGCACAACCCCCACCTGTGGACTTCGGGCCCTCATACCACCCTCATGGAGTCTGTTTCTGATCATTTGAGTAGATGCATGCACTTTTGTGGCTTGCTGGTGGTCATTTTGCAGGGCTCTGGCAGTGCTCCTCATGTTCCTCCTTGCACAAAGGTGGAGATAGCGGTCCTGCTGCTGGGTTGTTGCCCTCCTATGGCCTCCTCCACATCTCCTGATGTACTGGCCTGTCTCCTGGTAGCGCCTCCATGCTCTGGACACTACACTGATAGACACAGCAAACCTTCTTGCCACAGCTCGCATTGATGCGCCATCCTGGATGAGCTGCACTACCTGAGCCACTTGTGTGGGTTGTAGTCTCCGTCTCATGCTACCACTAGAGTGAACGCACCGCCAGCTTTCAAAAGTGACCAAAACATCAGCCAGAAAGCATAGGAGCTGAGAAGTGGTCTGTGGTCACCACCTGCAGAACAACTCTTTTATTGGGGGTGTCTTGCTAATTGCCTTTAATTCCGACCTGTTGTCTATTCCATATGCACAACAGCATGTGAAATTGATTGTCAATCAGTGTTGCTTCCTAAGTGGACAATTTGATTTCACAGAAGTGTGATTAACTTGGAGTTACATTGTGTTGTATAAGTGTTCCCTTTATTTTTTTGAGCAGTATATATATATATATATATATATATATATATATATATAATTCCAAATGTGGTCGCACTCACACAGAGGAGTATAACATCGATTGGGGTGACTCCCAAGAGGTCCAGAGTGTTAGTCCAGACATCAACGTATAGAAAGACAGCATAAAGGGGCACTCACCAGAGTTTTGCACGTAAAAAGCATTGAATATTTTATTTATACTTATCAAGGTGATTTCACAAGGAAAGTTCTTTCAACGTTTTGATCCATCAGGATCATCATCAGGAAAATACAGCATAGGCAGCATGTACAAAAAGTTGCATCCGTTCATGTATACCAGTATCTAATGGTCAATGCCTAACGGGCCTCCTAAAGTACCCCCAGCACATTCAAATCAACCAATCCCAGTGGTCATGCAATCAGTAAAGCTAATTGATTCATTAGGCTATTCCAACTCACAGAGGGGAGGTGCAATACAACCATACCTCACCATCTGAGTGCAACCGCCAGAGACACAGAACCAAAGGACCCCCATATAAATGGTACTTACCAAGAGACAGAGCTGGTAATACTTTAAGGGCTGATACCCTTAACAAATGTGCTGGCGTGCGTTCCAAATGTGTCCAAAGATGAACACATTTGGTTTCCTGTGCAGGTTGCGGGCAGCGTCAGCTGTACGGCTCGTCGCGGCCGCGCCCGCCCATAGAGCACACAGGAAGCACCGCCTTGCGTTCCATTGAGTCCGTGTGGAACGCACTGCACTTCCTGTTACATCCGCGTCACTTCCGGAAGCGGCTACACCGCGCTGCTGGACGCTGAATGCATACAGGATATTTGTAGTCATAGCAACACTAAATTTGGGCTCATATTGTCATTTGTCAGGATAGTTATAAACAAACTATACACCCATTGTATTATCCATCTACTATTCCATATCAATATCCAAATTGCTGGTAAAAGTATAAATATAAAAAAAGAATTTAAATCTTATCGGATGTTTGTTAGCCTCATACAAAGCCTAAAGGTATCATGACTGCATATAAAGTTGATTGTGCTGAGGTCACTGGGAGACCCGCTAGAGGAAGTTTACATAATGTTTCAGAAAGTGTGTCCGCAAAAAGTATGTGCATATCACATCGTGCATAACAGACACCACTAAACCTTACTTATATATAATATTAAAACCTATAACAAAAAAGACAACCCACATAAATCTATTGTTAGATCTACCTACTCGCAGATACCCCACAAAGCGGGTATTGTGAGGTAGAATTATATTGAATTAAAATTAAAAATGAGTGCGTTGGCAAAACATGCTTAGATTTGGAGAATCAAGAAAAATATTTTTACAATTTAATGATCCCTATCTCAGACACTTGATTTAACGTAGAAAAACACTGAGAGGGTTATTCTCGTTTAAACCGTTGGGTGAAATTGTGCCCAAACGGTAAATCCATCTTGACTCCAACTTTTTAAGGATCAGTCCCCTGTCCCCACCACGTGGCAGGGGTGGTACCCAATCAATAATACGACATTGCAGAGTAACTAGTTGATGTCCAACGGTTAGAAAATGTTGCGCAACGGGTTTATCGGTTGATCCTGTAGACAGAGCTTGTCTAATCGTCATCCTGTGGTTGGCCATCCGTTCTTGAAACATGCACGACGTCATCCCCACATACGACAGCCCACATGGACAGGTGAGAAGATACACCACATTATCCATGCGGCAATGCAGCTTGTAACGTATTCGGATAGGCCTTCCTGTTTGAGGATGCGGGAAAGTGGTTCCAGGGACCATTGAGCGACATGTCATACACCCTGTAAATTTAATGCACCCAGGCTTCTGGGTCATCAACCACGTATTCTCACCCACAGTGGGCAACCTGCTCGGGTGCATCAGGAGTTGTTTGAGGTTTCTTCCTCTACGGTACGACATCATCGGGTTACCAGTGTTAAAGGTAGTTAATGAAGAGTCTGTAGAGACAATCGGCCAATGCTTTTTTATCGTTTTGGCAACCTTTGATGATTTTTGATCATACTGTGTTACAAAGATTAAACGATCACCTTGTTTCTGCTTTCGTTTGCATGTATTGTTACGTGCTCTGGTGAGGCATCCTTCAATAGTTTTGCTGTCATAACCCCTTTCAAGGAAACATTGACTCATTTCAGCCAACTGTGTTTCCGCGACAACCGGATCGGAGTTGTTTCTAATAACCCGCATAAATTGCGAAATGGGCAAGCTGTTCTTTAGATGAGGCGGGTGATTACTTCTAGCGTGTAATATAGTATTTCTGTCCGTGTCTTTGCGGTAAAGGGTGGTGCTTAATCGGGAGCCGTCCCTTTTGATCATCACATCCAAAAATTGAATGTTGGGATGATTGCATTGTCCAGTGAACCGAACACTACTATCTAACGAATTCAATGTACTAAGCATGCTTTTAAAATGCTCCTCAGTGCCTTTCCACAAAAGAAAAACATCATCGATGTATCTTTTATAGTAAAGAATTCTATCACCAAAGTGTGGAATGATATGCCTTGACTCATATTCATGCATAAACACTCCTGCGTAGATGAGGGCCACATTGGACCCCATCGCTGTCCCTGCGCATTGAATGTAAAAGTTATTTTCATACATAAAGTGATTCTGTACAAGAATAAGTTCTAGTAACTCCAGAATGAATTCTACTGGTGGCCCTGTAGGTCCACATGGTCTGTGAGTCATCATAAGCCTACGAACCGCTTCAATTCCCTGTTCGTGTGGGATAATAGTGTACAGGGATGACACATCTAATGTACATAGCAATATATCATCAGGTAGATCGTCTATTGCTAACATTTTGTCCAGAAAATCCCCTGTATCTCGTAGGTAACTAGGGATAAACTAGACAAGTCCCTGCAAAAAACTGTCCACAAACATCGACAAAGGCTGCAACAAGGAACCCCGGGCAGAGATGATAGGTCTGCCATGGGGATCTATCAGGGCTTTGTGTACCTTCGGCAGGGTGTAAATTACTGGGCAGACCGGATGATCCACTTTAAGGAAACCCATGATCTGCTCAGTAAGCAAGCCATATTTAACTGCTCTGTCTAAGCAACTGTCAACCACTCTCTTAATACGGGGAATGGGATTGCCAGTGCACCGGTGTATGTAGCAGTGTCAGATAACTGACGTTTAATTTCACGATCGTAATCACAAAAATCTTGAACAACGACAGCCCCGCCTTTATCGGCAGGGCGTATCACGATCGATTGATTACCCCTCAGTGATCTCAGTGCTTTCCATTGATCAGATGACAAATTACTATGGGTACGTGTATCTTTGTCATTGTCAATGTCCAATTCAATCATTCTTAAGAATGTGCGTATACTAGCATTGAAACATTGTGGATCAAACATACTTGGTTTACGTAGAGCCTTGACCTCCTGATCAACTAGTGCACCACTATGGTTGTTGAAAAAAAATTCCTTTAATCTTAATTTACGACCAAATTTGTATTGATCCACTGACAAGTTGAAACTATCATGTTTTGATGTAGGGACAAATGACATTCCTAATGAAAGCAATGACAATTCACCTGGAGACAATGTGTGTGAAGACAAATTAAAGACAGTCTAATTCCGGCGTCTCCGCCTCCCTCTTCTTTTTATAACTCCCTCGCCTTGGATGGGGCCTCCCCGGTAGACCGTATCGCCTGTGCGATGATCTAAAAAACCACTTGGTGGGCGGGTGGTGGAGTTATCAGTATCAGAGGTGGACGGAGAAGTGGTGGTCTCATATCTATCAGGACCCCTTTGTCTGAAAGGGGCTATATGGACATTGTTTTAGGTCTGCCACCCACGACTCTTTTTTCTTTAGATGACTTTTTCATGTCACCGTCATTTTAGTGGTTTTTAATTGGAAGTTCTCCCTGGATTACTTTATGGGGTGTGCCTCCTTTTTTTAAATGATTTGTCCTTTATGAGTGCGTTGGCATATATGTTCCTCGGTGCCTTTTCATAGTATATGACCTTCTGTAACGGTATATCGTGGTTAGTACACGGCTTTATTTGGTCTGGATGTATCTGTGATAGATTTAAGACAAGTATCTTTTAGGTCTGTTTATCTAATAAGGTATTGCACCCTGATAAAGAGAGAGATTCATGTCTCAATTAACCAATATTGCCTTTGATGAGAATTTATTACAAGCAGCTGAAAGTGGGCTTGTGTCTTTGACTGATGAGGATGCAGATAAAATTTACTTTGACCATTTGGAGTTTAAAAAATTACCAACTGAGAAAACAATTGATATATATCATAAATTACTTAGATTAAAACGGAGAGAGGTAGAGCTGACCCTACATGGTCAGTTTCTATCGGAGTATCATAGAACCAAAAAGATACCGCGTGGTTTCCGTGTAGCGAATATACCCACCATTGGCCGTACCAGCGCATTATTTTGCAGTAAATGGTGCGGCGTGCTGAATAAATGCTCCTTAGACCTCATCCTTCTAGTAATAGAAGAGGTGGGGTCTGAGGTAGCTAAAGTACGTGAGGAAATCACAGCTCTTGATAAAGTCAGTTTGTCCACCTTTAAAGCAGATAAATCTGAAAATTGGTGTGACAAACTAAAAACCTCTGTTGAATCCTTTAGAGACGAATTAGTAGCCTTTAAGAGAAAGAAATTACAGACGGTGACCAGTGATTATGCCAACCATCAGGTATACCGGTGGTTGACTGGGAACACACAAGGCTCCCGTCGCCAAAGGACCCAGAGGTATTTCAGACAAAGGGGTCCTGATAGATTTGAGACCACCACTTCTCAGTCCACCTCTGATACTGATAACTCCACCACCCGCCCACCAAGTGGTTTTTTAGATCATCGCACAGGCGGTACGGTCTACCGGGGAGGCCCCATCCGAGGCGAGGGAGTTATAAAAAGAAGAGGGAGGCGGAGACGCCGGAATTAGACTCAGTCTTTAATTTGTCTTCACACACATTGTCTCCAGGTGAATTGTCATTGCTTTCATTAGGAATGTCATTTGTCCCTACATCAAAACATGATAGTTTCAACTTGTCAGTGGATCAATACAAATTTGGTCGTAAATTAAGATTAAAGGAATTTTTTCGCAACAACCATAGTGGTGCACTAGTTGATCAGGAGGTCAAGGCTCTACGTAAACCAAGTATGTTTGATCCACAATGTTTCAATGCTAGTATACGCACATTCTTAAGAATGATTGAATTGGACATTGACAATGACAAAGATACACGTACCCATAGTAATTTGTCATCTGATCAATGGAAAGCACTGAGATCACTGAGGGGTAATCAATCGATCGTGATACGCCCTGCCGATAAAGGCGGGGCTGTCGTTGTTCAAGATTTTTGTGATTACGATCGTGAAATTAAACGTCAGTTATCTGACACTGCTACATACACCCGGTGCACTGGCAATCCCATTCCCCGTATTAAGAGAGTGGTTGACAGTTGCTTAGACAGAGCGGTTAAATGTGGCTGGCTTACTGAGCAGATCATGGGTTTCCTTAAAGTGGATCATCCAGTCTGCCCAGTAATTTACACCCTGCCGAAGGTACACAAAACCCTGATAGATCCCCCTGGCAGACCTATCATCTCTGCCCGGGGTTCCTTGTTGCAGCCTTTGTCGATGTTTGTGGACAGTTATTTGCAGGGGCTTGTCCAGTTTATCCCTAGTTACCTACGAGATACGGGGGATTTTCTGGACAAAATTTTAGCAATAGACGATCTACCTGATGATATATTGCTATGTACATTAGATGTGTCATCCCTGTACACTATTATCCCACACGAACAGGGAATTGAAGCGGTTCGTAGGCTTATGATGACTCACAGACCATGTGGACCTACAGGGCCACCAGTAGAATTCATTCTGGAGTTACTAGAACTTATTCTTGTACAGAATCACTTTATGTATGAAAATAACTTTTACATTCAATGCGCAGGGACAGCGATGGGGTCCAATGTGGCCCCCATCTACGCAGGAGTGTTTATGCATGAATATGAGTCAAGGCATATCATTCCACACTTTGGTGATAGAATTCTTTACTATAAAAGATACATCGATTATGTTTTTCTTCTGTGGAAAGGCACTGAGGAGCATTTTAAAAGCATGCTTAGTACATTGAATTCGTTAGATAGTAGTGTTCGGTTCACTGGACAATGCAGTCATACCAACATTCAATTTTTGGATGTGATGATCAAAAGGGACGGCTCCCGATTAAGCACCTCCCTTTACCGCAAAGACACGGACAGAAATACTATATTACACGCTAGAAGTAATCACCCGCCTCATCTAAAGAACAGCTTGCCCATTTCGCAATTTATGCGGGTTATTAGAAACAACTCCGATCCGGTTGTCGCGGAAACACAGTTGGCTGAAATGAGTCAACGTTTCCTTGAAAGGGGTTATGACAGCAAAACTATTGAAGGATGCCTCACCAGAGCACGTGACAATACATGCAAACGAAAGCAGAAACAAGGTGATCGTTTAATCTTTGTAACACAGTATGATCAAAAATCATCAAAGGTTGCCAAAACGATAAAAAAGCATTGGCCGATTGTCTCTACAGACTCTTCATTAACTACCTTTAACACTGGTAACCCGATGATGTCGTACCGTAGAGGAAGAAACCTCAAACAACTCCTGATGCACCCGAGCAGGTTGCCCACTGTGGGTGAGAATACGTGGTTGATGACCCAGAAGCCTGGGTGCATTAAATGTACAGGGTGTACGACATGTCGCTCAATGGTCCCTGGAACCACTTTACCGCATCCTCAAACAGGAAGGCCTATCCGAATACGTTACAAGCTGCATTGCCGCATGGATCATGTGGTGTATCTTCTCACCTGTCCATGTGGGCTGTCGTATGTGGGGATGACGTCGTGCATGTTTCGAGAATGGATGGCCAACCACAGGATGACGATTAGACAAGCTCTGTCTACAGGATCAACCTATAAACCCGTCGCGCAACATTTTCTAACCGTTGGACATCAACTAGTTACTCTGCAATGTCGTATTATTGATTGGGTACCACCCCTGCCACGTGGTGGGGACAGGGGACTGATCCTTAAGAAGTCAAGATGGATTTACCGTTTGGGCACAATTTCACCCAACGGTTTAAACGAGAATAACCCTCTCAGTGTTTTTCTACGTTAAATCAAGTGTCTGAGATAGGGATCATTAAATTGTAAAAATATTTTTCTTGATTCTCCAAATCTAAGCATGTTTTGCCAACGCACTCATTTTTAATTTTAATTCAATATAATTCTACCTCACAATACCCGCTTTGTGGGGTATCTGCGAGTAGGTAGATCTAACAATAGATTTATGTGGGTTGTCTTTTTTGTTATAGGTTTTAATATTATATATAAGTAAGGTTTAGTGGTGTCTGTTATGCACGATGTGATATGCACATACTTTTTGTGGACACACTTTCTGAAACATTATGTAAACTTCCTCTAGCGGGTCTCCCAGTGACCTCAGCACAATCAACTTTATATGCAGTCATGATACCTTTAGGCTTTGTATGAGGCTAACAAACATCCGATAAGATTTAAATTCTTTTTTTATATTTATACTTTTACCAGCAATTTGGATATTGATATGGAATAGTAGATGGATAATACAATGGGTGTATAGTTTGTTTATAACTATCCTGACAAATGACAATATGAGCCCAAATTGAGTGTTGCTATGACTACAAATATCCTGTATGCATTCAGCATCCAGCGGCGCTGTGTAGCAGCTTCCGGAAGTGACGCGGATGTAACAGGAAGTGCGTTCCACACAGACTCAATGGAACGCAAGGCGGTGCTTCCTGTGTGCTCTATGGGCGGGCGCGGCCGCGACGAGCCGTACAGCTGACGCTGCCCGCAACCTGCACAGGAAACCAAATGTGTTCATCTTTGGACACATTTGGAACGCACGCCAGCACATTTGTTACGGGTATCAGCCCTTAATGTATTACCAGCTCTGTCTCTTGGTAAGTACCATTTATATGGGGGTCCTTTGGTTCTGTGTCTCTGGCGGTTGCACTCAGATGGTGAGGTATGGTTGTATTGCACCTCCCCTCTGTGAGTTGGAATAGCCTAATGAATCAATTAGCTTTACTGATTGCATGACCACTGGGATTGGTTGATTTGAATGTGCTGGGGGTACTTTAGGAGGCCCGTTAGGCATTGACCATTAGATACTGGTATACATGAACGGATGCAACTTTTTGTACATGCTGCCTATGCTGTATTTTCCTGATGATGATCCTGATGGATCGAAACGTTGAAAGAACTTTCCTTGTGAAATCACCTTGATAAGTATAAATAAAATATTCAATGCTTTTTACGTGCAAAACTCTGGTGAGTGCCCCTTTATGCTGTCTTTATATATATATATATATATATATATATATATATATATATATATATAGGTCATCCCACGTTGTTTCTTATGGATTAAAGTTACCTTATGCACGTTATCTACTGGGATCAGTCTGTGAGTGCCGCTGCATGTTTCCATCTGCCGTGTGTATATATATATATTTATATATATATATATATATATATATAGTAATCACAGTCAATCTGGCACTCACTTCAGTTCAGTCAGCTTGCAGTGTGCCCTGGCTATACAAATCCAGCAAGGGTAATGAACATACCGCGCACGGCACTGCTGATAAAACTCCATTATATTGAATACATGTTAAAGCATTTTCAAGCAACGTTTCTGAACCACGGTAATCAGGCTACTACTACAGCCTGTTCTACAAATTCTAAATAAAACAGGGACATTACAATCATAGTCCCTGACATAAGACCCACGGACAACCTCAGGAGGAATAAGGTCCTGAACTGGGTCCTCATACTCCAGGTAGGTAGTGATGTTAGGGGGGCCACCTCCTGTCTGCCGTGCTGACTTCGCCTCTTTAGACATCTTTGCCTTCACACAATGCTTTATCTCATGGAAGCACTTGAAGCACGTGTCATCTGTCCTGTGCAAGTGGCCTTCTGCATTCACCAGCTTTGCCCAAATCACATTCTTCTTCCGTGTACAAACTTTGACAGCCTCACGACCAAACAGCTGTCGGCAGTGCTTCATTACCTCTTGCACCAGGCAAGGGCATAGCTACCATAGGTGCAGGCAGTGCAGCTGCTATGGGGCCCAGAGCTGAGAGGGGCCCACCTTCTCTGTCAAAGTTACATGTGTTATATAAATTTTTTTCGCCATTGGTTCCTTTCAAACTGCAATATACCTAGAGGTAAGCCCCTGAACCTGATCATTGTATTGTGGTATAAAATGAACTGGAGGGCATTTTTTAATATTATATAATATGAACGGGGCACTGTAATGAGGCACAATATGAACGGGGAACACTATATATCATAATGTGAATTGGGGGTATTGTGCGGCATAATGTCTACTGGCAGCTCTGAAATGTGACATAGGGTGAATTTGAGCACTACTATGATTCATAAAAGAAACTAGGGCACTACTATGGGGCATAACATTAGATAAGGCTCCACTATGGTTCAGAATATGAACTAGGGTACTATTATAGGGTATAAAATTAACAACTGCTGCAGAGAAGTGTCTCCCTATAAGAATTGGGACAAAGGCCCCTTCAAAATGTTGATATGGGGCCCACAAAGTTCTGGCTACGCCCCTGGCACCAGGGACATATTTACACCAAATGTAAACTTGACGTTATACCCGGTCTTGGTGGTCCTGGTGCACCGCAGGGGTGCCTCATACTATCCTCAGATGCCACCTCCTCCACCTAACCTCCAACTAAGACATGACACACAGCACTTACGACCCAAAAAATGTGGCCACACTTAAAAAATATTGACCAGAGTAAAATCCAGCCATGTGCGGCAGTGTGCAACAGATGCTACCGGAAAGCACAGTTCTGGAATACAAATGGCTTAGACATTGGGAAACACAAATTTGAAAAACTCGGGAGCTGAGTAAATTTCTGAATGTGAGCTTCAAAATATAGACATGAAAATGGCCGATGCCAACTGAGATTGATCTCTGCCCGAATTGGCAGAAACACGGGAATTTAGTAAATTTACCCCTAGTAATTGTCATGCAAGAAGAAATTATCAGAAAGTGCTCTTTAAAAATAACTAAATGATCTCGCCTACAACTGAATTATCCAACGTGTTTTAAAAACATAATGAAAAAATGTAATAATTAAAAATAAATTGATTAAATAAGATTAAATTAAGCAGTTTAAATTAATTGAAAAAAATATATCACCATCACCTATTGGGGCATAGAAAAGCTTGTATGAATAACCCAGGTATGATGAAAGGGTAAAGTGACCACGTGACTCCCAGGAGACTATACCCATCTTCATATGTCTGTCACATTTATAAAAACAAGCAGATACATGGGGGTCACAATAGACAACATAAAATGTAAATCAAACTTACACAGTATCACTGGAACAATCATGTATAAATATGACAAAGTGATGACTTATTGATCATCCACTGATATTATACTGTAAGTGTTATATATATTAGGAATGACTACTGTTGGAGATAAGCCTCCTTCTATCAAGCCCCTTCAATAGTCTATTTGATACCATTTGTTTACCAATGTATTGGTATTCCCAGGAAGCAGACAACACACACAGTTAAGTCAGCAAAATGAGACTGAAGCTAGTTTAATCAGCAGGACGTTATATAGCAAAAAGGTACTTGCATGAACACTTGATACACGTCACATATAAAAACAATAATGCATCTCTTCTCAGAAGTCCTCTCTAGCTGACACCCTACTTCGTGTCCTTCACAAGAAGTCTACACACAAGAGAAACTGTCTAATAACATATTTTCAAGACTATAGCTACGACCTTGCTTCTCACAGAATATATTAACTGTGAAATGTCAGCATTCTTATGATTTCTTAACAAAGCATACTTCTTATTTACTACATCATGGCTGCTACTTAATAAAATGGCTGATAGCTGCTTGAGTTCAATACATCTCTCTCAGTCCCTCCTTTGCATAATAATAGGACATTACAGTTGAGCTACAAGACATTACACAAACTCTACCTACAAGAGTCTAGGCAAACAGTCTAGCTATAATGGTGCTAAAGGCTATAGTATATTCCCGTAGGATTGTGCTTGTCACTCTGTCCCACGGAAGGTAAATAACCGCTCACATCATACCCATTAAGGTAGACTGATCACGACTCCTTCTTGCCAAGCTCTTCTGTAGTTTCTTAAACTTGGATGTTTCACATCTTTGAGTTTACAGATTTCTTTCAAGCTGAAAGGAAAAGGAAACAAAATAGCATCTTAAAACATAGATATATGCAAATTTGCTAAGCCAACAATTTTTAATAAAAACATCACTAATTTAACAATCTACTCTTTGATCCCACTAAACCAATTAGCTGGGTTTAAGCAGGACATTTCTCTGAACCACTTCTTGTGCACTGTTTCATTAGTAATAAACATATAACCCATTTTTAGAGTTCTTTTCATACATATTCTAAAAAATGTCACTCTAGTATGTATTTGCTTCAAAGAAAAGTAAAACCCTTATACGTTTATATGTAATGGGGACAGATGTCCATTCCCCTCCTTTTTCAAAATGTGGCCCATGTGAGCCCAGCATTTCTTAATTAACTGGTCTCTTTGAAATTCTAGAGATTTCATGATCTTTACTTTAACTTGACTAACACAAGATCTAGTGGCTCTGATACCACACTTCTTATATACTAAACACTGGTATGTAACTTTGGGTTGGCGGGCATGCCAGTTTCCCTGCCCTCTCCTGTGAGGGATATAGAGTGTATTATGATTACCATAACTACTGAAGTTTCCAATATAATGACCCATAGTGGTCTGTCTAGTTTAGGCCCAATTGGCCTCTGCACGTTTATGTATTTCATTGTTCAAACTTAACTTGAGCAAAGTTGCAGTGGAACCCAAGTTTGTCTTTCCTTAATTGACACAGAAGTGGGTGTGGTCAGCAACACTCGATATGGACCATCAAATCTGGGCTCAAGTGACTCTCGCACGTGTCTTTCCAGATACACCCGATCTCCTGGTTAAAGCTTGTGTGGATTCAGATCTGCTCCTGAATCTGGGAGAGAGGCAAAACTAGAAAATGCAGAGGTGTCAGTTTCTTCAGCAAGACTTTTTCTTTTTTTAACATATGCAGTTGAATTACCATATTAATGCTGTAACTGTTATGGATAATAACATCCTATCGTAGGTACGCTATCAAACAATATTTCATAAGGTTAATAACCTTTGGTTTTACTGAATATGGTTTTTACTATTAACCAGTACTACAAATAAATACTTTAGCATCCCCTGGGGGTTTCTGTGACACACCCATTAACCTGTGGGGGATACATGGCTTGTTGTATTCCCAAATCAAACCTTATGTACTACGTTATTTCTTTAATGAAATAAATACCGCTATCTGCTACCATAACTTCTGGTACTCCATATCTGCACATAACTTCTGAAACTAATTTTCTAGCTATTGATTTTGCTGTGGCTTTTGCCATTGGCAAATAACTGAAAATGTCTGTGGCTGCCAATACATCTTTGGCAGTTTAGATATAGTCAATTTTCAGTCTTTGAAATGGAAAATAACTTTTGGGGGATTGCTGTCTTGACCATATGTCCTGGATTGGACATTTCCACATATCCAGTAGGCTTGTACAAACTTGGTTGCAGCTGGATAACATCCTGGAGCTATCCATCTTTTAATAACTGAATGTCCCATTTGATCCTTTCACAGGTGTGTGAGTCCATGGTTGACTTGACACATAAGTGGATATAAGCTTCTGGGTAAGCATAAATTCTGTTCTAATTTCCATAAGCCAGTGTCGTCTTCTTGTCTGGCTCCTCTGGTCTGTCATGCTGCTTTTTCTTCAGGACCTGCTTGTTCCTGAAATTTCTTCAAATCTTGTAGATCAGGCATTTTAGGCTTTGCTTCTTTCTGTTACTTCTGTATGTGTGGAGTAGACGGCTACCTTTACTGGTTGTTTGGTTGCTTTCTTTATCCACAGGCTATTTTCTCACTCTCTCCTGCTTGGTTCTGAAGTTCAATCAGTATAACATAATCAGTCATTTTGGTCTGGCACTGGGGTGGTTACTGCATATGCTTTTCTTTTCCTGCTGGGGCATCTTACTGCCCTCTTGGCTTCAGCATCTTGCCAGATTGTTGTGTCTTGTTTCAGGAGTATCATTTCCTGCATGTTCCTGGATCTTCATTACTGCAACCTTTTCTGTGGCCCTTGCAGAGCTCTGAACTGGTGTATGATCAGTGAAGCATGTTGTATGTCTTCGCTGCTTGCCTTCTTGAAGCCTCCACTTTTCCATATCTGGCCCACACTCTTGTCCTGGGATGATAAGATCTTGAATCCACAACTTCATGTTCAGTGGTTACTACATATCCTGTATCAGGAATTCCATCCTCATATTACCTTGATCCATCCACATATAGCTCATGCTGAGCATAATGTAGTTCTTGTTCTAGTAAGTAAAGCCACACAATCATGCGAAAAATAAACATTTTTACCTTAGTAGAACTATCATCTTGCTCTGGATTTTTCTTAGTAGAGCTATAATCTTGCTCTGAACCATCCCTCTGCATCCATGATGAAATGTCTGTATCCTCCTTCTCTGGACCACCTTCCTGGTCCTTATTATCTTCTGATGGTTATGTTGTTGGACTTAGCAGTGCTACTTCATACATGGTCAGCCTTGCTGCTGACAGGTGGTTCTTGTTTGCTGAAGGTTTTCTGTACCTGCATGTGGTACCTCGATGATTAGTTTATGCTTCAACACTATGTCTGTGCTCTTGTCCTCTTCTAGGACTTTTTATTTAGCACTGTCTGTGCTCTTGTCCTCTTCTAGGACTGTTGCTGCTGCCACTGCTCTGATGCCGGTAGGTGCTCCTTGAGTAATGTTGTCAAGCTTGCTTGAGTGATAGGCAGACTGCTCTTAGCCTTTAGTCCATTTTTATGCGTAATGACTTCTATGTATGGCCTCCTTCTATAGTCAGGTAGTTCTAGGGATTGAGATGAGGTAACTGCTGCTTTCAATTGTTCAATTGCTTTATTCATCTGTTGCTGTCTGTAGGATGTGGACTATCCCTCCCTTTCAGTGTTGTCATACAATGCTTGCATGTAGACTGATGCTAGAGGTATCCATTTTCTGCAGTATCCTACTAGGCCGAGAAATGTTCTTCTTCTAGGACTGTTGATTTAGCACTGTGTCTGTGCTCTTGTCCTCTTCTAGGACTGTTTACTTAGCACTGTGTCTGTGCTCTTGTCCTCTTCTAGTACTGTTGCTGCTGCTACTGCTCTGATGCCAGTAGGTGCTCCTTGAGTAATGCTGTCAAGCTTGCTTAACTGGTAGGCCACTGGTCTTCAACTTTAGTCCATATTTATGCGTAAGGTTTTCTATGTATGGTCTCCTTATTCTATAGTCAGGTAGTTCTAGGGCTTGAGATGAGGCAACTGCTGCTTTCAACTGCTGCTTTCAATAAGCAACTGCTGCTTTCAGTTCATCTGTTGCTGTGTGTAGGATGTAGACTGTCCCTCCCTTTCAGTGTTGTCATACAATGCTTGCATATTTAAAACTATTCCGGAGGTTGGGTACAACTAAACCATTAAGTATTTTTAACACTCAAGTATATTTAACTTAGGTAACATTTAACACTTAAGTATCAATATCCAGGATCTAAAGGATCATGGGATATGCAGCTATGTTCTCGATTTCCAGAACTAGCAAGAAAACTCAACCACTCTTTGCTGATATCACTTGGTTTTTGAATAAAGTGACACCCCATCAATATATAAACACTTTCTACTGAGTCCGTAGTCTTTCTCCACAATACTGGTTCATCTCAAAATGAAATAGCTCAATATAAAAGGGTCCTGCCCCTTCTTTTCTATAAATGCCACACACAAGCACTCTGAGCATACATCTTCTGTCGATATGTTTATACTAGGAGCTTCATCGCGCCCTACGGGCGCTCTTCACACCGGTAGGTAGGGGATACAGAGATGCGGGGCAGTAGGGAGGGCATACAGAGACACGGGCTGGTAGGGAGGGGATACTGTGATATGGGCCGGAAGGGAGGGCATACAGTGACGCGGGGCGGTAGGGAGGGCAAACAGAGACGTGGTGTGGTAGGGAGGGGACACAGAGACGCAGGGTGGAAGGGAGGGGATACAGATACGCAGGGCAGTAGGGAGGGGATACAGAGACGCAGGGCGGGAATACAGAGACGCAGGGCGGTAGGGAGGAGATACAGAGAGGCTGGGCAGTAGGGAGGGGATACAGAGAAGCTGGGCGGTAGGGAGGGGATACAGAGACGCAGGGAGGGGATACAGGGGTGGTAGGGAGGGGATATAGAGACACGGGGGGGTAGGGAGGGGATACAGAGATGCGGGGCGGTAGGGATGGCATACAGAGACACGGGGCGGTAGGGAGGGGATACTGTGATATGGGCCATTAGGGAGGGCATACAGTGACGCGGGGCGGTAGGGAGGACATACAGAGATGCGGGGTGATAGGGGGGGCATACAGAGATGCGGAGTGGTAGGGAGGGGACACAGAGACGCAGGGTGGTAGGGAGGGGATACAAAGATGCAGGGTGGTAGGGAGGGGATACAAAGATGCGGGGCAGTATGGAGGGGATACATAGATGTGGGTGGTAGGGAGGGGATACAGAGATGCGGGTGGTAGGGAGGGGATACAGAGAGGCAGGGTGGTAGGGAGGGGACAGAGAGATGCGGGGCGGTAGGGAGGGGATACAGAGACGCAGAGTGGGAATACAGAAACGCAGGGCGGTAGGGACGGGATACAGAGACGCGGGGTGGCAGGAAGGGGATACAGAGGCGCAGGGAGGGGATACAGAGATGCGGGGCGGTAGGGAGGGGATACAGACATGCGGGGTGGTAGGAAGGGGATACAGAGAGGCAGGGTGGTAGGGAGGGGATAGAGAGATGCGGGGCGGTAGAAAGGGGATACAGAGATGCAGGGCGGGAATACAGAAACGCAGGGCGGTAGGGAGGGGATACAGAGAGGCTGGGCGGCAGGGAGGGGATACAGAGATGCGGGGTGGTAGGGAGGTCATACAGAGACGCGGGGCGGTAGGGAGGGCATAAAGAGACGCAGGGCGGCAGGGAGGGGATACTGAAATGCAGGGCAGTAGGGAGGGGAGTCCCCAGTGAGGAAGCTGATGAAGAGAACATGGAAAGTAGTGGAGGGGGTGGACACCAGAAGGGAAGACCGAGGTGGCAGAGCTCTCTCCTGGCTCCCAGTTTGCCCCCGACACTCACAGCGGTGCACTCTCACCTGTGAAATTGGTGCAGCATCCAGAGATATCTCCCTCCACAGTATCACGCACTCTGTCCGTTTCATCCCCCGTCTCTGGGCTGTCGGGCCGGCCGTGTGTTGTGGAGTTAGAGCCTCTGGGGATGGAGGGAGGCAGTGTTGGAATGTGGCATGCGCAGGGGCTGCAACTGAATACTTGGGGCCCTGTACAGTGATAGCTTTGAGCCCTCCCCTCCAAACTACCCTAGCCCCCCTCCTCAACATACATACACATGCATTTATACATGCATCCCCCCCACACTCGTGCCGGGCGACGGATAAAAAGGGGGCATGGCTTAATTTTAAAGGGCGTGGCCTCGCGGGTATTTTCTCTCTCGCTCCGGGGGTGTGTCCAGCTTGCCTGTAGATTCTGGCTGTCCCCGGAGATTGGTGTGTGTGTCTGCCAGCTCTTCTCTGTGACAGGAGGCGAGTGCTGCAGAGGATTATCTCACTCGGCTCCTGTCACAGCAGAAACGCTGGAACTTTGGTGTGTGTGTGTGTACCCAGCCCCTTCCCCCGTGTTCGGCGTCGGCGGGATGCTGTGGGTAGTGTGCACACCGCAGGGCTGGCTCAGCGCTGCATGAGCCACTGCATCTGCGGTAGTTCCGGTGGTGAAGGGGCAGTGGCACTACCCGAACAAAGTGACAGGCTAAGGTGAGGCGGCGGGCGGCAATTGTAATACTGTATACTTCATCACCAGGGCCCCTCTGACCCCCTTGTCGCCGTGGCTGGGTGAGCGTGGAGGCAGCGGGTCTGTGTACGCGGCGCAGGGAGGGCTATGAAGCCTTCTACTGCACCCCCTGTCCCTCCTATTGTGAATGCCAGCGGCAGCAGCAGTTGTTCGCCCGGCGCCGCAGCCAGGGAGTCAGAGTTGCTGATGATGGAGGGGGTAGATGGAAAAGACAGCAGGAGCAGAGACTTGCTGCACATGTGGTGTGTGGGCTGTGTGACTCCGCCCACCACTGTGACTCCACCCAGCGTTAGAGGGCCAGGCACCGAGTGACAGGGCTATTATATAGGAGATATATATAGGAGATGCTTTTAACTTCTTTTTCATACAGGTGATGTATTGAACCTTATGCCCCTGAAACAGTTTGTCAAATTCTTAATAGTGTCAGTAAAACCTCGTTAATCGATCCAGTGTTTGTTGTTCAATTCAAATCTCCCTCATTAGTCAACACTTCCCTTCCTCTGGGAAGTTTTCCACTTACTCAAATTGCACCAATAAGTGCCTATTTTTCCTTCCCTAGCACTGATGATTTCCAGGGGCTCACAGTGCTGTCCCTTCGCATGATTGATCAATTCACTTTGCGAAATCGTTCATGGCTGCACCTTTACTTGTACTGCGCAGTATCAAAAACAAAGTCAGTATATACCTCAGTTTAAAAGATTTACTCTTTCTAGCATCACACTTACAGTAATAAGTGTTTTCTAGGGAACTCCCAGTTTAGAAAACCTAGTATTCTAAACATCGCACTTGGATTAAGCGTTTTCATATGAAAATGCCTCAGTTTAAAATACTTACTCTCTTCAACATCACACTTATATTATTTAAGTGTTTTCTGTATTTATCAACAGAAAAAGGGCCAACTGAAGCAAACTACCTGGATCTCAATTCTCTGACACAAACCAAAAATCTATTACTTACTTGATTCAACACTGAGTTAAGTGTCTCTTCATATGCGAATGAATTACCTTTGGCAATAATAGATTTAACGTTTTTCTTCTAATAATATTAAACTCTTTGAACAGACAGGAATAAATTCTGGTGACAAATGATTAATAGGTGGACAATCGTAGACAATAGGGATAAGCCCCACCAACAAACTGCAATACTGTATCAGATAGTATACTTTTCTATGAAAAACTGATACCACTATTACCACACCTTGTATGTTAAATCTCAACAGCAGATTCCTTACATTAAAAGAGACACACAGTCCCTGGCTATACTAGATTTAAAAAGGCTGAGTATGCGAGTGTTCAGTGTCTTAACCTAATTCCATGCCATCTGGTTAAGCGTTATATAATTAACAGGTAATTTATCAAGACAATATGGAAATTTATCACCAATACATTTTTCTATCACCACTTTATCAACATGACACCCCACAACTGTTGCAAAAACCTGTCTTAAGGTTCCCTAAAAACTCAAATCACTGTTTTGCAGTATACCTTTGACTTCACAATATTTAGACTCAATAGCAGGATTATACCACAAAAAATCTGACCTGTCATTTAAATATAAAACCACTTTTATCCCTTGCAAAAGTGAAACTGAATCTTATGACTTTAAAATAAAACCACATTTTTCCCTTGCAACAGTGAAACTAAAACTTATAAATTTATCAGCGCACACAGAAAAATAATGACTTTTTTTCAAACACACAATTGGGTCCAAATGATCGCGTATTGCTTACCTAATCAGATGAACAGACCAAAGGACTGTATACAAGTACTGACAGAGTAAACAAGTTGATATATAATGATCAATCTTTAGATTACTCACCCGGGTATGTCAGTAGTTGCATATGTCCAGCAGTCATGTCGTCATCGCTGGCCCCCCGCAAATGCCCCTCCCCCTACAGCAGCATCTGCATACCCCCTCCCCCATCTGTGCCGCACCCCCACCTGAAGCACCTCTGGATCCCCTCCCCCATCCACATCCCTTGTGCACCTACCCCCTCCCCCATCCGCACACCCTCAGCAACTGCCCCTCCACCACCCGTGGTGGCTCAGTACTCCCTGCCCCACCAGCGGCACTGCCATACCTGCCCCTTCCTCACCCATGGCACCCCTGCAACCACCCCTCCCCCACCCTCTGACCCCATCCACTACTCCCCGGCACCCACCACTCCCCCAACCACAGCACCTACTAGGTGATTCATCAGGCACAGTGTGCGCTGTTCACGCCGTTGCAAGGGGCTACCATCTCTTAACCATCGCCCGCCTTTTGACCGTGCAATATTTATCTACTCACAATATTATGATTGGAGGTATTACTCCATATCCCACAACCACCCTATCCACACCCGCGGCACCCCCGCAAATGGCACTCCTACAACTAGCAGCACTTCTGCAACCACTATCCCCCAACCGCCGTTGCTCAGGACTCTCTCCCCTACCCATGGCACCCCCATACGTGACTATCCCACACTCGGCATTCCACCAACCACATCACCTTTGCCCAATCTGCCCCCTCCCCCCGCAGCATCTACAGACACCCTCCCCCATTCGCAGTGCGTGATGAGTGACCTAGTATTAAATGTTTTGTGATTGCTTGGCCACATACTGTAAAGATATGTCCTCATACACTAAGGGGCAAATTTGCTAACAATCATTTTGGGCTGCAATCCCAAATCACGTATTTACTATCAATCATGTTAGCTTGCATATTGTCTTTCAAATGTGTATCTAGTCATTTTGTGGTTTGTTGGGAGGTGCAAATTTAGCTGCGATACAGCAGCATGTTTGTTGTTTTATCCTATTATTTGTGCAAATAACCAGGACAGGCTCACAGAGTCTGGCACAAGTTATGGTTTTGTTTTTTGGGGGGCACCTTTTTTTAATAAGGTATAGGGGTACATGTACTAAGCAGTGACAAAAAGTGTAGGAGTGTGGCAGTGTAGAAGATGCCCATGGCTACCAATCAGTTGCTCTGTATACTTTTATAGTATGCAAATTATAAATGTTACATCAATGCTGACTGATTGCCATGAGCAACTTCTCCGCTGGCTCACTACTCCACTTTTATCACTGCTTACTTAATCTCCCCCTAAGTCTTTGCTTCACTTTAATCACAAAAGTCAGCCCGGATCTCACAGATCCACGCAGACTTTACAGCAAACATGCCTGTTAATCACAAGTGCTTTGGTTTGGTGAATTGAGGTGAGATTTTGGTGTGAGTTTGGCGATTTCACAAAAAATATTCTTAGTAAATTCGTGATTAGCATTGGTACCAGTGTTACTTTGATAATGTTTGTTCCAATGTTGATTTTTCCACAATTTTGTCTGCAAAGTCAAGTTTGACATGCAATTTCCATACGAACTGGACTTTAGTAAATTCACGATTTGTAAAATTGCAGCATTTTGCTGCACAAACATGATTGTCAGTGAATTTCCCCCTAAGCGTCTAATGTCATGAGATTCCTGGAGCCACAGAGATGCCACAAGAGCTGTAATGTACAGAACAGTGTTGCCTTAGTCCAAAGGTGTATCTAGGCACCATGGAACCCTAAGAAAGGGCATGTTTTGGCGCCCCCTTCCACTGTACTGAATTGGGGGCCTGGTCAACATGTGGTGGCAAATTACATTTGAAAAGAAACAATATTTAAAAATCCTAAATTGGTGACAGGGTTGGTTCCAGACCTTGTGGAGCTCAGGGCAAAAGTTTCCTTTGGGTGCCCCCATGTTTAAAATAGGCTCAGTGCGTACTGAAGGCTAGCAACAACAATATAGGGGCATGGCAGTACGGACAGTTTAATGGTTAGCATTACTGCCTCACAGCACTATAAAGAGGGTGGGCAGAGCTGTCAGTCTCTCCCGCTATCGCCTCTGGCCTGCCCTGTTCCCTACCTAGTCTCCGAGATAGTGTGCACCACCTCTGCTTCCCCTCCTCCTGCACTGTGGCTGCCAGTACAGTGGGGAGTGTATTTTAGCTTAGCAGAAGTGCGAACGCTTGTGCAACCGAGCTCTGCAAAAACAGTTTGTGCAGTTTCAGAGTAGCTCAGAACCTACTCAGCGCTTGCGATCACTTCAGCCTATATGTGTCCGGATTTGATGTCAAACACCTGCCCAGCCAACGCCGAGCCACACCTGCATTTTTTCAGACACACCTGCGTTTTTGCAAACACTCCCTGAAAATGGTCAGTTGACACCCAGAAACGCCCCTTTCCTGTCAATCTTCTTGTGGCCACCAGTGCGAATGAAAGGTCCACTAGAACCTGTGCACAACCACAACGGGCTTTATACCCATATGTCGTGTGTGTGCATTGTGGTGCATGCGCGGAAATGCCAATTTTTAGCCTCAATGCTGTGCTACGAAAATCTGTAGCGAGCAGACAACTCGGAATGACCCCCTCAGTCACACACAGATGTATACATTTTGCAAATCCCAGTGGTGTGTGGGGGTTATTCAAAGTTGGTTGCGGATTTTGCAATTTTAGCAAAATCTGCGACCACTAAAATCACATACTGGGGTCTTCCCAGCACTGGGCATGGCCGCCCAGCATGTGTTGCACCACCCTGCGATGCAATCACAATTTGATTGAAAACAGCCATGACACACCTGCGTTTCCCGCAACACTCCCGCACAATGCTGTGTCATCGTCAGTGGCCGCCCATTGCCTGTCAATCATGATGTGATCGCATCCTTCCAGGGTGCGATTGCATAATGACTGGCTGCGCACGCACACTACAGCACATACGTAGGCGGCCAGTAAGCAGCCGTTTGTATGATCGCAGCAGCTGCAACAGGTTCTGAATATGACCTGTGTATGCTAGCAATAATTCTTTGTTGCTTTCAGATGTGTTATTTATGCATATTTTAGAGAAAAAGATGTTTGGCATGGCCGATTCTCCATGGACCTTGCACACCGAGAGGGGCTATCTGACATGACGGAAGCCATAGTATAACGGAACACATTGTTAGTTCGAAAAACATGATGTTTGACATGTTGCCCATCAGGATCACTTCTTTTGTTATTTGCATATCTGCCCCCGGTGCCTCCTTTTTTCCCCTGCAGCTGGAAGGACCTCCGGCTGCTTTGCTAGGGTGAGGAGGAGATTACCTTCCGGAACCAGGGTTTCCTGGAGGAAGGTATGCCAGCGGAAAGGGGGGCCGGCGTCTGCAGCGGGGGCGGCTGGTTGCAGCAGTCGGCGATAAGAAGCTCATAGGTTTCTATAGGGTACCGCCATCCAGAGATGGCGATACCCTTGATGTCGAAAACGCAGCGGTATGGTCTTAGTACATTTGAAAATGTGGTAAAACCCCTGTTTTCAGTGGTTTTACCGCATTTTTCTTAGTACATCCCGCCCTAGGTGTGCCCAGGTGGACACGCCTAGTCAGACAAAGAGATTGAATAACGGAGGCTCCATCTGTATGTTACAGGTAATAAAATCCTGATGGAAATGTATATAATGCACAGTGTAGAGTTTAGAAAAATGGTGGTTTTGTGACTATTATGCTTGTAGTTAATCTGGCGGTTAAAAAACTATTGAAAATAAACCAAATACAGAATATTTTTTTTGCCAACCATCCTGTAACATGTATTCCAAACAGCCTGACATATTTACACTTTAATAATGAAATATTGTCTGTAAGCAAAACTTATACAGCAGTAAAATATTAGCTAAGCAGAAAACTATCTAAAATATACTCTGATATGCTGAGGAAAGTAGTCACAGAGTAAAAACAGGATATTCATGTAAATACATTGGAACTAATATTGAAGTTTACATATGAAGTAAAACAAATCTCACATACTGTAATAAAACAATATTGTGCATATGTCAGTGGCAGCAACACACAGTAGAACATTATTATCTCTGATACTCTGAAAAAGGTTTTCAGTGCAAAAATCTTTTATTAAACAAAATACTTTTGTTGTTTTATTTGAAAGTTTGCACAATTCATAGTCACCTGGTGTGATGGCAGCTAAAACCAACTAGTCTTGTAACTTGCTTTGTTTTACATTGACACTCCAGTACATGTCTTCAATGTTGTCATGGACGGGACTATTGGAAAGGGCAATCTCAATAATAGGGGGTAAATTTACTAAGCTCCCGATTCCATTCATACATGGATTCATGGCCGTAAACTGCATATCGGTAATTTACTGAACACAAAACACAGCAGAGTTTAACCAATTCATATTGAGGATCACGGCCCATCTGACCTGACATTTTTGTACAAATAGACCAGGATTTAACATATGAGCAGGGCCGAAACTAGGGGGGGGGCTAGGGGGGCAGGCGACCTGGGCGCCGGATTGGAGGGGGCGCCGAGACCCCCTAACACCCGCCGCGGCACTTTTAGACTTTGAAACCCCCTTCTCCCGAGTGCCCAGCTCGGGGGGCGGGGTTTCGCGGAATGACGCGATTGCGTCATGACGTCACGGCGCAAACGCGTCATTCCACGAAACCCCGCCGGAGGAGGGAGAAGGGGGAGCCGCGCAGACGAGGAGGGAGAGGCGGCTGAAGAGCGGCGAGAACCGCTTCAAATGTAAGTCAGCCCCTCTCCCTTCCTCTTTCTGGGCGGGATGTACTAAGATGTTACGCTGCGCTAATAACCCTCTTACCGCTCTGAAGCATGTTAAAATCCTCCTCAGCCTCCCGGCGCTGTCATTCTTTCCAAGCAGTTTCTGCATCACGTGATACCTTCGTATTGTTTCCTGACTCCATTGGCTGTACTGGTCCTCCGCAGGCACTGTATGCACTATCGAAACATGATGCAGAAACTGCTTAGAAAGAATGACAGCGTCGGGAGGCTGAGGATGATTTTAACATGCTTCGAAGCGGTAAGAGGGCTATTAGCGCAGGGTAACATCTTAGTACATCCCGCCCTCTCTCTCTCTCTCTCCCTCCACCACCAGCCGCAATGTGTAAAATGGGGACCTGTGCCTGCCGCAATGTGTAAAATGGGGACACTTTTTCCTGCCGCAATGTGAAAAATGGGGACACTTGCCAGCGTACTGTGTAAAATGGGGACCTGTGCCTGCCGCAATGTGTAAAATGGGGACACTTGCCAGCGTACTGTGTAAAATGGGGACCTGTGCCTGCCGCAATGTGTAAAATGGGGACATTTGCCAGCGTACTGTGTAAAATGGGGACCTGTGCCTGCCGCAATGTGTAAAATGGGGACACTTGCCAGCGTACTGTGTAAAATGGGGACCTGTGCCTGCCGCAATGTGTAAAATGGGGACACTTGCCAGCGTACTGTGTAAAATGGGGACCTGTGCCTGCCGCAATGTGTAAAATGGGGACACTTTTTCCTGCCGCAATGTGTAAAATGGTGACACTTTTTCCTGCCGCAATGTGTAAAATGGGGACACTTTTTCCTGCCGCAATGTGTAAAATGGGGACACTTGCCAGCGTAATGTGTAAAATGGGGACACGTGATTGCCGCAATGTGTAAAATGGGGACACTTTTTCCTGCCGCAATGTGTAAAATGGGGACACTTGCCAGTGTACTGTGTAAAATGGGGACACGTGCCTGCCGCAATGTGTAAAATGGGGACACTTTTTCCTGCCGCAATGTGTAAAATGGGGACACCTGTCTGCCGCAATGTGTAAAATGGGGTCACCTGTCTGCCGCAATGTGTAAAATGGGGAATGGGGACACTTGCCTGTCGTACTGTGTAAAATGGGGACACTTTTTCCTGGATATGAAATTTATGTTAGAAAAGGCAATTTTTCAGGTAAAAAAGTTCTGAAAGAGATATATATATATATATAATATTTTTATTCATTTATTTATTTATTTATTTATTTTTTGCGGGGGGGGGGGGGGGGGGTCAAATGACTACCTTGCCCCGGGTGACAAAAATCCTAGTTTCGGCCCTGATATGAGGCACTGCATGTGGTAGAGATCAACAAGTGAATTAAGTTGTTATCCTTCGGCTATATAAGCATTTGAATTATAATTTAGTCATTGTGCTAGAGGGGTCTGTTATTATAATTACTAAGCAACAACGGTAGCGGTTATGAACACCCAAATGACATATTTATACTTTACTGTTTTTGATTAAACATTAAACCGCATAAATTACCATCTCATAAGCCTCTGGGGAATGTCAAATTAACTATCTTTAACCGGACACAATTTGAAGGATTTTACACAGCGAATAAGCAAAACTCCAACATTGCTACAATATACTGTATATCACTTCAATAGAATCACAAGTCCAGCGCAACTGTGAGGAAGATAAACTAAAAATGACACAATTACTGTGAATTATATATTTATTTAACATAATAACAGCTTTGTTTGAGATTTCTTTGTTGTTCAGTCACACTGTCCTTTATTACATTTCAATATGCTGACATACTGGGATTCAAATCCATTGCCTGTGGCATTGCAGTCAGACAATCTATTCATTTAGCTATGTGCCCTAACATAAAAAGGTAGATAATTGTAAACTAGAGAATTCTAACTATTTGAAGCTTACCTTGTACTTTGTGAAAAATTATCAGCATTACGGCTGAGCAGATCTACAGTATGTAGTGTGTGGCTGCAAGAGATTGGATGTGTGGCTGCACACTACATACAGTAGATCTGCTCAATTGAAATGCTGATTATTTTTTTATAAAAAAAACCCCACTAGCTTCATATAGTGTTCAATTTTTCGCAGCCGTGCGATGGGGTCTGAACAGCGCATGCGTGTAGCCTGCAATTCGCAATCAAGTTGGCTGCAGGCAATGGCCGTCGCCGGGCAGCAACGAATCTAACAAAGAAAGCGATTGCAAGAATATTGACAGGCTGAAGGCGTTCGTAGGCAGAAACTCACCGTTTTCTGTGTGTGTGCGGTCCAGATCATCGCAGTGGCTGAGTAAGTCCTGGGCTGTGCAGAACTTTTGTTTATGCAGCTCACTGCACAGCCGATTGCACCCATGCAAACCGCTTACCCCTCCGCTGTAGGCGGCGATTACCTGGTCGGATCAGTGCAAAAAAAAAATAGCCTGCGTGCGACCAGGTCTGAATAAGGCCCATAGTTTTTATGTAGGGTCAAATTGCTCAATGAGTAGGGTGTTGAATAGAATTAACCTGGTTATAGGTTTGAATCCTGGGTATGTCAGTATATTGAAAAGTGTTATTTAATCAAGGGTATTGTAACTGAAAAACAACAAGATCTCAAGTTAAGTGAATGTGGTATAAAGATGATTTGTGTCCAAATCCATTTTCTTGCAGTAGTCTATAAATGTGTGTTTTATATATATATAGTTACATAGTTACATAGTCAGTGAGGTTGAAAAGAGGCAAAATGCCCATCGGGTTCAACCTGTATTCTGCATTATTCTGTTCATTTTATAATGTGCATGCTGAAGTAATGGTTTAGTACCGATTTACAGCAATGATTCCTACCACTCCCAGATAATTTTAATGTCAATATGCTAAATGCTAAAGCCCTTGATACGTTTTCCTGTTAGAAATTTGTCCAATCCGTTTTTAAATGCATTTACAGAGTCTACCATTACTACTTTCTCCGTCAGTGAGTTCCAAATCATTATTCCCCGTACGGAGAAGAACCCTTTCCTACGTTGTGTACGGAATTATATATATATATATATATATATATATACATATATTAATCTTGTCATGTCTCTTCCTCACAAGGCATGCGCCTTACATCCCTATTAAGAAAAAGGGGGAGGGGGGTGCGCCAATTCTCTCTCAGGCACAGGGCTCCAGTATAAGCTCTTCTCCTTCTATTAGGATGCGGGTGTTCACCACTATGGTTGTCAGTTACAGCAGCGTCTTTCCAAAAGTGATGGTGCAGTTCATGGGGTAATAGGCAAATGAGTGATACTGGGTAACGCATTTCATCCCACAATGCACTGGGACTTTCTACAGACTCAAGAGAAAGTCCCAGTGCATTGTGGGACAAAACCAGAGCGGTGAACACCCACCTCCTAATAGACGGAGCAGAGCTTATACTGTCACCGACAAATACCCGGGGCATTGGCCGCTTACCACCTGGAGAGAGATATGGCCCTGGCTTTAGTGGAGGAATTCCCGCACTTGTGGAGGGGTAACCATTACAGCAGCTATCTTACCATGTATAGTGCTTTGTAGTCTAATATAGCCGGGATGCCGGCTTCGCTAGATTGACATCAGTGCAACAAACTGCTACGTAATTACAAATAATAAAAAACAGAATAGCAGTGTAACTGGAGATTGAGAGGGAATTTATACCAGTGACTATAAAAATGTATACAATTATCTCTGGTAAACCAACAATGTCTCCTAACATATTGTGTATATTGAATGAAAATATATACATTTTTATGTTTTGTGAACTTTTGTGTTTTTGTGTTATTTTATATTGTTCGTTTTTAAATAAATGTGTTTCTTATGCAGTGGGATTATCCCAGCATAGTTGCTAAGCACACAGACACTTTTTAAATATATTTTAATGTATACATTTTATGTTATCACGAGCGCAGTGTTTTAAAATCACAATTTTTTACTTTTTGCCAGAGGCTCCAAAACAGACTCAAAACACATGCAGCTGTGATACATTGAAATAAAATAAAACATATTATAGGTGCCGGGAGGGTGGTACTGGCTTAACAGACAGATTTAGTTGTCTCGTATGTGGGTTGATTTATAATGATACCATATTTAATAAGCAACTGAAAATAAGACATCATCTGTATAACAACAACACGTAGACACGAGTTTTAATCTTTGTGACACAATCTTTATTTTTCATTTGCACTTTATGTATGTCAAGCATCGTTATTGAACATAAATTAAAAGTTACGTTTTATTATTTTTTTCTCTTATGCACCAAAGATACAGTTTGTCTCTCTTTTTTCTAGTAGAAGAGAGCAGTGTCCTGAAACTGAACATGGTCAGCAGTTTGTGCAGGTACGGCAGAGGGACATTTGAACCAGAAACCATTGGTCAATGGCGAAGTTATACAGATGTCCCGCCTCAATTGTTACAACATTTTCCATCTGTATGACCTAGACCCTGGGACAGCAGGCTCATGCTCTGTCTCAGGCATGCACAAAAGTCATGGCTGTGTTGCTCTTTCTTGCTAATGCCCATCGGGTTCAACCTGTATTCTGTGTTAAGCTGTTCATATTATAATGCGCCTGCTGGAGTAATGGTTTAGTACTAATTGATAATGATTATTCTTACCACTCCCAGAAATTATTGTCACTATCTTAACTGCTATAGCCTTGGATACTTTTTCCAGTTAGAAATTTGTCCAATCCATTTTTAAATATATTTACAGAATATGCCATTATTACCTTCTCCGCAGGGAATTCCAAATCTTTATTACCCTTACCATGAAGAACCCTTTCCTACATTGTGTATGGAATTTTCTTTCCTCTAGCCTCAGCGAGTGCCCACGTGTTCTATACAGAGTTCTTTTAATAAACAAATCCCCTGCTAACTCCTTGTAATGACCCTTTACATATTTGAAGATATTAATAATGTTTCCTCTTAGATGCCTCTTTTCTAGTGTATACATATTTAACCTAGTAAGCCTTTTCTTGTATTCCAGTGTCTCTAACCTTTTAAATCAATTTAGTAGCTCGCCTTTGAACTCTTTCTAGTACCCGATATCTTTTTTATAATATGGTACCCAAAATTGAACACAATATTCCAGGTGCGGACATACCAAGGATTTGTACAGTGGCAGGATTACATCCTCGTCCCTTGTCTCAATGCCCCGGTTTATGCAAGCAAGCACTTCACTTGCCTTTTTTGCTGCATTTTGACATTGTGTACTGTTATTAAGCCTATAATCTATGAGAACCCCCAAATCTTTTTCCACCAAAGATACGCCTATATTTTCCCCATTCAGAGTGTAGGATATGTGCGTGTTTTGTCCCAAAATGCATAACTTTGCATTTTTCTATATTGAACCTCATTCCCCAGTTAGATGCCCAGGTTTGCAAAATCTAAATACACAATATCCACTGCTTTTCCCTGGTCAAGATTCTTGCTCACTTCCTCGTAGATGCTAATTAAGTTAGTTTGACATGATCTGTCATAAACCCATGCTGACTTTGGTAAATAATCTTATTAACCTGCAGATAATCCTCTATGCTATCCCTCAAAATAGCATCCAATATTTTACCCACTATAGATCCTTTGGTACCATGCCGGTTCTAATTGAACTATGGAAAATCAAGTATAGGGGTTTTGCTAGCTGCGACCTAAGCTCCATAATAACCCTTGGATGAAAACCATCTGGGCCTGGTGATTTATTCATCTTTATGTTGCTTAGTCACAGTGGCATGTACACAGGGTAGCTTTCACTTGCATTGCCAGAATGACTATTGTTTTTGGTGCGATAGATTGCACACACTTTGGGCTAAGACCTCCAAGTAGGAGACAAACTATCAATTTAAATTGCCATCATGCACACTACACTAATGTGCACATGGTATGTGATGCACATCTAAAAATAATGTGTTGTTGTGGGGTACCCTGGCTCATGTCATGACTCTTTCATCCTCAGCCAGTCATCCCTCTATGACAAATTTAAAGAAGGACAAATATCAGAGGGGTGGCTGCTGCGTACATATAAATAGTGATGCTTGTGTAATTTGGAAGAAAAAACACAATGCAAATGTTTTTATCATATTCTAACTAGTGATGTGCACCGGACATTTTTCGGGTTTTGTGTTTTGGATTCGGTTCCGCGGCCGTGTTTTGGATTCGGACGCGTTTTGGCAAAACCTCACCGAAATTTTTTTGTCGGATTCGGGTGTTTTTTTACAAAAAACCCTAAAATACAGCTTAAATCATAGAATTTGGGGGTCATTTTGATCCCATAGTATTATTAACCTCAATAACCATAATTTCCACTCATTTCCAGTCTATTCTGAACACCTCACAATATTATTTTTAGTCCTAAAATTTACACCGAGGTCGTTGGATGGCTAAGCGACACAAGTGGCCGACACAAACACCTGGCCCATCTAGGAGTGGCACTGCAGGGTCAGGCAGGATGGCACTTCAAAAAAATAGTCCCCAAACAGCACATGATGCAAAGAAAAAAAGAGACACACCAAGGTCGCTGTGTGACTAAGCTAAGCGACACAAGTGGCCGACACAAACACCTGGCCCATCTAGGAGTGGCACTGCAGTGTCAGGCAGGATGGCACTTCAAAAAAATTGTCCCCAAACAGCACATGATGCAAAGAAAAAAAGAGGCGCACCAAGGTCGCTGTGTGACTAAGCTAAGCGACACAAGTGGCTGACACAAACACCTGGCCCATCTAGGAGTGGCACTGCAGTGTCAGGCAGGATGGCACTTCAAAAAAATTGTCCCCAAACAGCACATGATGCAAAGAAAAATTAAAGAAAAAAGAGGTGCAAGATGGAATTGTCCTTGGGCCCTCCCAACCACATGTAGTATAAACAGGACATGCACACTTTAACGAACCCATCATTTCAGCGACAGGGTCTGCCACACGACTGTGACTGAAATGACTGGTTGGTTTGGGCCCCCACCAAAAAAAGAAGCAATCAATCTCTCCTTGCACAAACTGGCTCTACAGAGGCAAGATGTCCACCTCATCATCATCCTCCAATTCCTCACCCCTTTCACTGTGTACATGCCCCTCCTCACAGATTATGAATTCGTCCCCACTGGAATCCACCATCTCAGGTCCCTGTGTACCTTGTGGAGGCAATTGCTGCTGCTGAATGTCTCCACGGAGGAATTGATTATAATTCATTTTGATGAACATCATCTTCTCTACATTTTCTGGAAGTAACCTCGTACGCCGATTGCTGACAAGGTGAGCGGCTGCACTAAACACTCTTTCGGAGTACACACTGGAGGGACGGCAACTTAGGTAAAATAAAGCCAGTTTGTGCAAGGGCCTCCAAATTACCTCTTTTTCCTGCCAGTATACGTGCCTACTTGGATGCGGTCACTCATATAATCCTCCACCATTCTTTCAATGGTGAGAGAATCATATGAAGTGACAGTAGACGACATGTCAGCAATCGTTGGCAGGTCCTTCAGTCCGGACCAGATGTCAGCAGTCGCTCCAGACTGCCCTGCATCTGGAGCGAGCAATTTTCTCACCAGCAGGTCTTGGAACCTCTGCAGACTTGTGTCTGCCGGAAAGAGAGATACAACGTAGGTTTTAAATCTAGGATCGAGCACGGTGGCCAAAATGTAGTGCTCTGGTTTCAACAGATTGACCACCCGTGAATCCTGGTTAAGCGAATTAAGGGCTCCATCCACAAGTCCCACATGCCTAGCGGAATCGCTCTGTTTTAGCTCCTCCTTCAATGTCTCCAGCTTCTTCTGCAAAAGCCTGATGAGGGGAATGACCTGACTCAGGATGGCAGTGTCTGAACTGACTTCACGTGTGACAAGTTCAAAGGGTTGCAGAACCTAGCAAAACGTTGAAATCATTCTCCACTGCGCTTGAGTCAGGTGCATTCCCCCTCCTTTGCCTATATCGTGGGCAGATGTATAGGCTTGAATGGCCTTTTGCTGCTCCTCCATCCTCTGAAGCATATAGAGGGTTGAATTCCACCTTGTTACCACCTCTTGCTTCAGATGATGGCAGGGCAGGTTCAGGACTGTTTGGTGGTGCTCCAGTCTTCTGTACGCGGTGGCTGAATGCCGAAAGTGGCCCGCAATTCTTCTGGCCACCCACAGCATCTCTTGCACGCCCCTGTCGTTTTTTAAATAATTCTGCACCACCAAATTCAAGGTATGTGCAAAACATGGGACGTGCTGGAATTTGCCCAGATGTAATGCACGCACATTATTGCTGGCGTTGTCCGATGTCACAAATCCCCAGGAGAGTCCAATTGGGGTAAGCCATTCTGCGATGATCTTCCTCAGTTTCCGTAAGAGGTTGTCAGCTGTGTGCCTCTTCTGGAAAGTGGTGATACAAAGCGTAGCCTGCCTAGGAACGAGTTGGCGTTTGCGAGATGCTGCTACTGGTGCCGCTGCTGCTGTTCTTGCTGCGGGAGGCAATACATCTACCCAGTGGGCTGTCACAGTCATATAGTCCTGAGTCTGCCCTGCTCCACTTGTCCTCATGTCCGTGGTTAAGTGGACACTGGGTACAACTGCATTTTTTAGGACACTGGTGAGTCTTTTTCTGAGGTCTGTGTACATTTTCGGTATCGCCTGCCTAGAGAAATGGAACCTAGATGGTATTTGGTACCAGGGACATAGTACCTCAATCAAGTCTCTAGTTGCCTCTGAATTAACGGTGGATACCGTAACCACGTTTCTCACCGCCCAGGCTGCCAAGGCCTGAGTTATCTGATTGCAGCAGGAAGACTGCTGTGATATTTCATATTCCTCGCAAAGGACTGTTGGACAGTCAATTGCTTACTGGAAGTAGTACAAGTGGTCTTCCGACTTCCCCTCTGGGATGACGATCGACTCCCAGCAGCTACAACAGCAGCGGTAGCAGCAGTAGGCGTTACACTCAAGGATGCATCGGAGGAATCCCAGGCAGGAGAGGACTCGTCAGACTTGCCAGTGACATGGCCTGCAGGACTATTGGCTTTCCTGGGTAAGGAGGAAATTGACACTGAGGGAGTTGGTAGTGTGGTTTGCATGAGCTTGGTTACAAGAGGAAGGGATTTAGTGGTCAGTGGACTGCTTCCGCTGTCACCCAAAGTTTTTGAACTTGTCACTGACTTATGATGAATGCGCTGCAGGTGACGTATAAGGGAGTATGTTCCGAGGTGGTTAACGTCCTTACCCCTACTTATTACAGATTGACAAAGGCAACACACGGCTTGACACCTGTTGTCCGCATTTGTGTTGAAATAATTCCACACTGAAGAGTTGATTTTTTTTGTATTTTGACCAGGCATGTCAATGGCCATATTCGTCCCACGGACAACAGGTGTCTCCCCGGGTGCCTGACTTAAACAAACCACCTCACCATCAGAATCCTCCTTGTCAATTTCCTCCCCAGCGCCAGCAACACCCATATCCTCATCCTGGTGTACTTCAGCAGTGACATCTTCAATTTGACTATCAGGAACTGGACTGCGGGTGCTCCTTCCAGCACTTGCAGGGGGCGTGCAAATGGTGGAAGGCGCAAGCTCTTCCCGTCCAGTGTTGGGAAGGTCAGGCATTGCAACAGACACAATTGGACTCTCCTTGGGTATTTGTGATTTAGAAGAACGCACAATTCTTTGCTGTGCTTTTCATTTTTCTAGCGAGAGGATGAGTACTTCCATCCTCATGTGAAGCTGAACCACTAGCCATGGACATAGGCCAGGGCCTAAGCCGTTCCTTGCCACTCCGTGTCGTACATGGCATATTGGCAAGTATACACTTCTCCTCAGACGCTTTTAATTTTGATTTTTGGGTCATTTTACTGAACTTTTGTTTTTTGGATTGTACATGCTCTCTACTATGACATTGGGCATCGGCCTTGGCAGACGACGTTGATGGCATTTCATCGTCTCGGCCATAATTAGTGGCAGCAGCTTCAGCACAAGGTGGAAGTGGATCTTGATCTTTCCCTATTTTAACCTCCACATTTTTGTTCTCCATTTTTTAATGTGTGGAATTATATGCCAGTAACTATCAATAGCAATGGCCTACTACTATATATACTGCGCACAACTGAAATGCACCACAGGTATGGATGGATAGTATACTTGACGACACAGAGGTAGGTAGAGCAGTGGCCTTCCGTACCGTACTGCTATATATAGTATACTGGTGGTCACTGTCAGCAAACTGCAAAACTAAAATGCACCACAGGTATAGAATGTAGATGGATAGTATACTTAATGACGACACAGAGGTAGGTACAGCAGTGGCCTTCTGTACCGTACTGCTATATATAGTATACTGGTGGTCACTGTGTCAGCAAACTGCAAAACTAAAATGCACCACAGGTATAGAATGTAGATGGATAGTATACTTAATGACGACACAGAGGTAGGTACAGCAGTGGCCTTCCGTACCGTACTGCTATATATAGTATACTGGTGGTCACTGTGTCAGCAAACTGCAAAACTAAAATGCACCACAGGTATAGAATGTAGATGGATAGTATACTTAATGACGACACAGAGGTAGGTACAGCAGTGGCCTTCCGTACCGTACTGCTATATATAGTATACTGGTGGTCACTGTGTCAGCAAACTGCAAAACTAAAATGCACCACAGGTATAGAATGTAGATGGATAGTATACTTAATGACGACACAGAGGTAGGTAAAGCAGTGGCCTTCAGTACCGTACTGCTATATATACTGGTGGTCACTGTGTCAGCAAACTACACAACTGAAATGCACCACAGGTATAGAATCTAGATGGATAGTATACTTAATGACGACACAGAGGTAGGTACAGCAGTGGCCTACTGTACCGTAATGCTATATATTATAATCTGGTGGTCACTGGTCAGCAAAACTCTGCACTGTACTCCTCCTATATAATATTATACTGGTGGTCCCCAGTCCCCACAATAAAGCAGCACACTGAGCACAGATATGGAGTGTTTTTCAGGCAAACAACGTATACTGGTGGTCACTTTCAGCAAAACTCTGCACTGTACTCCTGCTATATAATACAGCTGCTCCCCAGTCCCCACAATTAAGCAGTGTGAGCACAGATATATGCAGCACACTGAGCACAGATATGGAGCGTTTTTTTCAGGCAGAGAACGGATAACTGGTGGTCACTGATCAGCAAAAGTCTGCACTGTACTCCTCCTATAGTATACAGCTGCTCCCCAGCCCTCCCCACAATTAAGCAATAGTGCACAATCAAGTTCAACAATAACGGAGAGGACGCCAGCCACGTCCTCACCCTAACATTTCCAATGCACGAGTGAAAATGGCGGCGACGCAGCTGCTTATATAGAATCCGAATCTCGCGAGAATCCGACAGCAGGATGATGACGTTCGGGCGCGCTCGGGTTAACCGAGCCATACGGGAGAATCCGAGTATGGCTCGGACCCGTGTAAAAAGGGTGAAGTTCGGGGGGGTTCGGTTTCCGAGAAACCGAACCCACTCATCACTAATTCTAACTATACTATCTACAGTGCTTTGCTAAAGTATTCACCCCACTTTGCTTTTTACCTATTTTTTACATTACAACCTGCAAGGAAAATGCTATGTCTGGCGCAAACCCAACACATCCCATCACCCCAAAAACACCATCCCCACTGTGAAACATGGTGATGGCAGCATCATGCTGTGGGGATGTTTTTCAGCAGCAGGGACTGGGAAACTGTTTCAAGTCGAGGGAAAGATGGATGAAGCTAAGGGGGTCATTCCGACCCATTCGCACGCAGCTGTTCTTCGCTGCTGTGCAAACGGGTCAAAACTGCACATGCGCTGCGTGCGCATTGCGCATGCGCATCATTGCCCGGTGACGGGCGTCGCCGGGCAACGGTGTGCACAGCGAGGAAAGCGGTCGCAGGGGCGACAGCAAGAAGATTGACAGAAGGAAGGCGTGTCGGGACGTCAACTGGCTGTTTCCAGCCGTTTTTGGGGAGTGGTAAGAAAAATTCAGGCGTGCCCAGGTGAATGGAGGGCGCAGGTCTGACGTCAAAGCCGGCACCTGCATCGCTGGATCCGTCACACAGGGTAAGTAGGTCTAGGGCTAGTCTTGTTTTGTGTGAAACTTTTTTAGCATAGCAGGGCTGCACAAGCATTCGTAGCCCTGCTATGCTAAAATACACTCCCCCATAGGCGGAGATTAGTTGATCGCACCAGCAGCAAAAAGTTGCTTGGCGCGATCAACTCGGAATGAGGGCCAAAATACAGGGATATTCTTGAGCAAAACTTGTTTCAGTCTGCCTGTGATTTGAGACTGGGGGGTATATTTACTAAGCTCCCGATTTTGACCGAGATGCCGTTTTTTCTTCAAAGTGTCATCTCGGTTAATCTCGGTAATTTACTAAACACTAATCACGGCAGTGATGAGGGCATTCGTAATTTTTTGCAAGTTCAGGTAAAAAATTACGAATGAATACACCATCGGTCAAAACGCGGCTGTTTAAGTATGAATCTCGGTCATTTACTAAGAAGTGCAAAGCCAAAAAAGAACAAACACTGCCGTGAAAAATTACAACTCGTAAAAAAGTGCTAAAAAAAAAACAGACCTTTTTTTTTTATTCGTGATTGGATAGGCATGCACGGATCCATGAGATCCGTGCATGTATATCAGTGGGAAGGGGTGGGAAAGTGCTTATTTTTTCAAAAAAAATTGCGTGGGGTCCCCCCTCCTAAGCATAACCAGCCTCGGGCTCTTTGAGCCGATCCTGGTTGCAGAAATATGGTGAAAAAAATGACAGGGGTTCCCCCATATTTAAGCAACCAGCATCGGGCTCTGCGCCTGGTCCTGGTCCCAAAAATACGGGGGAAAAAAAGAGTAGGGGTCCCCCGTATTTTTAAAACCAGCACCGGGCTCCACTAGCTGGACAGATAATGCCACAGCCGGGGGTCACTTTTATACAGCGCCCTGCGGCCGTGGCATCAAAAATCCAACTAGTCACCCCTGGCCGGGGTACCCTGGGGGAGTGGGAACCCCTTCAATCAAGGGGTCCCCCCCCCCCAGCCACCCAAGGGCCAGGGGTGAAGCCCGAGGCTGTCCCCCCCCATCCAATGGGCTGCGGATGGGAGGGCTGATAGCCTTTGTTGTAAAATAAAAGATATTGTTTTTAGTAGCAGTACTACAAGTCCCAGCAAGCCTCCCCCGCATGCTGGTACTTGGAGAACCACAAGTACCAGCATGCGGCGGAAAAACGGGCCCGCTGGTACCTGTAGTACTACCACTAAAAAAATACCCAAAAAAACACAAGACACACACACCGTGAAAGTATAATTTTATTACATACATACACACATACATACATACTTACCTTATGTTCTCACGCAGGTCGGTCCTCTTCTCCAGTAGAATCCAAGGGGTACCTGTTGAAGAAATTCTACTCACGAGATCCAGGGGTCCAGGCTCCTCGGCAAATCCAGGGATAATCCACGTACTTGAATAAAACAAAAAAACGGTTGCCCGACCACGAACTGAAAGGTGACCCATGTTTGCACATGGGTCACCTTCCCACGAATGCCAGAAACCCACTTTGCCTTCTGGCTAAGTGGGTTTCTTCAGCCAATCAGGGAGTGCCACGTTGTAGCACCCTCCTGATCGGCTGTGTGCTCTTGTCCTCACTGACAGGCAGCACACGGCAGTGTTACAATGTAGCGCCTATGCGCTACATTGTAACCAATGATGGGAACTTTCTGCCCTGCGGTTGACCTAAAGTGACGTCACCGCTGAGCAGAAAGTTCCCATCATTGGTTACAATGTAGCGCATAGGCGCTACATTGTAACACTGCCGCGTGCTGCCTGTCACTCAGTACAGGAGCACACAGCTGATCAGGAGAGTGCTACAACGTGGCACTCCCTGATTGGCTGAAGAAACCCACTTAGCCAGAAGGCAAAGTGGGTTTCTGGCATTCGTGGGAAGGTGACCCATGTGCAAACATGGGTCACCTTTCAGTTCGTGGTCGGGCAACCGTTTTTTTGTTTTATTCAAGTACGTGGATTATCCCTGGATTTGCCGAGGAGCCTGGACCCCTGGATCTCGTGAGTAGAATTTCTTCAACAGGTACCCCTTGGATTCTACTGGAGAAGAGGACCGACCTGCGTGAGAACATAAGGTAAGTATGTATGTATGTGTGTATGTATGTAATAAAATTATACTTTCACGGTGTGTGTGTCTTGTGTTTTTTTGGGTATTTTTTTAGTGGTAGTACTACAGGTACCAGCGGGCCCGTTTTTCCGCCGCATGCTGGTACTTGTGGTTCTCCAAGTACCAGCATGCGGGGGAGGCTTGCTGGGACTTGTAGTACTGCTACTAAAAACAATATCTTTTATTTTACAACAAAGGCTATCAGCCCTCCCATCCGCAGCCCATTGGATGGGGGGGGACAGCCTCGGGCTTCACCCCTGGCCCTTGGGTGGCTGGGGGGGGGGGACCCCTTGATTGAAGGGGTCCCCACTCCCCCATGGTACCCCGGCCAGGGGTGACTAGTTGGATTTTTGATGCCACGGCCGCAGGGCACTATATAAAAGTGACCCCCGGCTGTGGCATTATCTGTCCAGCTAGTGGAGCCCGGTGCTGGTTTTAAAAATACGGGGGACCCCTACTCTTTTTTCCCCCCGTATTTTTGGGACCAGGACCAGGCGCAGAGCCCGATGCTGGTTGCTTAAATATGGGGGAACCCCTGTCATTTTTTTCCCATATTTCTGCAACCAGGATCGGCTCAAAGAGCCCGAGGCTGGTTATGCTTAGGAGGGGGGACCCCACGCATTTTTTGGGGGGATTTTACATTGTTTAATTAAAAATAAAAAATAAAAAGAACCCCAGCACGGATCACACAGATCCGGCCGAGATTGATTGTAAAAAAAAACGGCAGTGTTTTGCTAATCACTGCCGTAAAATTAGGAAAAAAAAAACGAATGACATCGACATCGGAAGAAAAGAAAAACACGAATACGACAGCTTAGTAAATCCATCGTAATAAATTCAAAAAGTTGCAGTTTTACACTCTCGATGTCATTCGTGATTGAACTTTGACCTATTTTCGGAAATTACGAATGTTAGTAAATATACCCCTGGGACGGAGGTTCACCTTCCATCAAAACAATGACCCGAAGCATACTGCTAAAGCAACACTCGAGTGGTATAAGGGGAAACAGTTAAATGTGTTGGAATGGCCTAGTCAAAGACCAGATCTCAATCCAATTGAGAATCTATTGTCAGACTTGAAGATTGCTGTTCACAAGCGGAAACCATCCAACATGAAGGAGCTGGAGCAGTTTTGCCTTGAGGAATGGGCAAAATTCCCAGTGGCAAGCTCATAGAGACTTATCCAAAGCGACTTGCAGCTGTCATTGCCGCAAAAGGTGGCTCTACAAAGTACTGACTTTAGGGTGTGAATAGCTATGCACGCTGAAGTTTTCTGTTATTTTGTCCAATTTATTGTTTGCTTCACAGTAAAAAAAAAAAAAAAATCTTCAAAGTTATAGCCTTGTTCTGTGAATGAAATGATGCAAACCCTCAAACAATCCATTTTAATTCCAGGTTGTGAGGCAACAAATCATGAAAAATGCAAAGGGGTGTGAATACTTTAGCAAGGAACTAATTATATATATATATATATATATACTGCTCAAAAAAATAAAGGGAACATTAAAATAACACATCCTAGATCTGAATGAATGAAATATTCTTATTAAATACTTTGTTCTTTACATAGTTGGATGTGCTGACAACAAAATCACACAAAAATTATCAATGGAAATCAAATTTGTTAACCCATGGAGGTCTGGATTTGGAGTCACACTCAAAATTAAAGTGGAAAAACACACTACAGGCTGATCCAACTTTGATGTAATGTCCTTAAAACAAGTCAAAAGGAGGCTCAGTAGTGTGTGTGTGGCCTCCACGTGCCTGTATGACCTCCCTACAATGCCTGGGCATGCTCCTGATGAGGTGGTGGATGGTCTCCTGAGGGATCTCCTCCCAGACCTGGACTAAAGCATCCGCCAACTCCTGGACAGTCTGTGGTGCAACGTGGCGTTGGTGGATGGAGAGAGACAAGATGTCCCAGATGTGCTCAATTGGATTCAGGTCTGGGGAATGGGCGGGCCAGTCCATAGCATTAATGCCTTCATCTTGCAGGAACTGCTGACACACTCCAGCCACATGAGGTCTAGCATTGTCTTGCATTAGGAGGAACCCAGGGCCAACCGCACCAGCATATGGTCTCACAAGGGGTCTGAGGATCTCATCTCAGTACCTAATGGCAGTCAGGCTACCTCTGGCGAGCACATGGAGTGCTGTGCGGCCCCCCAAAGAAATGCCACCCCACACCATTACTGACCCACTGCCAAACCGGTCATGCTGGAGGATGTTGCATGCAGCAGAACGTTCTCCTTGGCGTCTCCATACTCTGTCACGTCTGTCACATGTGCTCAGTGAGAACCTGCTTTCATCTGTGAATAGCTTGGTGTTCTCTGGCAAATGCCAAACGTCCTGCACGGTGTTGGGCTGTAAGCACAACCCCCACCTGTGGACGTCGGGCCCTCATACCACCCTCATGGAGTCTGTTTCTGAGCGTTTGAGTAGACACATGCACATTTGTGGCTTGCTGGAGGTCATTTTGCAGGGCTCTGGCAGTGCTCCTCCTGTTCCTCCTTGCTCAAAGGCGGAGGTAGCGGTCCTGCTGCTGGGTTTTAGCCTGCATACGGCCTCCACCACATCTCCTGATGTACTGGCCTGTCTCCTGGTAGCGCCTCCATGATCTGGACACTACGCTGACAGACACAGCAAACATTCTTGCCACAGCTCGCATTGATGTGCCATCCTGGATGAGCTGCACTCTGTCTCATGCTACCACTAGAGTACACACACCGCCAGCTTTCAAAAGTGACCAAAACATCAGCCAGAAAGCATAGGAGTTTAGAAGTGGTCTGTGGTCACCACCTGCAGAACAACTCCTTTATTGGGGGTGTCTTGATAATTGCCCATAATTCCCACCTGTTGGTGTATTCCATATGCACAACAGCATGTGAAATTGATTGTCAATCAGTGTTGCTTTCTAAGTGGACAGTTTGATTTCACAGGAGTGTGATTGACTTGGAGTTACATTGTGTTGTTTAAGTGTTCCCTTTATTTTTTTTGAGCAATGTATGTATATATATATATATATATATATATATAGTAATCACAGTCAATCTGGTACTCACTTCAGTCCAGTCAGCTTGCAGTGTGCCCTGGCTATACAAATCCAGCAAGGGTAATAAACATACCACGCACGGCACTGCTAATAAAACTCCATTATACTGAATACATTTTACAGCTATTTCAGCCTGATCTACAAATTCTAAATAAAACAGGGACACTACAATCATGCTGAAAATATTACATACACCAATTTTGCATCACATTAGCAAACATCAGATACTATATGAATAAATGTAGCAAAAAAACTCAAAAAAAAACATTTATTTTAATAAAACACCATACTAACGAGCTGGCCATGGCACATCAGAGTCCCTGACAAAGGACCCACGGACCACCTCAGGAGGAATCAGGACCTGAACTGGCTTCTCATACTCCAGGTAGGTAGTGATGTTAGGGGGGCCACCTCCTGTCTGCCGTGCTGACTTCGCCTCTTTAGACATCTTTGCCTTCACACAATGCTTTATCTCATGGAAGCACTTGAAGCACGTTTCATCTGTCCAGTGCAAGTGGCCTTCCGCATTCACCAGCTTTGCCCAAATCACATTCTTCTTCCGTGTACAAACTTTGACAGCCTCACGACCAAACAGCTGTCGGCAATGCTTCATTACCTCTTGCACCAGGTAAGGGCATAACTACCATAGGTGCAGGCAGTGCAGCTGCTATGGGGCCCTGAGCTGAGAGGGGCCCACCTTCTCTGTCAAAGTTACATGTGTTATATACATTTTTTTCGCCATTGGTTCCTTTCAAACTGCAATATACCTAGAGGTAAGCCCCTGAACCTGCTCATTGTATTGTGGTATAAAATGAACTGGAGGTCATTTTTTAATATTATATAATATGAACCGGGGCACTGTAATGAGGCACAATATGAACAGGGAACACTATATATCATAATGTGAATTGGGGGTATTGTGCGGCATAATGTGTACTGGCAGCTCTGAAATGTGACATAGGGTGAACTTGAGCACTACTACGATTCATAAAAGAATTTAGGGCACTACTATGGGGCATAACATTAGATAAGGCTCCACTATGGTTCAGAAAATGAACTAGGGTACTAGTATACGGTATAAAATTAACAACTGCTGCAGAGAAGTGTCTCCATACAAGAATTGGGACAAAGGGCCCTTCAAAATGTTGATATGGGGCTCACACAGTTCTGGCTACACCCCTGGCACCAGGGACATATTTACACCAAATGTAAACTTGACGTTATACCCGGTCTTGGTGGTCATGGTGCGCTGCAGGGGTGCCTCATACTATCCTCAGATGCTACCTCCTCCACCTAACCTCCAACCAAGACATGACACACAGCACTTACCACCCAAAAAATGCGCCAACACTTAAAAAATATGGACCAGAGTAAACTCCAGCCATGTGCGGCAGTGTGCAACAGATGCAGCCGGAAAACACAGTTCTGGAATACAAATGGCTTAGACATCAGAAAACACAAATTAGAAAAACACGGGAGCTGAGTAAATTTCTCAATGTGAGCTTCAAAATATAAATATAAAAATGGCTGATGCCAGCTGAGATTGATCTCTGCCCGTATTGGCAGAAACACGGGAATTTAGTAAATTTACCCTAGTAATTGTCATGCAAGAAGAAATTATCAGAAAGTGCTCTTTAAAAATCACTAAATGATCTCACCTACAACTGAATTATCCAACATGTTTTCAAAACATAATGAAAAAATGTAATAATGAAAAATAAATTGATTAAATAAGATTAAATTTAAGCAGTTTAAATTAACTGAAAAAATTATATCACCATCACCTATTGGGGCATAGAAAAGCTTGTATGAATAACCCAGGTATGATGAAAGGGTAAAGTGACCACGTGACTCCCAGGAGACTATACCCTTCTTCATATGTCTGTCACATTTATAAAAACAAGCAGATACATGGGGGTCACAATAGACAACATAAAATGTAAATCAAACTTACACAGTATCACTGGAACAATCATGTATAAATATGACAAAGTGATGACTTATTGACCATCCACTGATATTATACTGTAAGTGTTATATATATTAGGAATGACTACTGTTGGAGATAAGCCTCCTTCTATCAAGCCCCTTCAATAGTCTGTTTGATACAGTTTGTTTACCAATGCATTGGGAATCCCAGGAAGCAGACAACACACACAGTTATGTCAGCAAAATGAGACTGAAGCTCGTTTAATCAGTACGGCGTTATATAGCAAAAAGGTACTTGCATGAACACTTGCTACACGTCACATATAAAAACAATAATGTATCTCTTCTCAGAACTCCTCTCTAGCTGACACCCTCCTTTGTGTCCTTCACAAGAAGTCTAAACACAAGAGAAACTGTCTATTAACATATTTTCAAGACTATAGCTACGACCTTGTTTCTCACAGAATGTGCTAACTGTGAAATGTCAGCATTCTTATGATTTCTTAACAAAGCATACTTCTTATTCACTACATCATGGCTGCTACTTACTAAAATGGCTGATAGCTGCTTAAGCTCAATACATCTCCCTCAGTCCCTCCTTTGCATAATAATATTACATTACAGTTGAGCTACAAGTCATTACACAAACTCTACCTACAAGAGTCTAGGCAAACAGTCTAGCTATAATGGTGCTAAAGACTATTCCTATAGGATTGTGCTTGTCATTCTATCCCACGGAAGATAAATAACCGCTCACATCATATCCATTAAGGTAAACTGATCACGACTCCTTCTTGCCAAGCTCTTTTGTAGTTTCTTAAACTTGGATGTTTCACATCTTTGAGTTTACAGATTTCTTTCAAGCTGAAAGGAAAAGGAAACAAAATAGCATCTTAAAACACAGATATATGCAAATTGCTAAGCCAACAATTTTTAATGAAAACATCACTATTTTAACAATCTACTCTTTGATCCCACTAAACCAATTAGCTGGGTTTAAGCAGGACATTTCTCTGAACCACTTCTTGCGCACTGTTTCATTAGTAATAAACATACAACCCATTTTTGGAGTTCTTTTCATACAAATACTATAAAATGTCACTCTATTCAGTAGTATGTATTTGCTTCAAAGAAAAGTAAAACCCTTATACGTTTATATGTAGTGGGGACAGATGTCCATTCCCCTCCTTTTTCAAAATGTGGCCCATGTGAGCCCAGCATTTCTTAATTAACTGGTCTCTTTGAAATTCTAGAGATTTCATGATCTTTACTTTAACTTGACTAACACAAGATCTAGTGGCTCTGATACCACACTTCTTATATACTAAACACTGGCATGTAACTGTGGATTGGTGGGCATGCCAGTTTCCCTGCCCTCTCCTGTGAGGGATATAGAGTATATTATGATTACCCTAAGTACTGAAGTTTCCAATATAATGACCCATAGTGGTCTGTCTAGTTTAGGCCCAATTGGCCTCTGGACGTTTATGTGTTTCATTGTTCAAACTTAACTTGAGCAAAGTTGCAGTGGAACCCAAGTTTCTCTTTCCTTAATTGACACAGAAGTGGGCGTGGTCAGCAACACTCGATATGGACCATCAAATCTGGGCTCAAGTGACTCTCACGTGTCTTTCTAGATACACCCGATCTCCTGGTTAAAGCTTGTGGGGATTCAGATCTGCTCCTGAATCTGGGAGAGAGGCAAAACTAGAAAATACAGGTGTCAGTTTCTTCAGCAAGACATTTTTTTTTTTAACATATGCAGTCGAATTGCCATATTAATGCAATAACTGTTATGAATAATAACATCCTATCGCAGGTACGCTATCAACCAATATTTCATAAGGTGAATAACCTTTCGTTTTACTGAATATGGTTTTTACTATTAACCAGTACTACAAATAAATACTCTAGCATCCCCTGGGGGTTTCTGTGACACACCCATTAACCTGTGGGGGATACATGGCCTGTTGTATTCCCAAATCATACCTTATGTACTACAAAAAAGGGAACAGGGATCGGTTTCTATGGGAGCACCCACTCCCATGAATACAAAGTGTTATTGTTAATGTTGTATCTGTGTCATTAAACTTTTGTATATATATGAGTTGACACTCAATTTATAGTACATTACCAATACCCATATGGACTGAATCAACTTTATTAGTATCCCATATGAAGTATTTTGACCTCTAAGTGAGGCCTCAAATAGCGAAATATAAAAACAATAAAAAATAGTTGGACGTGATGTAGAAAAATGGACAAACAAAGGAAAAAGTTTTGTGCTGGAGAGAAATAATAAAGAGATGTTAAAAACTAAGCCATGTGCCGCCTGTTATTTCTTGATTGTATAAAGCAATACATTACATAATAATGCTCAAATTCAATTAGAATAAAAATTGTTTAATATCAATTGAGCAAGGTTGCTACAGGTTTACTAGGGAATAGAACAAAGATAAGGTTTCAGTTCATCCATTATAGATCACATTTGTACCAATCATATTGTTTTCAGTTATATATGAGTGAAATATAACATATATGTCTAGTATATACAATCAAAAAATAACAGGTGGCACATGGCTTTGTTTATAACATCTCTTTATTATTTCTCACCAGGACAATACAAAACCTTTTTCCTTTGTTTGTCCATTTTTTCTACATCACGTCCAACTATTTTTTATTGTTTTTATATTTTGCTATTTGAGGCCTCACTTAGAGGTCAAAATACTTCATATGGGATACTAATAAAGTTGATTCATTCCATATGGGTATTGGTAATGTACTAAAAATTGAATGTCAACTCCTATATATACAAAAGTTTAGTGACACAGATACAACATTAACAATAACACTTTGTATTCATGGGAGTGAGTGCACCCATAGAAACTGATCCCTGTTCCCTTTTTCTTCGTTTTTTGCATATATTTTAGGATAAGTGGGTAGCACCAGTCTACAGATTCATGTGTGCATGATACACAAAAATAAAGAGACTATGGGGGTCATTCCGAGTTGTTCGCTCGTTATTTTTTTCTCGCAACGGAGCGATTAGTCGCTAATGCGCATGCGCAATGTCCGCAGTGCGACTGCGCCAAGTAAATTTGCTATGCAGTTAGGTATTTTACTCACGGCATTACAAGGTTTTTTCTTCGTTCTGGTGATCGTAGTGTGATTGACAGGAAGTGGGTGTTTCTGGGCGGAAACTGGCTGTTTTATGGGTGTGTGTGAAAAAACGCTACCGTTTCTGGGAAAAACGCGGGAGTGGCTGGAGAAACGGAGGAGTGTCTGGGCGAACGCTGGGTGTGTTTGTGACGTCAAACCAGGAACGACAAGCACTGAACTGATCGCACTGGCAGAGTAAGTCTCGAGCTACTCAGAAACTGCACAGAGAAGTCTTTTCGCAATATTGCGAATCTTTCGTTCTCAATTTTGATAAGCTAAGATTCACTCCCAGTAGGCGGCGGCTTAGCGTGTGCAAAGCTGTTAAAAGCAGCTTGCGAGCGAACAACTCGGAATGACCCTCTATATCCCTGAAATTTACAATTCATTAGAACAGGTCTGGTGCGGGACTTCCTTCTACCTTATGTACTACGTTATTTCTTTAATGAAATAAATACCGCTATCTGCTACCATAACTTCTGGTACTCCATATCTGCACATAACTTCTGAAACTAATTTTCTAGCTATTGATTTTGCTGTGGCTTTTGCCATTGGCAAATAACTGAAAATGTCTGTGGCTACCAATACATCTTTGGTAGTTTAGATATAGTCAATTTGCAGTCTTTGAAATTGAAAATAACTTTTGGGAGATTGCTGTCTTGACCATCTGTCCTGGATTGTACATTTCCACATATCCAGTAGGCTTGTACAAACTTGATTGTGGCTTGATAACATCCTGGAGTTATCCATCTTTTATTAACTGAATTTCCCATTTGATCCTTTCCCAGGTGTGTGAGTCCATGCAGGCCCGGCGCTACCCGCTCAGCAAAGGGATGCAAAGCAGGTAGGCGCCTGATTGGAGAGGCGCCTTCTTGCTCTGCATCCCTGTGCTGCGCTGCCCTGGGCCTGGCCTGTCCCCCTACTGCTGCCGCCTGCAAATGCAAACTGACAGGCAGCAGCGCCGTCCGTTTAAAGCCCTCCCTCCTTCCCTACAGAGGCATGATGAGCGGATGGAAGATGGGCGGAGCTACACGAACTAAAGGGGGCGGGGTTACACGAACGAAAAGGGGCGGGGCTAAACGGGATCCCCAAGCTGAGGCAGATCCCTTCCCTCCAACCAGCCTGTGATACTGTCTGTAAGTGGATGGAAAAAAGGTGAGAGAAAGTGTGTGTATGTACTGTGTGTATGTACTGTCTGTATATATGTATATGTGTGTATGTATGTGTATATGTATGTGTGTATGTATGTATATGTGTTTGTGTGTGTATAAGTTTCACTTCTGCAGCCTGGGGGAGTGCATGGGCCAGCTGAGGGATCTGCACAGTGCTCAGATAAGTAAAGTACGTGTTTCACGTATTACACAGTCCATTTCACGCTTGTACATGTGGGGGAAACTTAAACTAGCATTTTAGCACTTTACCTGAGTATGGGGTTGCAGTTGCAGCAGGATTATCATACAACTCCGATTCCGCCCTATAAACAAGTTGATGTCTAAACTGCATGATGAATGAACTGCATGATGAATGAACTGCATGATGAATGAACTGCATGATGAATGAACTGCATGATGAATGAACTGCATGATGAATGAACGCCTCTATTTTCGGCCTATCCAGCATCCAGGTGGTATAAACAACAAACTTCGTATAAATCAATAAATCCCTACTGTATAAAGTCTGCTTATAATGCAGAGAACAGGGTGCAGGACACCTCCACCACAAGTTGGTATCAAGCTGCAAGTGCTTACAATCCCTTACTCATGCAGTATTTACCAGTTACTGGTAAACATAAGCAGAGTGAGGGAAGAATCTGTATAGATGTACGTTACAATGTCACACATCGGCTGATACAGTCACTTGTCTAAACTCGGCTCAGTTTGCCAATTGGGCTAAATAGTTGAATCATGTCTGGTTTTGCTGTGGCCTGTTAGTACACAGATGGATGATGACATGATAGATGATAATAGTCATCTTTCACCTGCATTTGCTAATATGCTCTATAAGGATCCTACTGTCACACATCGAGGACCAAAGCCCCCTTCCAGGGCCCGGCGGTGCCATCTAACTGCTATACTTTTTCCTCCTGACCTTTCTTTCCCAGATACCAGAACATTGGCTCCTGGTGCCGTTGCATTCTGCATTTGCAGGGGGTCAGGCCAGGCTCAGGGCAGCGCAGCACAGGGATGCAGAGCAGGAAGGCTCCTCTCCAATCAGGCGCCTACTTGCTTTGCATCTCTTTGCTGAGCAGGTAGCGCAGGGCCTGTCTGCAGGCATTAACGGAAGATGGCTGAGGTGGAACTTTCGCCGCAGCAGCCAGTGCAATGCATGGGTGCCCACAGCACTTGGGGGCCCTCAACCAGTGGCTCAGTCAGCAGGACTAATAACGTTGAGCTGCTGCAAGGAGAAAGGTGGTCTCCTCCCCTCCCTGACCTGCCCCTCCTGTCACCAGGCCCGGCATAACACGCTCAGCGAAGGGATGCAAAGCACAGAGCACTGGGCTGGAGAGGCGCTGTCCCTGATCAGCATCCCTGCTGCTGTGCACTTGTCACACTGTAGCGTCCTGGCGTCGGCTACCTTACTCCCTCTTCTCATTGCGTCTCCGGCAACGAGAAGCGGCTCTTCTTCACCGGTCCACACGGCTCTCTTCTCTGGTGAGGTCACGGTCTCCCTCCCCTCTCCTCCCCACCTCTTAATTAATTGTTCAGCACCACACTGCACCCGTCCCCTCCTGTGGACGGTATGTATAATTATGTATAATGTATATGTAATGTATGTATAATTATTTATAATGTATGTGTAATGTATGTATGAAAGTTTTTTGTTTTTATTTTACTAATAGCAGTGTGCCGACCAAAGGCATCATGGCACCCCCCCACTCACAAGCTTGCCGCTGGTTAATGTGTCCCCCCATGCTGCCGATTAATGCGCCCTCGAGGCGCCCGGTCACGTGTCGTTCATGTGCCATGCAGTGTCTCCATGCTTCTCCTGACGACTCCCCGGTATGAGGCTCCTGGAGCACAGGAGAGCTGCTCTGTTGATGGGACTTGTGAGGAGATGGAGGAGCAGGACACGACGGGAGCTCTAATCACACTTGCTCTGGCTATCTGTCTTAGCGCCGCGGCTCCTGTCCACAGAGGGAACAACGGCGGTCGGGACCCGGGAGCTGTGGGGAGCAGGTGACATTCTTGTTTAACTTAGCGAGCGAGAGCGAGTACCTTTCACTACCATCCTGCCCCCCCTGCTCCGCACCACTGCTCCCATCCTGCCCCCCTGCTCTGCACCACTGCTCCTATCCTGCTCCGCACCACTACTCCCATCTTGCCCCCTCCTGCTGCGCACCATTGCTCCCATCCTGCTCCCATCCTGTCCCCTCCTGCTCCTCACCACTGATCTTATCCTGCCCCCTCCGGATTGGCTGCAGGTCAACGGCGGATTTGAAATAGTGGCGCTGTGGTCATAGGAGCCGCAGTGCCGCCAACCACAGCTTCCTCCTTCTTGCGCCCTGCCGCCGCCCTCAGTCCTTCTCTGCACTTCCGTACCATGCCGACCACAGCCTCCTAATACACCGCACCGCAGACCACAGCATCCTCAGCACCGCTGCTGCTAAATAGGTAATCTTACCCTGCTGCCTTTCTCTCTCCCTGGTCCCTATTGTATGCCCTTACTATCCCTCTCTCTGTCACGCTGCCTGTCCCTATGTCCCTGCTGTCACTTTCCCTCCTTCTGTCCCTATGTCCCTGCTGTCACTTTCCCTCTCTCTCTCCCTGTCCCTGCTGTCACTCTCTCTGAATTTTGTCTCCATATGGCATCATTTGAATTTCGGCTCATTCTGTGTGCTATAATGTGAATTTCGGCTCATGCTGTGTGCTATAATGTGAATTTCGGCTCATTCTATGTGCTATTATTTGAATTTCGTCTCATACCGTGTGGTATACTGGGAATTTCGGCTCATGCTGTGTGCTATAATGTGAATTTCGGCTCATTCTCTGTGCTATAATGTGAATTTAGGCTCATTCTATGTGCTATTATTTGAATTTCGTCTCATACCGTGTGGTATACTGGGAATTTTGGCTCATTCTGTGTGCTATAATGTGAATTTCAGCTCATACCGTGTGGTATAATGTGAATTTCGGGTCCTACAGTGTGCTATAATGTGAATTTCGTCTCATTCTATGTGCGGTAAAATGTGAATAAGATTGTGCTACTGTGTGACATAATTTGAATTGGGGGTACTGTTGTGTGGTCACACCCCGTGGGAAACCATAATCCTTTTTTGCTGCCTCCGACGCACGCTCTCATTTTATTAACTACCGTATGAGAGGGAGGGCGCAAATTTATAGTTTGCAGGGGGGCGCCGAACACCCTAGCACCGGCCCTGAGTCCATGGTTGAATTGACACATAAGTGGATATAAGCTTCTGGGTAAGCATAACTTCTTTTCTAATTTCCATAAGCCAGTGTCTTCTTCTTGTCTGGCTCCTCTGGTCTGTCATGCTGCTTTTTCTTCAGGACCTGCTTGTTCCTGAAATTTCTTCAAATCCTGTAGATCAGGCATTTGAGGCTTTGCTTCTTTCTGTTACTTCTGTATGTGTGCTGTAGATGGCTACCTTGTTTGGTTGCTTTCTTTATCCACAGGCTACTTTCTCCTGCTTGGTTCTGAAGTTCAATCAGCGTAACATAATCAGGCATTTGGTCTGGCACTGGGGTGGTTACTGTATAGGCTTGTCTTTTCCTGCTGAGGCATCTTGCTGCCCTCTTGGCTTCAGCATTTTGCCAGTTTGTTGCCTTTTGTTTCAGGAGTGTCATTTCCTGAGTGTGCCTGGATCTTCATTACTGCAACCTTTTCTGTGGCCCTTGCAGAGCTCTGAACTGGTGTCTGATCAGTGAAGCATGTTGTATGTCTTCGCCACTTGCCTTCTTGAAGACTCCAATTTTCCATATCTGGCCCACACTCTTGTGCTGGGATGGTAAGGATCTTGAATCCACAAGTTCATGTTCAGTGGTTACTACATATCCTGTATCAGGAATTCCATCCTCATAGTACCTTGATCCATCCACATATAGCTCATGCTGAGCATAAGGTAGTTCTTGTTCTAGTAAAGCCACACAATCATGGGAAAAAGAAAAATTTAGCCCTTAGTAGAACTATCATCTTGCTCTGGATTTTGCTTAGTAGAACTATCATCTTACTCTGGACCATCACTCTGCATCCATGATGATATGTCTGTATCCTCCTTCTCTGGACCACCTTCCTGGTCCTTATTATCTTCTTTCTTGCTGATCCATCAGTAGATAATGAAGATAATCTGTTTCTCCCTCCTTTTGAATCTTGAGATTCTACACCTTCATTAATTATTGCTGGAAAAAGGGTTGCTAGGTTGAGGGTAGTACATCTTCTGATGGTTACGTTGTTGGACTTAGCAGTGCTACTTCATATATGGTTGGCCTTGCTGCTGATAGGTGTTTGGTTCTTGCTTGCTGAAGCTTTTCTGTTCCTGCATGTGGTACCTGGATGATAAGCTCATGCTTCAGCACTATGTTTGTGCTCTTGTCCTCTTCTAGGACTGTTGATTTAGCACTGTGTCTGTGCTCTTGTCCTCTTCTAGGACTGTTGCTGCTGCCACTACTCTGATGCCGGTAGGTGCTTTTTGAGTAATGTTATCAAGCTTGCTTGAGTGGTAGGCCACTGGTCTTTGCCTTTAGTCCATATTTATGCATAAGGTCTTCTATGTATGGCCTCCTTCTTCTATAGTCAGGAAGTTCTAGGGCTTGAGATGAGGCAACTGCTGCATTCAATTGTTCAATTGCTTTAATCATCTGTTGCTGTGTAGGATGTGGACTGTCCCACCCTTTCAGTGTTGTCATACAAAGCTTGCATGTAGACTGCTGCTAGAGGTATCCATTTTCTGCAGTATCCTACTAGGCCCAGGTATGATCATCTGACTTGCTTGACACTAGTTGGCATCTTAGCTTGCAGTATGAGTTTCTTCCTCTCTTCTGTTAAATGTCGGATACCTTGGGTGTCCTAGGAAGATTACCTTTTGCTTTGCTAGCTGCAATTTCTCCTTTCGCAGCTAAGGTGTCTTGTTCTTCCAGAAACCTCAATAAGGACACTGTCTCATCTTGGTGCTCCTTTCAGTGGTGGTGGCAATCAGCAGGTTATTCACAGACCGTATTAGCTGTGTGTCTTCTGGATAAATCACTCGGTGATGTAGCCCCTCCCTGGAGTACTCTGGTCTAGTAGTATTGCTTGCTTTCTTCTACAACTGGTACAGTGGGAATGAGCCAATACTGAACTTCTGTTCCAAATTGCTTCTAAAAATGGTTCTGTATTTCCTTTGATAAGTTGCTGGAAAACTCAACTTCTGCTGGGGTGTATTGTATTCTTGCTTGGATAAGCTTCAGTACATTGTGCTTCAGCAAAGTCACTGGACATGTACTCCAAGGTCAAGAACTGGACTGGTATTGGCAACTGTAGTTCTTGCATCTCCTGTCCCTTTAAGAGTTTCTGATATCATCAGTTCTTGTGATACCTCCCACTGCTGTCTTCTGCATCTGCTGGCTCTAGTATTTATTGGACACATACGTCCTTTTTCAGTGGGCAAGGTGACTAATCATACTTTCTGTTGTTTCTTCTGGAGACATTATGTTCACTATGAGGCACTAGAAAAAGCCTGCAATTCATGTTGGCAGAAGAAGCATCAATAATTTGTCTTTTGGGACCTCTTCTGTCTTGTTCCTTATTATTTGCTTTAACAATGGTAATTCGGCCATATGGAACCAGCTTTTGTGGCTTCTCTGTGGGATTTATAACATAAACGGGCTGTGGCTGATTACTTTGCTTGTCGGTACCTTTCCCTTTGCTGTCACATTTAAATTTCCATGAACCTTGCTTATAGGGAGTAACCCTTAACTTTCTCTCGTTACCGCTTCTAGTACTACGTGCCGTGGGCAGTACCCCAGACTTATCAGTTCTGCATTTTTCAGAACTAGGAACATTACAATTTAGACAATCTTTATTTGTACATTTCCATCCTGATAGTTTTGTATAAACCAGGGAACAATTTGGATTCACTGTTTCTGTGGATGACATATTTAAAACTATTCCGGAGGTTGGGTACAACTAAACCATTAAGTATTTTTTAACACTCAAGTATATTAAACTTAGGTAACATTTAACACTTAAGTATCAATATCCAGGATCTAAAGGATCATGGGATATGCAGTTATGTGCTCAATTTCCTGAACTAGCAAGGAAACTCAACCACTCTTTGCTGATATCACTTGGTTTTGGAATAAAGTGACACCCCGTCAATATTTAAACACTTTCTACTGAGTCTGTAGTGTTTTTCCACACTCCTGGTTCAGCACAAAATTATTTTCTATAATTGCCACACACAAACACTCTGAGCATACGTCTTCTGTCGACATGTGTATACGCTTTTAACTTCTTATTCATACAGGTGATGTATTGAACCTTATGCCCCTGAAACAGTTTGTCAAATTCTTAATAGTGTCAGTAAAACTTTGTTAATCGATCCAGTGTTTGTTGTTTGCTTCAAATCTCCCTCATTAGTCAACACTTCCCTTCCTCTGGGAAGTTTGCCTCTTACACAAATTGCACCAATAAGTGCCTATTTTTCCTTCCCTAGCACTGACGATTTCCATGGGCTCACTGTGTTGTCCCTTCGCGTGATTGATCAATTCACTTTGCAAAATCCCTTGGGGCTGCACCTTTACTTGTACTGCGCAGTATCAAAAACAAGTCAGTATATACCTCAGCTTAAAAGATTTACTCTTTCAAGCATCACACTAACAGTAATAAGTGTTTTCTAGGGAACTCCCAGTTTAGAAAACCTAGTATTCTAAACATCACACTTGGATTAAGCGTTTTCTTAGGAAAATACCTCAGTTTGAAAGACTTACTCTCTTAAACGTCACACTTATATTATTTAAGTGTTTTTCTCATACGTACTAGAGGATACTGGGGTCCACTTCAGTACCATGGGGTATAGACTTTCCGCAGGAGCCATGGGCACTTTAAGACTTTTCTAGAGTGTGAACTGGCTCCTCCATCTATGCCCCTCCTCCAGACCTCAGTTTAGAAAATGTGCCCAGGCAGACTGGTAGCACTCTAGTGGAGCTCTACTGAGTTTCACTGAAAGACTTTATGTTAGGTTTTTTATTTTCAGGGAGACTGCTGGCAACAGTCTCCCTGCTTCGTGGGACTTAGGGGGAAGAAGTAGGAACCAACTTCCTAAAGAGTTTCATGGCTCTGCTTCTTACTGATAGGACACCATTAGCTCCTGAAGGGGACTGAACACTAGCTGCGGCTACGCGCTCACTCCCACAGCACACCATCACCCCCCTGACAGAGCCAGAAGTCAGAAGACGTGTGAGTATTATTACCGGAGGTCTGCAGAGAGGGATCTCCAGTCATTGTGACGGCTCAAGGTACCACGCAGTGAGTGGGAACGCTGCGCGAACATGCTATCCATAACACAGTGCACAACAGGGTGCAGAGCGTGGGGGGGGGGGCGCCCTGGGCAGCATGAAACCTACTCTCACTGGCAAAAAGTAACATACTTTGTACTTACACTTTTCTACACCACCACCAGTATAAATATCTATTCTAAAGCTGAGGAAAATTGCACTATTACAGGGGCGGGGCTTATTCCTCAATCAGCCAGCACATTGCTCAGCACCATTTTCTCCCAGCAGCTGCAGGGCAAGAAACACTGATCCTCCTCTCCACCTCTGAATCAAGTAACAGGGTGCAAAAAAAGGGGGGGAGTGTAATATTTGGTGATAAAACCTATTATTGGTAATAAAAAGTGCTTGAAGATCTCTGTGTACAAAGTACATGACACAGGGAATTTGTTTCTGTGTACAAAGTACACGACGCAGGGATTTTGTCTCTGTGTACAAAGTATGTGACACAGGGATTTTTTCTTTTGGGGCTGATTTGTGAACTGACAATTCCTTTCTGTGTCCTTCTGACAGACTTTACTGTGGGTCTGTCCCCATTAAGCTCCGGAGTGTCTGTGGTGTGATTGTGCACTTGTGTGACATGTCTGAAGCAGGGAGCTCTTCCCCTGAGGGAGCCTTTTTAGGGACACAAATGTGGTGGCGCTGCCGGCTCACCACGAGTCTGAATGGGTGAAAGAATTACGTGATAGTGTGAATCATATCAGTAAGAGATTGGATAAGTCTGAGTCTCATGCAGAAACCTGGAGAAAATCTGTCGAAGATGTGATTTTTACTAGTTCTGCTTTTTCATCCACAGGGGACCCCTCTGGGTCACATAAAAGGTAATTTACACAGGTTGTACAGACTGATACCGACACGGACCCTGATTCTTGTGTCGACACTAGTGATACCAGGGGAATAGATCCAAAGTTAGCGAAAAACTTTCAATACAAGTTTGTTGCTATAAAGGAGATGTTAGAAGTTACGGAGGCCCCTCCTTTACCACAGGACAAGGCTTACTTTTATAAAGAAAAGAAAAGAAAAGAAACAACTTTTCCTCCATCTTATGAGCTGAACACTCTCTTTGAGGGAGTCTGGGTAAACCCTGAGAAGAAATTTCAGATTCCCAAAAGAATTCTGGTAGCTTACCCATTCCTTGCAGAGGACAGGAAAAGGTGGGAGTCACCCCCCCCCCCCCCCCCCATTTTAGACAGTGCCCTGTCACGGTTAACAAAAAAGGTGATTCTCCCTGTGCCTGGGACGTCTTCACTGAAGGAGCTGGCAGACCGCAAGTTGGAGAATACGTTGAAATCTATTTATGTGGCCAATGGGACACTACTCAGGCCAACCATTGCCTGTGCGTGGGTGAGTAGTGCTATTGAAAAGTGGTCAGAAAACTTGTCATCAGACATTGACACAATAGATAGAGACGAGATACTATTAACTTCAGGTCATATCAAAGACACTGCTGGATACATGCTAGAAGCTATGAAAGATATTGGTCTCTTGGGATCAAGAGCCGCTACCATGGCAGTCTCAGCATAGAGGGCATTGTGGATTCGCCAATGGAATGCTGACGCAGATTCCAAAAGGAATATGGAGGCTCTTCCGTATAAAGGTGAGGCCTTGTCTGGAGATGGGCTGGATGCTTTAGTTTCTGCGGCTACTGCTGGTAAGTCGACATTCTTGCCTAATGCTCCTGTGCCGGTGAAAAAGACACATCACTCTCAGATGCAGTCCTTTCGGCCCAATAAATACAAAAAGTGTAAAAGTTCCCCTTTCTTTGCGGGTAAAGGAAAGGGAAAAGCAAAAAAAGTCTGCAGCGTCTACAGGATCACAGGAGCAGAAATCAACTTCTGCTTCTGCCAAATCTTCTGCATGATGCTGGGGCTCCCTTGCGGGAGTCTGCTCAGGTGGAGGCACATCTGAAACTCTTCAGTCAGTCCTGGGTTCAATCTGGCCTGGACCTGTAGGTCTTACAAATAGTGTCCCACGGGTACAAAATGGAGATTCAAGACATTCCCCCATGCCGATTTTTTAAATCGGCCTTTCCAGCTTCTATCCCAGACAGGGAAGTGATAGAGGCAGCAATACAAAAATTGTGTCAGGATCAAGTGATTGTCCTGGTTCCCTTGTCACAACAAGGAGAAGAGTTTTATTCAAGCCTATAAGTAGTTCCGGATCCAGACGGCTCGGTCAGACCGGTTCTAAACCTGAAAAATCTGAATCTTTACCTGCAAAGGTTCAAATTCAAGATGGAATCTCTGAGGGCAGTGATTTCCAGTCTGGAGGAAGGGGACTTCATGGTGTCAGTGGACATAAATGATGCTTACTTACATGTTCCCATTTATCCTCCACATCAAGCTTATCTGAGATTCGCGATACAGGATTGTCATTACCAATTTCAGACGTGGCCATTTGGACTCTCCACGGCACTGAGGGTGTTCACCAAGGTGATGGCAGAGATGATGGTCCTCCTTCGACAGAAAGGAGTCAATATAATTCCTTACCTGGATGATCTCCTGATAAAAGCGAGATCCAGGGAAAAGTTGGTGCAGAACATTGCACTATCCCTGTCAGTACTCCAACAACACGGTTGGAACATGAATTTTCCAAAGTCGCAGTTAAAACCGATGACAAGATTGTCCTTTTTGGGGATGATTCTGGACACAGAAGTACAGAGAGTATTTCTTCCAGTAGAAAAGGCTCTGGAAATCCAGAGAATGGTCAAACAAATTCTGCAACCAACAAGAGTGTCGATTCATCAATGCATTTGGTTGTTGGGAAAGATGGTAGCGGCCTACAAGGCCATACAGTTTGGCCGATTCCATGCCAGAGTATTCCAGTGGGACCTGTTGGACAATTGGTCCGGATCCCACCTACACATGCACCAGAGGATAATCCTGTCATCCAAAGCCAGAGTTTCACTCCTGTGGTGGCTACTCACCTACTAGAGGGACCAAGGTTCGGGATTCAGGACTGGGTCCTAGTAACCACTGATGCAAGTCTCTGAGGCTGGGGAGCAGTCACACAGGGGAAAAGCTTCCAAGGAAGATGGTCAAGTCAAGAAACTTGTCTTCACATAAACGTTCTGGAGTTGAGAGCCATTTACAATAGCCTTCTACAAGCGGTGCATCTTCTTTAAGATCAACTCGTACAGATCCAGTCGGACAATGTAACTGCAGTCGCATACATAAACTGTCAGGGCAGAATGAAAAGCAGAGCGGCGATGGCAGAGGTGACAAAGATCCTCCTCTGGGCATAAAGACATGCGAGAGCTCTGTCGGCAATTTTCATTCTGGGAGTGGACAACTGGGAAGCAGACTTCCTCAGCAGACACGATATCCATCCAGGAGAATGGGGCCTCCACCAAGAAGTCTTCGCAGAGGTGACAGGTCTTTGGGGGGTTCCTCAAGTAGACATGATGGCATCTCGTCTCAACAAGAAGCTTCAGAGATATTGTTCCAGGTTGAGAGACCCTCAAGCAATAGCAGTGGATGCACTAGTGACCCAGTGGGTGTTTCGGTCGGTGTATGTCTTCCCTCCACTTCCACTAATACCAAAAGTTCTCGAGATCATAAGAAGAACAAGAGTTCGAGCGATCCTCGTTGTCCCAGACTGGCCAAGGAGGTCTTGGTATCTAGATCTTTAGGAGTTACTCATAGAAGATCCTCGGCCTCTTCGTCTTCACGAGGACCTGCTGCAGCAGGGGCCGTGCGTGTATCAAGACTTACAGCGGCTGCGTTTGACGGCATTGCTGTTGAGCTCCGGATCCTAGCCAGGAAGGGTATTCCCAAAGAAGTCATTCCCACTCTGATTCAGGCCAGGAAAAGGGTAACGTCTAAACATTACCATCGTATTTGGACAAAATACGTGTCTTGGTGTGAATCCAAGATGGCTCCAACGGAAGAGTTTTAGTTAGGACGTTTTCTCCATTTTCTTCAGGCGGGTGTGGATGCAGGCGTACGATTGGGTTCAATCAAGGTCCAGATTTCGGCCGTGTCCATTTTCTTTCAAAAACAATTGGCCTCTCTTCCAGAAGTTCAGACCTTCATGAAAGGGGTTCTGCACATCCAACCTCCGTTTGTGCCTCCTGTGGCACCATGGGATCTTAACATGGTGTTGCAGTTCCTTTAATCGGATTGGTTTGAACCTCTCCAGTAGATAGAATTGAAGTTTCTCACTTGGAAAGTGGTCATGCTGTTGGCCCTGGCATCCGCAAGAAGGTTGTCTGAGTTTGGGGCATTGTCTCACAAGAGCCCGTACTTGATTTTCCATGAAGATAGGGCTGAGTTAAGAACTCGTCAGCAATTTCTTCCTAAGGTGGTTTCTTATTTCCATATAAACCAACCTATTGTGGTGCCAGTGGCTACTGACACCTTAGCTGGTTCAAAGTCTCTGGATGTGGTCAGAGCTTTGAAAATTTATGTTGCAAGAACAGCTCGAATAAGGAAAACAGAGGCTCTGTTTATCCTGTATGCTCCCAACAATATTGGGTGTCCTGCTTATAAGCAGACTATTGCGTGCTGGATCAGAGGTACGATTCAGCACGCTCATTCTGCGGCAGGATTGCCGGTACCGAATTCGGTGAATGCCCATTCTACTAGGAAGTGGGCTCATCCTAGGTGGCTGTCCGGGGAGTCTCGTCATTACAGCTTTGCCGAGCAGTTACTTGGGCAGGGGCAAACACGTTTGCTAAGTTTTACAAGTTTGACACCTTGGCCTATGAGGACCTACAGTTTGGTCAATCGGTGCTGCAGGGTCATCCGCACTCTCCCGCCCGTACTGGAGCTTTGGTATAACCCCATGGTACTGAATTGGACCCCAGCATCCTCTAGGACGTATGATAAAACAGGATTTTAATACCTACCAGTAAATCCTTTTCTCCTAGTCCGTAGAGGATGCTGGGCACCCAGCCCAGTTTGTACTTTACCTGCAGTTGTTTTTTTGTTAAAAATGTATTCAGCAAGGTTGCTGATATGTTCAGGCCCATTGGCATGTGTTTTGTTGAATGCCATGTGTGCGACATGGTTGAAGTGTGAGCTGGTATGAATCTCACCGTTAAATTAAAAGTAAATCCTTTCCTCGAAATGTCCATCTCTCTGGGCACTGTTCCTATACTGAGGTCTGGAGGAGGGGCATAGAGGGAGGAGCCAGTTCACACTCTAGAAAAGTCTTAAAGTGCCCATGGCTCCTGCAGAACCATCTGTACCCCATGGTACTGAAGTGGACCCCAGCATCCTCTAGGAGAAAAGGATTTACCGGTAGGTATTAAAATCCTGTTTTTGTATTCATCAACAGAAAAAGGGCCAACTGAAGCAAACTACCTGGATATCAATTCTCTGACACAAACCAAAAATCTGTTATTACTGACTTGACTCAACACTGAGTCAAGTGTCTTTTCATATGCAAATGAATTACCTTTGGCAATAATAGATTTAACGTTTTTCTTCTAATAATGTTAAACTCTTTGAACAGACAGGAATAAATTCTGGTTACAAATGATTAATAGGTGGACAATTGTAGACAATAGGGATAAGCCCCACCAACAAACTGCAATACTGTATCAGCTAGTATACTTTTCTATGAAAAACTTATATCACTATTACCACACCTTGTATGTTAAATCTCGACAGCAGATTCCTTACATTAAAAGAGACACACAGTCCCTGGCTATACTAGATTTAAAAAGGCTGAGTATGCGAGTGTTCAGTGTCTTAACCTAATTCCATGCCATCTGGTTAAACACTATATAATTAACAGGTAATTTATCAAGACAATATGGAAATTTATCACCAATACATTTTTCTATCACCACTTTATCAACATGACACCCCACAACTGTTGCAAAAACCTGTCTTAAGGTTCCCTAAAAACTAAAATCACTGTTTTGCAATATACCTTTGACTTCACAATATTTAGACTCAATAGCAGGATTATACCACAAAAAAATCTGACCCGTCATTTAAAAATAAAACCACTTTTTTTCCCTAGCAAAATTGAAACTGAAACTTGTGACTTTAAAATAAAACCACATTTTTTCCCTTGCAAAATTGAAACTGAAACTTGTGACTTTAAAATAAAACCACATTTTCCCTTGCAACAGTGAAACTAAAATGTATAACTTTATCAGCGCACACAGAAAAATAATGAATGGCTTTCAAACAGACAATTGGGTCCAAATGATCGCGTATTGCTTACCTAATCAGATGAACAGACCAAAGGACTGTATACAAGTACTGACAGAGTAACCAAGTTGATATATAATCATCAATCTTTAGATTACTCACCCGGGTATGTCAGTAGTTGCATAAGTTCAGCAGTCATCTCATCATCCCCGGCCCCCGCACCCGCCCCTCCCCTACAGCAGCATCTACATACCCCCTCCCCCATCTGTGCCCTACCCCACCCGCAGCACCTCTGGACCCCCTCCCACATCCGCACCCCTTGTGCACCCGCCCCTCCCCTATCCGCACACCCTCTGCAACCACCCCTCTACCAACCGCGGTGGCTCTGGATTCCCTGCCCCACCTGCGGCACCACCACACCCGCCCCTCCCTCACCCACGGCACCACCACAACACCCCCTGACCCCATCCACTTCTCCCCCGCACCCACCACTCCCCCAACCACAGCACCTCCTACTAGGTGATTCATCAGGCCCTGCTTGCGCTGTTCACGCCATTGCAAGGGGCTATGGCTCCTTAACCATTTCACACCCTTTGCCCATGCACTATATAACCACTCACAAAATTATGATTGGAGGTAGTACTCCATATCCCGCAACCACCCTATCCCCAACCGCGGCACCCCCACAAACGCCTTCCCCCCCTCCACCCGCAGCATCTACAGACTCCCTCCCCCATCCACAGGGCGTGATGAGCCACCTAGTATTAAATGCTTTGTGATTGCTTGGCCACATACTGTAAAGATATGTCTTCATACACTAAGGGGGAAATTTGCTAACAATCGTTTTGGGCTGCAATTCCAAATCATCCCTTATCGACGGAATGTTTTGCGCTGCAAATCATGTATTTACTATCACTCATGTTAGCTTGCATATTGCCTTTCAATTGTGTATCTAGTAGCTTTGTGGTGTGTTGGGAGGTGCAAATTTAGCTGCGATAAAGCAGCATGTTTGTTGCTTTATCCTTTTAGATGTGCAAATAAGCAGGACAGGCTCACAGAGTCTGGCGCCAGTTATGGTTTTGTTTTGTTTTTTTGTTTTTTTGGGGGGAGCACCTTTTTTTTAATAAGATATAGGGGTACATGTACTAAGCAGTGACAAAAAGTGGAGGAGCCAGTGTAGAAGATGCCCATGGCTACCAATCAGCTGCTCTGTATACTTTTATAGTATGCAAATTATAAATGTTACATCAGTGCTGATTGATTGCCATGATTGCCTGTTCCCTACCTAGTCTCCGAGCCAGTGTGCACCCCCTCTGCTTCCCCTCCTCCTGCACTGTGGCTGCCAGTGCTGCGAAAATCTGTAGTGAGCGAACAACTCGGAATGACCCCCTCAGTCCAACACAGATGTATACATTTTGCAAATCACAGTGGTGTGTGGGGGTTATTCAGAGTTGGTCGCGGATTTTGCAATCTGGGACCACTAAAATCACATACTGGGGGTTTGCCGCCTCCCTGCGATGCAATCACAATTTGATTGAAAACAGCCATGACACACCTGCGTTTCCCGCAACACTCCCGCACAATGCTGTGTCACCGTCAGTGGACGCCCATTGCCTGTCAATCATGATGTGATCGCATCCTTCCAGGGTGCGATTGCATAATGACTGGCTGCGCACGCACACTACAGCTGCTGCACATGCGCAGGCGGCCAGTAAGCAGCCGTTTGTATGATCGCAGCAGCTGCAACAGGTTCTGAATATGACCTGTGTATGCTAGCAATAATTATTTGTTGCTTCCAGATGTGTTATTTAAGCATATTTTAGAGAAAGAGATGTTTGGCATGGCCGATTCTCCATGGACCTTGCACACCAAAAGGGGCTATCTGACATGACGGAAGCCATAGTATAACGGAACACATCGTTAGTTCAAAAAACATGATGTCTGACATGTTGCCCATCAGGATCACTTCTTTTGTTATTTGCATATCTGCCTCTGGTGGTTTCTACAGTATACAGTTGGAGCCTCCGTTATCTTACCTGGCTGAGGCGCACACATGCACTCCCGGGGTGACTTGACGATCCGTCCACCTAGTCACGCCGGGAGTGCATGAGCCGCTTCCCATTGAGAGCGTCTCTGTCCGGACGGAGACGCTCTCCATTAAAGTGAATGGGGAGCATCTCCGTCCGGGCACGCGCACCCGTCCAGACGGAGACACTTACAGTGACTAGGGGCGGGATGTATCAACATACATCACCGCCCCTCGCCGCATATCACAGCGATGTTGATTGCATTTGTACTAACATATGCAATCAATATTGCAATGCGGTGACGGAGGCCCCCCCGCGATACCTGTAAGGTGGTCTGCGGGGGGTCTCCGTCACCCCCCCCGGGATCTTCCCACTGCCTAGAAGCAGGAAAGCAGCAGCAGGCTGCCCCCGGTGTCTCCTCCTCAACCCTGCAGCCGGAAGTACCTATTGCTGCGTTTCTAGGGGAAGGAGGAGATTACCTTCCGGGATCAGGGCTGCCTGGAGGAAGGAATGCCGGTGGGGAGGGGGGTCGGTGTCTGCGGCGGGGGCAGCAGAGGCAGCGGGTTGCTGCAGTCGGCGATAAGAAGCACATAGGCTTCTATAGGGTATCGCCATCCAGAGATGGCGAAACCCTGGACGGCGAAAACGCGGCGGTAGGGTCTTAGTACATTTGAAAATGCGGTAAAACCCACCTTTTCGGGGGGTTTGCCGCATTTTTCCTTTAGTACATCCCGCCCTAGGTGTGCCTAGGTGGACACGCCTAGTCAGACAAAGAGATTGAATAACGGAGGCTCCATCTGTATGTTACAGGTAATAAAATCCTGATGGAAATGTATATAATGCACAGTGTAGAGTTTAGAAAAATGGTGGGTTTGTGATTATTATGCCTGTAGTTTATCTGGCGGTTAAAAAACTATTAAAAATAAACCAAATAAAGAATATTTTTTTTGCCAACCATCCTGTAACACGTATTCCAAACATCCTGACATATTTACACTTTAATAATGAAATATTGTCTGTAAGCAAAACTTATACAGCAGTAAAATATTAGCTAAGCAGAAAACTATCTAAAATATACTCTGATACGCTGAGGAAAGTAGTCACAGAGTAAAAACAGGATATTCATATAAATACATTGGAACTAATATTGAAGTTTACATATGAAGTAAAACAAATCTCACATACTGTAATTAAACAATATTGTGCATATGTCAGTGGCAGCAACACACAGTAGAACATAATTATCTCTGATACTCTGAGAAAAGTAATCAGTGCAAAATTATTTTATTAAACAAAATACTTTTGTTGTTTTATTTGCAAGTTTGCACAATTCATAGTCACCTGGTGTGATGGCAGCTAAAACCAACTAGTCTTGTAACTTACTTTGTTTTACATTGACACTCCAGTACATGTCTTCAATGTTGTCATGGACGGGACTGTTGGAAAGGGCAATCTCATTACTAGGGGGTAAATTTACTATGCTCCCTATTCCATTCATACATGGATTCATGGCCGTAAACTGCATATCGGTAATTTACTAAACACATAACACGGCAGAGTTTCACCAATTCATATTGAGGATCACGGCCCACCTGACCTGACATTTTTGTACAAATAGACCAAGATTTAACATATGAGGCACTGCATGTGGTAAAGATCAACAAGTCAATTAATTAAGTTGTTATCCTTCGGCTATATAAGCATTTGAATTTTAAATTATAATCTAGTCATTGTGCTAGAGGGGTCTGTTATAATTACTAAGCAACAACGGTAGCGGTTATGAACACCCAAATGACATAATTATACTTTACTGTTTTTGATGAAACATTAAACCGCATCAATTACCATCTCATCAGCCTCTGGGGAGTGTCGAATTAACTATCTTTAACCGGACACTATTTGAAGGATTTTACACAGCGAATAAGCAAAACTCCAACATTGCTACAATATATATCACTTCAATAGAATCACCAGTCCAGCGCAATTGTGAGGTAGATAAACTAAAAATGACACAATTACTGTGAAATTATATATGTATTTAACATAATAACAGCTTTGTTTAGCTGCCAGGAAGATCCTGCCAAAGAAGATACTTATTTAGGAAACACCTTACAGTGTTGCAAGATCACTCTACAGAAGAGACACAAACTTATGAGGGTGTCATACGTATGTCCGCAGTAATATTATTGACCATACATTTATTATGTGAAGTTAGAATAAAGCAGCATAGATCAGAGCCGTAACTAGCTGTGTGCGGAGGTGTCACCACACATAGCACTGCAGAGTAGGGGGTGCCGTTGGTGGCACTTGTCAATTATCTGTTTTAATTACTTTCACTTGGAACTCGACCATTTTTGAAGCCCAGCATCTCATGACTGCAGCTATCTCCTACCCTGACCCCTTCTGCTGCTAATGGCTATACAACATTCATGAACTCAACTTGAGATTTCTTTGTTATTCAGTCACACTGTCCTTTATTACATTTCAAGATGCTGACATAACCGGGATTTGAACCCATTGCCTTTGGCATTGCAGTCAGAATCTATTCATTGAGCTATCTACCCTTGCATAGAAAGGTAGATATTTGTAAGGTAGAGAATTCTAACTATTTTAAGCTTAACTTGTACTTTGTGAAAAATTATCAGCATTACGGCTGAGCAGATCTATGTAGTGTGTGGCTGCAAGAGATTGGAAATGTGGCTGCAGACTACACACAGTAGGTCTGCTCAATTGAAATGCTGATTTTTTTACAAAAAAACACTAGCTTCATATAGTGTTCATAGGGGGTCATTCAGACCCGATCGCACGCTGCATTTTTTCGCAACCATGCGATCGGGTCTGAACAGCGCATGCGTGTAGCCTGCAATACACAGGCAAGTCAGCCGCCGGCAATGGCCATCGCCGGGTAGCGTTGAATCTAACAAAGAAAGCAATCACAGCGGCGATCGCAAGAAGATTGACAGGCAGAAGGCATTCGTGGGCAGCAACTCATCGTTTTCTGGAAGTGTGCGGAAAAACGCAGGCATGCCAAGCCATTCCGGAGGAGGATTCCTGACGTCACCACCTGTATGAATCATCGCAGCGGCTGAGTAAGTCGTGGGTTGTGCAGTACTTTTGTTTGTGCAGCTCACTGCACAGCAGAACGCACCCCTGCAAAGCGCTCACCCCCCTCCCCTGTAGGCAATGATTACCTGGTCGCAGCAGTGCAAAAAAAAAGCCTGCGTGCGACCAGGTCTGAATAAGGCCCACAGTATTTATGTAGGGTCAAATTGCTCAATGAGTAGGGTGTTGAATAGAATTTAACAGGTTATAGGTTTGAATCCTGGGTATGGCAGTATATTGAAAAGTGTTATTTAATCGAGGGCATTGTAACTGAAAAACAACAAGATCTCAAGTTAAGTGAATGTGGTATAAAGATGATTTGTGTCCAAATCCATTTTCTTGCAGTGGTCTATAAATGTGTTTTATATATATATATATATATATATATATATATATATATTAATCTTGTCATGTCCCTTCCCCACAAGGCATGCGCCTTATGTCCCTATTAAGAATAATGGGGGGGGGGGGGGGAATTCTCTCTCTGACACAGGGCTCCAGTATAAGCTCTGCTCCATGTATTAGGAGGCGGGTGTTCACCACTATGGTTGTCAGTTACAGCAGCGTCTTTCTAAAAGTGATGAAGTGATGGTGCAGTTCATGGGGTAATAGGCAAATGAGTGATACTGTCAACGCATTTCATCCCATAATGCACTGGGACTTTCTCCAGGCTCAAGAGCAAGTCCTAGTACATTGTAGGACAAAACCATAGCGGTGAACACCTGCCTCCTAATAGACAGAGCAGAGCTTATACTGTCGCCTACAGATACCCGGGGCATTGGTCGCCTCACCACCTGGGGAGAGAGAGATACGACCCTGGCTCTAGTGGATGAATTCCCGCACTTGTGGAGGGGTAACTATTACAGCAGCTATCTTACCATGTAAAGTGCTTTGTATTCTAATATAGCCGATACGCCGGCTGCTCTTATTAATCATGTAAGGAACATTGTTACTATTACAACAAACAGCCTGTCAATACAGCAGTGTAATTTACTACATTGACATCAGTGCAACAAACTGCTACGTATTACAAAGAATAAAAAACAGGATAGCAGTGTAACTGGAGATTGAGAGGGAATTTATACCAGTGACTATAAAAATGTATAGAATTATCTCTGGTAAACCAACAGTGTCTTTTAATATATTGTGTATATTGAATGAAAATATGTACATTTTTATGTTTTTGTTACGCACACCAGTGCTAACAGGAGTATACCGGTGTATGAACAGAGAGGGAAGCGAAGCAAACGAACTCACAGACAGTATAACATAACATACACAGGAGGTGATGGAATAACGAATAAACACAAGGTGAACGGAGAAGCCCAAAGGCTCAGGAATTGGGTGTCTCCCTAGTGTCAGGAATGCTCAGATGGAATAGAGCGGACAATGAAGCGATGTGTAGTGATTTCACATGTGGAGCACCTGAAATTATGTTGCTAAGAGCAACAGAAAAAACCCCAAAGGGTTACCAACGGGTGTGGGAATAAACTCCTTGGTCAGAGATAGAAATATAGACACAAGGAGAGTATCCACAATCCTATCCCCCACTTGCAGGGCACAGGTTCAGCTTACTGCCACTAAACTGACACCTGAATGCCCTGCACAGTGAGGGAGGATTAAGCAAGCAGTTCTGAGAGTACAGCCGCAAACCTGCTGGGTTCACAGAATAGCAAAAGAACCCCAGCAGGTCAAACAACTGACTCCAGTCTTACTGCTAGGTCCGGATTGGCAGAATGAAGTACCGAATCCCAAGGCCTATTCGCAGTAAGCAACAAGTAAATACAAAGTCACACAGTACTAGCTAACTCTCTGGAACTGACTAACAAACAAAGATTCAGCAGCATTTGCCTAGCCTGAGAGGATGGTTTATATAGCAGGTGCTGTCCACGCCCCACTCAGACCTCACAGACTGTGAGCACAAAACCAGCGCCGGATTCCCTGCCGTGCACAGAGCCTGTAACCACTACACAGTAAAAACCCGGACCGGAGTATCAGCTGCGCTCAGGTTACTTCGATAACACTTGCCTCCCGGTTGCCATGGCGACGTGGCAGCACAGAGCAGGAGATCCTAACAGTACCCCCCCTCTGACGAGGGGTCAAAGAACCCTTACCACCGGGTTTATCGGGGAACTGCGAGAAGAAAGAGCGTATCAGTCTGGGGGCATGAAGATCACAACTGCGCACCCACGACCGCTCCTCCGGGCCATACCCCTTCCAGTGCACCAAAAATGACAGCCGACCCCGAACCATCTTGGAGTCAAGAACCCTTTCAACCACAAACTCCCTCTGACCCCGTATCAGAAGAGGAGAAGGTCTTCCACTGGAAGAAGGATTACTAACCGCCAGTTTTAAAAGGGAACAATGAAATGTTTTATTGATACCCAATGAACGGGGCAGATCTGAATGAAATGCCACCGGATTGATAACCCTGGTGATCTTATAAGGGCCGATGAACCGGGGGCCTAACTTATGAGATGGCTGTCTCAACTTTAAATTCTTGATGGACAACCAGACAAAGTCTCCTAATTTGAAGCTGCAGGGTCTTCTCCGCTTATCAAAAACCCTTTTGGTCACTAATGACACAGACACAAGGGCTTTCTTCACTTTCCTCCAAATACCCCTAACGAACGAAACAACAGAGGAACCACCAGGCGTGGAATCCAGGGGGTCAAAAGAATTGGCCTTAGGATGATGCCCATACACACAAAGGAAGGGAGAGATCCCTGTAGCAGAGTGAGCCGCGTTGTTATAGGCAAACTCCGCCATGGACAGATGAGCAACCCAGTCAGTATGACACTTGGAGACATAACACCTGAGGAACTGCTCCAAGGACTGGTTCACCCTCTCAGTCTGCCCATTAGACTGTGGATGGAAGCCTGACGACAAGCTCACAGAAATCTGGAGATCAGAACAAAATGCCCTCCAGAATTTGGCCACAAACTGGGATCCACGGTCAGAGACCATATCAAGTGGCAACCCGTGGAGGCGCACAACATGCTGCATAAATAACTCAGACAGGCATCTGGCCGATGGCAACCCAACCAGTGGAATGAAATGCGCCATCTTCGAAAACCTGTCAACGACAACCCAAATGGCTGTCATCACCGAGGATTTGGGCAAGTCCACCACAAAATCCATGGAAATGTGGGTCCATGGCTTAGACGGAATAGAGAGTGGATGTAATGGGCCAACAGGAACCCCTCTAGGAGTTTTATTTCGGGCACAAACGTCACATGCCCGAACCCACTGATCCACATCCCTAGCCACCGAGGGCCACCACACCGCCCTAGACAGCAACTCCCGAGTTCTGGCAATACCCGGATGCCCTGCCGACCTCTTGGCATGGAATTCCAGGAACACTCGCTGTCTTAACCTAGGAGGCACAAACGAGACCTACCGGAAGGTCTGGAGGAGCCTGCTCCTGTGCTCTAAGGACTAATGACAAGAGGTCCTGGGTAATGCCCACTTTAATACATGATGGGGACACAATGGGCAATGGCTCCTCGGTGGTCTCTTGAACTGGAGCAAAACTCTGCGAGAGCGCATCAGCCTTGATGTTTTTTGACCCAGGGCGATATGTTATCAAAAAATTAAAGCGAGCAAAAAACAAAGCCCATCGTGCCTGCCTGGCATTGAGCCGCTTCGCTGACTCTAAATATGCCAGATTCTTATGGTCGGTGAGAATTGAGACCACAAACTTAGCCCCCTCAAGCCAGTGTCTCCACTCCCCGAGTGCATCCTTTATAGCCAACAATTCCCGGTTACCCACATCATAATTCATCTCGGCAGACGAAAATTTACGGGAAAAGTAAGCACAGGGATGAAGGCGATTATCAGACACCCCCATCTGAGAGAGCACTGCCCCAATACCTATCTCAGAGGCATCCACTTCTACCACAAAAGGACGCTCTGGATCTGGGTGTCGCAGCACCTTGGCCGAGACAAATGCCCTTTTGAGACGGGCAAAGGCCGCTTTGGCCTCACAAGACCAGTGAGCAACATCCGCCCCTTTCTTAGTGAGTGCCACCAAGGGGGCCACTATAGACGAAAATCCAGCGATAAACCGTCTATAAAAATTCGCAAAGCCCAGAAAACGCTGAAGCGCCTTCAAACTAGTGGGCTGCACCCAATCCAGGACTGCCTGTACCTTAGAACCCTCCATTTGGAAACCTTCTGAGGAGATAATATACCCTAGAAATGCGATTTGCTGGACTTCAAACTCGCACTTCTCCAGCTTCGCCCCAAGCTGGTGGTCTCTGAGTTTCTGGAGGACTAAGCGTACATGCTTCCGATGTTCCTCCAGGGAATGAGAGAAGATTAGGATATCATCTAGATAAACAACTAAGAATCTATCCAAATATTCCCTGAGCACATCGTTCATGAATTCCTGGAAGACTGCCGGGGCATTAGAGAGCCCAAAAGGCATCACCAAATATTCATAATGCCCTGAGTGTGTATTAAAGGCAGTCTTCCATTCATCCCCCTCTCTTATTCGGATTAGATTGTAAGCACCGCGTAGGTCAATCTTAGAAAAAATGGTGGCAGTACGAAGCTGGTCAAACAAAACCGAAATGAGAGGCAGTGGGTACGAGTTTTTAATCGTGATACGGTTCAATTCCCTGAAGTCGATGCAGGGTCGCAACGAACCGTCCTTTTTACCCACGAAAAAGAACCCCAACCCAACTGGGGACTGTGAGGGTCTGATAAATCCCTTAGCCAAGTTCTCCAGAATGTACTCTGCCATAGCCTGAGTCTCAGGACGTGACAAGGAGTACAACCTGCTCTTGGGAAGCTTAGCATCCGGCAACAAATCAATGGCACAGTCATAGGGGCGATGGGGAGGTAGTACCTCCGCAACTTTTTTGGAGAACACATCCGCAAAATCTGCATAACATCCTGGCAATCCTGGCAAACTTAGCTGTGAGAGCCTGACTGGAAGGCTCAAGCAACTCCTGAAACAATCACTACCCCAACTAAGAATCTCCCCAGAGACCCAGTCAAATTGAGGGTTATGGGCCCTTAACCAGGGTAACACCAATGGGGCAAAAGAACAGACAGTCACATAAAAAGACAATTTTTCAGAGTGTGTGGCTCGAATAAACAAAGGAATTTGGCTGGTGCAGGAGGTAATTTTACCCTGGGACAATGGTTCCCCGTTTAACCCACAGATCTCAATCTCTGATGCCAAAGGTACTGAGGGAACAGAGTGTTCCAGGGCGAATTGACGGTCCATGAAAACCCCATCGGCTCCCCTGTCAACAAAGGCCTCAGCCTTGACAGTTTGACCGAGGATCTCCAAAGTCACCGGAATGAGAAAAGTCTTTTTGGGAAATTCTGACTTCTGGCCTGACAGAATATTTCCCATCACCCTCAGGCCCTGAAGTTTTTTCCGGTTTTTCTGGGCATGATACTACAACATGACCTTTATTCCCACAGTACAAACACAGACTCTGCTGTCTCCTCCGCGTCTTCTCACGCGAGGAGAGGCGGGTAGCCCCAATCTGCATAGGCTCCTCGGAATATTCCTCAGAGTCTGAGGTTCCCTTGGGAAAAAAGGAAACTGCGGTCTCCCTTTCAAGCCTACGCTCTCTCAGCCGTCTATCCACCCGGATGGATAACTGCATGAGCTGATCTAAGCTGTCAGGCGAGGGATATTGTACCAGTTGGTCCTTTATCTGGTCAGAAAGGCCCCTTCGGTACTGGTTTCTCAGGGCTGGGTCATTCCACTGGGTATCATGAGCCAACCTCCGAAACTCCGTACTACAAACCTCAGCTGGCCGTCGCCCTTGATTAAGAACCGTAATCTGAGCCTCGGCTGAAGCCATCTTGTCAGGGTCATCATACAAAATGGTCAGTGCCGTAAAAAAAGCATCAACACTTTTAAGTGACGGACAGTCAGGCTGTAACCCATATGCCCAGACCTGTGGGTCTCCTTGTAGCAAGGAAATCACCATGCCCACCCGCTGAATCTCCGACCCAGAAAACTGGGGCCTAAGCCTGAAATATAGCTTACAGCTCTCCTTGAAACAAAAGAACTGCGAGCGATCTCCTGAAAAACGATCCGGGAGATTCACTTTCGGCTCCTTAACCCCTGAACTTGCCGCTGCTGCTGCGGGAGCTCCGCTAGCGGCCTGCGGGGTGTTCATTTTAATGGACATCTCATTAAATTGTCGAGTCAGGACCTGCACCTGATCGACCACCTGTTGCAAAGTATTTTGAGGGGTATGCTCCATATTCCCACAAAATTTCAACAGGAGTAAGGCTGCTGAATATGTTACGCACACCAATGCTAAAAGGAGTATACCGGTGTATGAACAGAGAGGGAAGCGAAGCAAACGAACTCACAGACAGTATAACATAACATACACAGGAGGTGATGGAATAACTAATACACACAAGGTGAACGGAAAAGCCCAAAGGCTCAGGAATTGGGTGTCTCCCTAGTGTCAGGAATGCTCAGATGGAATAGAGCGGACAATGAAGCGATGTGTAGTGATTTCACATGTGGAGCACCTGAAATGATGTTGCTAAGAGCAACAGAAAAAAACCCAAAGGGTTACCAACGGGTGTGGGAATAAACTCCTTGGTCAGAGATAGAAATATAGACACAAGGAGAGTATCCACAATCCTAACCCCCACTTGCAGGGCACAGGTTCAGCTTACTGCCACTAAACTGACACCTGGACGCCCTGCACAGTGAGGGAGGATTAAGCAAGCAGGTCTGAGAGTACAGCCGCAAACCTGCTGGGTTCACAGAATAGCAAAAGAACCCCAGCAGGTCAAACAACTGACTCCAGTCTTACTGCTAGGTCTGGATTGGCAGAATGAAGTACCGAATCCCAAGGCCTATTCGCAGTAAGCAACAAGTAAATACAAAGTCACACAGTACTAGCTAACTCTCTGGAACTGACTAACAAACAAAGATTCAGCAGCATTTGCCTAGCCTGAGAGGATGGTTTATATAGCAGGTGCTGTCCACGCCCCACTCAGACCTCACAGACTGTGAGCACAAAACCAGCGCCGGATTCCCTGCCGTGCACAGAGCCTGTAACCACTACACAGTAAAAACCCGGACCGGAGTATCAGCTGCGCTCAGGTTACTTCGCTAACACTTGCCTCCCGGTTGCCATGGCGACGTGGCAGCACAGAGCAGGAGATCCTAACAGTTTTCTGAACTGTTGTTGTTGTTGTTGTTGTTGTTGTTGTTTGATATTGTTTGTTTTTAAATAAATGTGTTTCTTATGTACTGGGATTATCCCAGCATAGATGCTAAGCACACAGCCACTTTTTAATTAGATTTTAATGTATACATTTTATGTTATCATGAGCGCAGTGTTTAAATAACTATGTTTTACTTTTTGCCAGAGGCTCCAAAACAGACTCAAAACACATGCAGCTGTGATACATTTAAATAAAATAAAACAAATTATAAGTGCCGGGAGGGTGGTACTGGCTTAATACTGTCTTGTATGTGTGTTGATTTATAATTATACCACATTTAATAAGCAACCGAAAATAAGACATAATCTGTATAATAACAACACGTGGACACGAGATTTAATCTTTGTGACACAATCTTTATTTTCCATTTGCACTTTATGTATATCAAGACTCTGTGATTTTAACTTCTCTTTTTCACTGTACTATTTGCTAAAAATGTGAGTAAAAATCACAATGTTATATTGGGGGTAATTCCAAGTTGATCGCAGCAGGAAATTTTTTAGCAGTTGGGCAAAACCATGTGCACTGCGGGGGGGACAGATATAACATGTGCAGAGAGAGATAGATTTGGGTGTGGTGAGTTCAATCTGCAATCTAATTTGCAGTGTAAAAATAAAGCAGCCAGTATTTACCCTGCACAGAAACAATATAACCCACCCAAATCTAACTCTCTCTGCACATGTTATATCTGCCCCCCCCCCCTGCAGTGCACATGGTTTTGCCCAACTGCTAAAAAATTCCTGCTGCGATCAACTTGGAATTACCCCCATTGAACAGCAATTAAAAGTTATGTTTTATTATTTTGTTTTTCTCTTATGCACCATAGATACAGTTTGTCTCTCTTTTTTTCTAGTGGAAAAGAGCAGTGTCTTGAAACTGAACATGGTCAGCAGTTTGTGCAGGTACGGCAGAGGGACATTTGAACCAGAAACCATTGGTCAATTGGGAAGTTATACAGATGTCCCTCCTCAATTGTAAAAAGATTTTCCATCTGTATGACCTAGACAAACTGGACCTAGACTCTTGGACAGCAGGCTCATGCTCTGTCTCAGGCCTGCACAAAACTCATGGCTGTGTTGCTCTTTCTTGCTACTGGCAGCTTCCAGTCTGTCACTGGCAGAGTGATAGGGGTTTCACAGTACCTGCTCTCCCGTTATCTGACTCTGGAGCTGTACGCATTTTAGCCCCACATAGATGCCTCTATCTGCTTCTCTACCCAGGAGTTACATAGTTACATAGTTAGTGAGATTGAAAAGAGGCAAAATGCCCATCGGGTTCAACCTGTATTCTGTGTTAAGCTGTTCATATTATAATGCACCTGCTGGAGTAATGGTTTAGTACCAACTGACAACTATGATTCTTACCACTCCCAGAAATGATTGTCAATATCTTAAATGCTATAGCCTTGGATACTTTTTCCAGTTAGAAATTTGTCCAATCCATTTTAAATGCATTTACAGAGTTTGCCATTATTACCTTCTCCGGCAGGGAGTTCCAAATCTTTATTGCACTTACCGCAAAGAACCCTTTCCTACATTGTGTACAGAATTTTCTCTCCTCTAGCCTCAGCGAGTGCCCACGTGTCCTATACAGAGTTTGTTTAATAAACAAATCCCCTGCTAACTCCTTGTAATGACCCTTTACATATGTGAAGATATTAATAATGTCTCCTCCTAGACGCCTCTTTTCTAGTGTATACATATTTAACCTAGTAAGCCTTTCCTCGTACTCTTGTGTCTCTAACTCTTTAATCAATTTAGTAGATCACCTTTGAACTCTTTCCAGTTCCCCGATATCTTTTTTATAATATGGTGCCCAAAATTGAACACAATATTCCAGGTGCGGACGTACCAATGATTTGTACAGTGGCAGGATTACATCCTCGTCCATTGTCTCAATGCTCTGGTTTATCCAAGCAAGCATTTTTTTTTGCCTTTTTTGCTGCATTTTGACATTGTGTACTGTAATTAAGCCTACAATCTATGAGCACCCCCAAATCTTTTTCCACCACAGTTAACCCTATATTTTCCCCAGAGTGTAGGATGTGTGTGTGTTTTTTGTCCCAAAATGCATAACTTTGCATTTTTCTATATTGAACCGCATTCCCCATTTAGGCGCCCAGGATTCAAGTTTAAATAAGTCATTCTGTAGAGACTCCACATCGCTTTCTGAATTAATTTCCTTACATAGTTTAGTGTCATCTGCAAAGATTGACACTGTGCTTTCCAGCCCTATTCCTAGATCATTGATAAATATATTGAACAGTAGCGGGCCAAGTATGGACCCTTGTGGTATTCCAGCTGGAGAACATACCGTTGACCACTACTTGTTGTACTCTGTCATCCAGCCAATTACCTATCCATGTACAAATAGTATATCCTAGGCCAAGTTTCCTTAATTTGATGATCAGTCTCCTGTTATGCACTCTATCGAAGGCTTTTGCAAAATCTAAATATACCACATCCACTGCTTTTCCCTGGTCCAGATTCTCGCTCACTTCCTCATAGAAGCTAATTAAGTTAGTTGACATGATCTGTCCCTTACAAACCCATGCTGACTTTTGCTTATAATCTTATTATCCTGCAGATGATCCTCTATGCTATCCCTCAAAATACCTTCCAATATTTTACCCACTATAGAGGTTAAACTAACTGGTCTATAGTACCAGGATTATTTTTAGTTCCCATTTTAAATAAAGGCACTACCTCAGCTATGCGCCAATCTTTTGGTACCATGCCAGATCTAATTGAACTATGGAAAATCAAGTATAGGGGTTTTGCTAGCTGCGACCTAAGCTCCATAATAACCCTTGGGTTAAAACCATCTGGGCCTGGTGATTTATTAATCTTTATGTTGCTTAGTCACAGTGGCATGCACACAGGGTTGCTTTCACTTGCATTGCTGGAATTACCATTGTTTTTGGTGGGATAGACTGCACACACTTTGGACTGAGACCTCCAAGTAGGAGATAAACTATCAATTTAAATTGCCACCATGCACACTACACTAATGTGCGCATGGTATGTGATGCAAATCTAAAAATAATGAGTGTTGTTGCAGGTTACCCTGGCTAATGTCATGACTCCTTCATCCTCAGCCAGTCATCCCTCTATGACAAATTTGAAGAAGGACAAATATCATAAGGGTGGCTGCTGGGTACATATAAATAGTGATGCTTGTGTAATGTGGAAGGAAAACCACAAAGCAAAAGTTTTTATCATATTACTATGCTATCTTCAGTGCCCTGCTAAAGTATTCACCCCCCTTGGCTTTTACCTATTTTGTTTCATTACAACCTGTAATTATTATTTATTTTACCTGAATGTTATGTGATGGATATGCACAATATAGTCTAAGTTGGTGTAGTGAAATGGGAAAAATTTATATACAAAATATTTTTTATAAATAAAAATTTGAAAATTGGCATGTGCATATGTATTCTCCCCCCTTTGCTATGAAGCCCCTCAAAAGTTCTGGTGCAATCAATTACCTTCAGAAGGCACATAATTAGTGAAATGAAGTCCACCTGTGTGCAATCTAAGTGTCACTTGATCTGTCAGTATAAACACACCTTTTCTGAAAGGCCCCAGAGGCTGCAACACTAAGCAAGAGGCATCACACCATGAAGACCAAGGAGCTCTCCAAACAAGTCAGCAACAAAGTTGTTGAGTAGTACAGTACAAGTCAGGGTTGGGTTATAAAATAATTTGCAAATCTATGATGATTCCCCAGAGCACCATCAAATCCATCATCTTCAAATGGAAAGAACATGGTACCACAACAAACCTGCCAAGAGAGGGCTGTCCACCAAAACTCACAGACCGGGCAAAGAGGGTATTAATCAGAGAAGCAGCAAAGAGACCAAAGGTAACCCTGAAGGAGCTGCAGAGTTCCACAGCAGAGACTGGTGTATCTGCGCATGTGACCACAATAAGCCATACACTCCATAGAGCTGGGCTTTATGGAAGAGTGGCCAGAAAAAAAGCCATTACTTAGTGTTAAAAATAAGATAGCATGTTTTGAGTTTGCCAAAAGGAATGTGGAAGACTCGCCAAATGTATGGAAAAAAGTTCTCTGGTCAGAAATGACTAAAATTGAACTTTTCGGCCACCAAGGAAAGCGCTATATCTGGCACAAACAAAACATATCCCATCACCCCAAGAACACCATCCCTACAGTGAAATATGGTGGTGGCAGCATCATGCTGTGGGGATGTTTCTCAGCAGCAGGGACTGGGAAACTGTTTCAAGTCGAGGGAAAGATGGATGGTGCTAAATACAGGGATATTCTTGAGCAAAACCTGTTTCAGTCTGCCTGTGATTTGAGACTGGGACAGAGGTTCACCTTCCAGCAAGACAATGACCCGAAGCTCACTGCTAAAGCAACACTCGAGTGGTTTAAGGGAAACATTTAAATAGGTTGGAATGGCCTAGTCAAAGCCCATATCTCAATCCAATTGAGAATATGTGGTCAGACTTGAAGATTGCTGTTCACAAGCGGAAACCATGCAACATTAAGGAGCTGGAGCAGTTTTGCCTTGAGGAATGGGCAAAAATCCCAGTGGCAAGATGTGGCAAACTCATAGAGACTTATCCAAAGCAACCTGCAGCTGTAATTGCCGCAAAAGGTGGCTCTACAAAGTACTGACTTTAGGGGGGTGAACAGTTATGCACGCTGAAGTTTTCTGTTATTTTGTCCTACAGTATATGTTGTTTGCTTCACAATAAAAAAGAAAAAAATCTTCAAACTTGTAGCCATGTTCTGTGAATAAAATGATGCAAACCTTCAAACAATCCATTTTAATTACAGGTTGTGAGGCAACAAAACATGAAAAATGCAAAGGGGTGTGAATACTTTAGTAAGGCACTGTATATATATATATATATATATATATATATATATATATATATATATATATATAGTAATCACAGTCAATCTGGCACTCACTTCAGTCCAGTCAGCTTGCAGTGTGCCCTGGCTATACAAATCCAGCAAGGGTAATAAACATACCACGCATGGCACTGCTGATAAAACTCCATTATATTGAATATATGTTACAGCATATTCAAGCAACATTTTTGGGCCACAGTCATCAGGCTGCTATTACAGCCTGTTCTACAATTTTTAAATAAAACTGGGACACTACGATCATGCTGACAAATTCTATACACTAATTTTGCATCACATTAGCAAACATCAGATACCATATGAATAAATGTAGCAAAAAACTCCCAAAACACACTTTTATTTCAATAAAACACCATACTCACCAGCTGGCCATGGCACATCAGAGTCCCTGACAAAAAGTCCCACAGACCACCCCAGGAGGAATCAGGACCTGAAGTGGCTCCTCATACTCCAGGTAGGTAGTGATGTTAGGGGGGCCACCTCCTGTCTGCCATGCTGACTTCGCCTCTTTGGACATCTTTGCCTCACACAATGCTTTATATCATAGAAGGACTTGCATCATGTGTCATCCGTCCTGTGCAAGAGGCCTTTCGCATTCACCAGCTTTGCCCAAATCACATTGTTCTTTCATGTACAAACTTTGACAGCCTCATGACCAAACAGCTGTCGGCAATGCTTCATCACCTCTTGCACCAGGCAAGGGCGTAGCTACCACAGGTGCAGGCAGTGCAGCTGCTATGGGGACCATAGTATTTATGTAGGGTCAAATAGCTCAATGAGTAGGGTGTTGAATAGAATTTAACAGGTTATAGGTTTGAATTCTGGGTATGGCAGTATATTGAAAAGTGTTATTTAATCAAGGGTATTATAATCGAAAAACAACAAGATCTCAAGTTAAGTGAATGTGGTATAAAGATGATTTGTGTCCAAATCCATTCTCTTGCAGTGGTCTATAAATGTGTGTTATTTTTATATATATATATATATATATATATATATTAATCTTGTCATGTCCCTTCCCCACAAGGCATGCGCCTTATGTCCCTATTAAGAAAAATGGGGGGGATGGGGGGGCGCCAATGCTCTCTCTGGCACAGGGCTCCAGTATAAGCTCTGCTCCATCTATTAGGATGCGGGTGTTTACCGCTATGGTTGTCATTTACAGCAGCATCTTCCAAAAGTGATGGTGCAGTTCATGGGGTAATAGGCAAATGAGTGATACTGGGTAACACATTTCATCCCACAATGCACTGGGACTTTCTCCAGGCTCAAGAGCAAGTCCTAGTGCATTGTGGGACAAAACCATAGCGGTGAACACCTGCCTCTTATTAGACGGAGCAGAGCTTATACTGTCGCAGACAGATACCTGGGGCATTGGCCGCCTCACCACCTGGGGAGAGAGATACGACCCTGGCTTTAGTGGAGGAATTCCCGCACTTGTGGAGGGGTAACTATTACAGCAGCTATCTTACCATGTAAAGTGCTTTGTATTCTAATATAGCCGGGACGCCGGCTGCTCTTATTAATCATGTAAGGAACATTGTTACTATTACAACAAACAGCCTGTCGATACAGCAGTGTAATTTACTACATTGACATCAGTGCAACAAACTGCTACGTAATTACAAGGAATAAAAAACAGGATAGCAGTGTAACTGGAGATTGAGAGGGAATTTATACCAGTGACTATAAAAATGTATAGAATTATCTCTAGTAGACCAACAGTGTCTCCTAACATATTGTGTATATTGAATGAAAATATGTAAATTTTTATGTTTTGTGAACTTTTGTGTTTTTGTGTTGTTTGATATTGTTCGTTTTTAAATAAATGCATTTCTTATGTAGTGGGATTATCCCAGCATAGTTGGTAAGCACACAGCCACTTTTTAAATATATTTTAATGTATACATTTTATGTTATCACGACCGCAGTGTTTTAAAATTAAAACTTTTTACTTTTTGCCAGAGGCTCCAAAACAGACTCAAAACACATGCAGCTGTGATACATTGAAGTAAAATAAAACATATTATAAGCGCCGGGAGGGTGGTACTGGCTTAACAGACAGATTTAGTTGTCTCGTATGTGGGTTGATTTATAACCCATATTTAATAAGCAACTGAAAATAAGACATCATCTGTATAATAACAACACGTGGACACAAGATTTAATCTTTGTGACACAATCTTTATTTTTCATTTGCACTTTATGTACAGTATGTCAAGTCTCTGTGATTTTACCTTCTCTTTTTCACTGTACTATTTGCTAAAAATGTGAGTAAAAAAAACACAATATTTTATTGAACATAAATTAAAAGTTATGTTTTATTATTTTTTTCTCTTATGCAACAAAGATACAGTTTGTCTCTCTTTTTTCTAGTAGAAGAGAGCAGTGTCCTGAAACTGAACATGGGGGCATTCCGAGTTGTTCGCTAGCTGCATTCATTCGCAGTGCAGCGATGATGCAAAAAAAAGGCACTTCTGTGCATGCGTATGTGGCGCAATGCGCACACGCGACTTACTATTACAACGACCAATGTAGTTTCACACAAGGTCTAGCGAAGCATTTCAGTCGCGCTGCTGGCCGCAGAGGGATTGACATGAACTTGGCGTTTCTGGATGGCAACTGACCGTTTTCAGGGAGTGTTAAAAAAACGCAATCATGCCAGGAAAAATGCAGGCGTGGCTGGGCGAACGCAGGGCGTGTTTATGACGTCAAAACAGGAACTGAACAGTCTGAAGTGATCGCAAGTGCTGAGTAGGTTTTGAGCTACTCTAAAACTACACAAAAACTTTGTAGCCGCTCTGTGTTCCTTTCGTTCACACTACTGCTAAGCTAATATACACTCCCAGTGGGCTGCGGCATAGCGTTTGCATGGCTGCTAAAAACAGCTAGCGAGCGAACAACTCGGAATGACCACCATGGTCAGCAGTTTGTGCAGGTACGGCAGAGGGACATTTGAACCAGAAACCATTGGTCAATTGGGAAGTTATACAGATGTCCCTCCTCAATTGTAACAAGATTTTCCATCTGTATGACCTAGACCCTGGGACAGCAGGCTCATGCTCTGTCTCAGGCCTGCACAAAACTCATGGCTGTGTTGCTCTATTAAACAGGTACAAATAGCATTGTTGCTGTGCCTTGCTTCTAGCGACGATTCCATTCACACAGCCGATCGCAAGAAGATTGACAGGAAGAGGGTGTTCATGGGTGTCTACTGACCATTTTCTGGGAGTGGTAGGAAAAATGAAGGCGTGACCAGGTGTTTGCAGGGCGGGTATCTGACATCAATTCCTTGACCTCCGTTGATAGGATCATTGCACAGGATAAGTAACTTCAGGGCTGGTCTTGTTTTGCACAAAATGTTTTTGTACCGCTCGGCTGCACATGCGATTGCACACTTGAAAAGTGAAAATACACTACCCCGTGGGCGGTGACTATGTGTTGGCACAGCTGCAAACAGTAGCTAGCGAGCGATCAATTCGGAATGACCCCCATGGTCAGCAGTTTATGCAGGAACGGCAGAGGGACATTTGAACCAGAAACCATTGGTCAATGGCAAAGTTATACAGATGTCCCACCTCAATTGTAACAACATTTTCCATCTGTATGACCTAGACCCTTGGACAGCAGGCTCATGCTCTGTCTCAGGCCTGCACAAAACTCATGGCTGTGTTGCTCTTTCTTGCTACTGGCACCTTCCAGTCTGTCACTGGCAGAGTGATAGGGGTTTCACAGTCCCTCCTTTCCTGGTATCTAAATCAGGTGCTGGACGCATTTTAGCCCCACATAGATGCCTCTATCTGCTTCCCTACCTAGGAGTTACATAGTTAATGAGGTTGAAAAGAGTCAAAATGCCCATCGGGTACAACCTGTATTCTGTGTTAAGCTGCTCATATTATAATGCACCTGCTGGAGTAATGGTTTAGTACCAAATGACAACTATGGTTCTTACCACTCCCAGAAATTATTGTCAATATCTTAAATGCTATAGCCTTGGATACTTTTTCCAGTTAGAAATTTGTCCAATCCATTTTTAAATGCATTTACAGAATTTGCCATTATTACCTTCTCCGGCAGGGAGTTCCAAATCTTTATTGCCCTTACCATGAAGAACCCTTTCCTACGTTGTGTATGGAATTTTCTTTCCTCTAGCCTCAGCGAGTGCCCATGTGTTCTATACAGAGTTCTTTTAATAAACAAATCCCCTGCTAACTCCTTGTAATGACCCTTTACATAATTGAAGATACAGTATTAATAATGTCTACTCTTAGATTCCTCTTTTCTAGAGTATACCATACTTAACCGACATTCTGGCTGCTCTCTGTGGGATAGAGCAGCCAGGTCGGCTCAGCAGGGGGACAGGGGAGGGCTGTGAAGTGAGGAGGGGGTGGACCGGAGGAGGGATGTGGGTGGGGCAGAAGTGGGATGGGGCGGGGTTACAGTGGCACCTCCTTTAAGCCATGCACCCCGCTTTGTAATGGAGCGATCACCGGCATTACACTGCAGGGGGTGTAACCATTCCCTAGTAGGCGCTAGATCCGTGTATATATGATATCTCCAATATAGATGTCAAATGAGGTATCAAAATATGATATAATATTTAATAAAATAAACATAAAATAAGACAAAAATATAGAAATATAAAACACATGTGGTGAATCACAATGAAGGTAGGAAGGTGATCGTACCCATATATTTGGTGGGAGCCGCAGGTGTTGAGAAAGCAGAGTACCTCGGGAAATGCCCTGCTATAGGCTCCAGAGATTTGATTCCCAAATTACCGTCCACGTGACCCACAGCATGCAGAGGTTGTCCATTTTGATAATGGAATAAGGCACAGCAGGGCAAATACAAAGCATTTCGGGACTATGCTGTCCCTTTTTCAAGGCTGATCGGACAACCTCTGCATGCTGTGGGTCACGTGGACGGTCATTTGGGAATCAAATCTCTGGAGCCTATAGCAGGGTATTTACCGGAGTACTCTGCTTTCTCAACACCTGCGGCTCCCACCAAATATACGGGTACGATCACCTTCCTACCTTCATTGTGATTCACCACATGTGTTTTATATTTCTATATTTTTGTCTTATTTTATGTTTATTTTATTAAATATTATATCATATTTTGATAACTCATTTGACATCTATATTGGAGATATAATATCTACACGGATCTAGCGCCTACTAGGGAGTGATTACATCTCTTTACTGTTGTCTATTCCCAAGGGAGTCATATAGGGGACCCCCATACCCTCCCTCATGGCTTGCTTCAGATCCCATACAGCGCCAGTTAGCCCCCACCTTTCATATTTAACTGCAGGGGGCATGGCTATGATGACACCATTCAGCAAGAATCACATCATCGACTGCCCGGACTACCCACTTTACACACTAAGTGGGCAGACGGGCAGGGGCAACCCCTGAAATCGGGAGACTTGCCTGCTCTTCCAGGGTGCCGGAAGGGTCACCTAATTTTTGGGAGCCTCCCGGCAATTCTGGGAGAGTAGGCAAGTATGGTGTATACCTATTTAACCTAGTAAGCCTTTTCTTGTATTCCAGTGTCTCTAACCTTTTAATCAATTTAGTAGCTCGCCTTTGAACTCTTTCTAGTTCCCGCTATATTTTTTATAATATGGTGCCCAAAATTGAACACAATATTCCAGGTGCGGACATACCAAGGATTTGTACAGTGGCATGATTACATCCTTGTCCCTTGTCTCAATGCCCCAGTTTATGCAAGCAAGCACTCTACTTGCCTTTTTTGCTGCATTTTGACATTGTGTACTGTTATTAAGCCTATAATCTATGAGCACCCCCAAATCTTTTTCCACCACAGTTACCCCTATATTTTCCCCATTCAGAGTGTAGGATGCGTGTGTTTTTTGTTGTCCCAAAATGCATAACTTTGAATTTTTCTATATTGAACCTCATTCCCCAGTTAGATGCCCAGGTTTGCAAAATCTAAATACACCACATCCACTGCTTTTCCCTGGTCAAGATTCTTGCTCACTTCCTCGTAGATGCTAATTAAGTTAGTTTGACATGATCTGTCCGTTATAAACCCATGCTGACATTGGCTAATAATCTTATTAACCTGCAGATAATCCTCTATGCTATCCCTCAAAATAGCATCCAATATTATACCCACTATAAATCATTTGGTACCATGCCAGATCTAATTGAACTATGGAAAATCAAGCTCCATAATAACCCTTGGATGAAAACCATCTGGGCCTGGTGATTTATTAATCTTTATGTTGCTTAGTCACAGTGGCATGCACACAGGGTAGCTTTCACTTGCATTGCCGGAATGGCCATTGTTTTTGGTGGGATAGATTGCACACACTTTGGGCTAAGACCTCCAAGTAGGAGACAAACTATCAATTTAAATTGCCACCATGCACACTACACTAATGTGCGCATGGTATGTGATGCAAATCTAAAAATAATGTTTTGTTGCGGGGTACCTTGGCTCATGTCATGACTCCTTCACCCTCAGCCAGTCATCCCTCTATGACAAATTTGAAAAAGGACAAATATCAGAGGGGTGGCTGCTGGGTACATATAAATAGTGATGCTTGTGCAATTTGGAAGAAAAAACACAATGCAAATGTTTTTATCATATTATAACTTTACTATCTACAGTGCTTTGCTAAAGTATTCACCCCCTTGGCTTTTTACCTATTATGTTACATTAAAACCTGTAATTTTTTTATCTGAATGTTGTGCGATGGATATGCACAAAAAAGTCTATGTTGGTGAAGTGAAATGAGAATTTTTTTATAAAAAATAATTTTTATAAATAAAAATGTGAAAATTGGCATGTGCATATGTATTCATCCCCTTTGCTATGAAGCCCCTCAAAAGTTTTGGTGCAATCAATTACCTTCAGAAGTCACATAATTAGTGAAATGAAGTCCACCTGTGTGCAATCTAAGTGTCCCATGATCTGTCAGTATAAACACACCTTTTCTGAAAGGCCCCAGAAGCTGCAACACCACTAAATAGAGGCATCACACCATGAAGACCAAGGAGCTCTCTAAACAAGTCAGGATTGGGTTATAAAAAAATATCCAAATCTTTGATGATCCCCGGAGCACCATCAAATCTATCATCTTCATCATCTTCAAATGGAAAGAACATGGTACCACAACAAACCTGCCAAGAGAGGGCTGTCCACTAAAACTCACAGACTGGCCAAAGAGGGCATTAATCAGAGAAGCAGCACGGAAATAAAAGGTAATCCTGAAGGAGCTGCAGAGTTCCACAGCAGAGAATAGTGTATCTGCGCATGTAACCACAATAAGCTGTACACTCCACAGAGCTGGGCTTTATGGAAGAGTGGTCAGAAAAAAAGCCATTACTTAGTGTTAAAAATAAGAAGGCACGTTTTGAGTTTGCCAAAAGGCATGTGGACGACTACCCAAATGTATGGAGAAAGGTGCTCTGGTCAGATGAGACAAAAATGTAACTTTTTGACCACCAAGGAAAATGCTATGTCTGGCGCAAACCCAACACATCCCATCACCCCAAGAACACCATCCCCACAGTGAAACATGGTGATGTCAGCATCATGCTGTGGGGATGTTTTTCAGCAGCAGGGACTGGGAAACTGTTCCAAGTCTAGGGAAAGATGGATGAAGCTAAAGGGGTCATTCCGACCCATTCACACGCAGCGGTTCTTCGCTGCTGTGCAAACGGGGCAAAACTGCATGTGTGCATTGCGCAAGTACATCGTTACCCAGCGACAACCGTTGCTGGGCAACGACGAGCACAGCAAGGAAAGCAGTCGCAGGGGCGACCACAAGAAAATTGACAGAGAGAAGGCGTGTCGGGGCGTTACCTGGCCATTTCCAGCCATTTTCGGGAAGTGGCAAGAAAAACGCAGGCATGTCCAGGCGAACGGAGGGCGAATGTCTGACGTCAAAGCCGGGACCTGCATCGCTGGATCTGTCGCACAGGGTAAGTAGGTCTAGGGTTAGTCTTGTTTTGTGTGAAACTTTTTTTAGCATAGCAGGGCTGCATAGGCGTTCGCAGCCCTGCTATGCTAAAATACACTCCCCCAGAGGCGGAGATTAGTGATCGCACCAGCAGCAAAAAGTTGTTTGGTGCGATCAATTTGGAATGAGGTCCAAAATACAGGGATATTCTTTAGCAAAACTTGTTTCAGTCTGCCTGTGATTTGAGACTGGGACGGAGGTTCACCTTCCAGCAAAACAATGACCCAAAGCATACTGCTAAAGCAACACTCGAAGTGGTTTAAGGGGAAACAGTTAAATGTGTTGGAATGGCCTAGTCAAAGATCAGATCTCAATCCAATTGAGAATATGTGGTCAGACTTGAAGATTGCTGTTCACAAGCGGAAACCATCCAACATGAAGGAGCTGGAGCAGTTTTGCCTTGAGGAATGGGCAAAAATCCCAGTGGCAAGCTCATAGAGACTTATCCAAAGCGACTTGCAGCTGTAATTGCCACAAAAGGTGGCTCTACAAAGTACTGACTTTTGGGGCGTGAATAGTTATGCACGCTGAAGTTTTCTGTTATTTTGTCCTATTTTTTGTTTGCTTTGCAGTAAAAAAAAAAATCTTCAAAGTTATAGCCATGTCCTGTGAATGAAATGATGCAAACCTTCAAACAATACAGTTTAATTCCAGGTTGTGAGGCAACAAAACATCAAAAATGCAAAGAGGTGTGAATACTTTAGCAAGGCACTAATATATATATATAGTAATCACAGTCAATCTGGCACTCACTTCAGTGCAGTCAGCTTGCAGTGTGCCCTGGCTATACAATTCCAGAAAGGATAATAAACATACCACTGTTGATAAAACTCAATTATATTGAATACATGTTACAGCATTTTCAAGCAACATTTCTGGACCACGGTCATCAGGCTGCTATTACAGCCTGTTCTACAATTTCTAAATACAGCAGGGACACTATAATCATGCTGAAAATATTATCTACACCAATTTTGCATCACATTAGCAAACATAAGATACTATGGGGGTCATTCCGAGTTGTTCGCTCGCAAGGCGATTTTAGCAGAGTTGCTCACGCTAAGCCGCCGCCTACTGGGAGTGAATCTTAGCATCTTAAAAATGTGAACGATGTATTCGCAATATTGTGATTACACACCCCGTAGCAGTTTCTGAGTAGCTTCAGACTTACTCGGCATCTGCGATCAGTTCAGTGCTTGTCGTTCCTGGTTTGACGTCACAAACACTCCCAGCGTTCGCCCAGACACTCCTCCGTTTCTCCGGCCACTCCTGCGTTTTTTCCGGAAACGGTAGCGTTTTTTTCCCACACGCCCATAAAACGGCCTGTTTCCGCCCAGTAACACCCATTTCCTGTCAATCACATTACGATCGCCAGAACGATGAAAAAGCCGTGAGTAAAATTACTAAGTGCATAGCAAATTTACTTGGCGCAGTCGCAGTGCGAACATTGCGCATGCGCATTAAGCGGAAAATCGCTGCGATGCGAAGATTTTTACCGAGCGAACAACTCGGAATGACCCCCTATATGAATAAATGTAGCAAAAAAACTCCCAAAAAAACTTTTATTTTAATAAAACACCATACTAACCAGCTGGCCATGGCACATCAGAGTCCCTGACATAAGTCCCACGGACCACCCCAGGAGGAATCAGGACCTGAAGTGGCTCCTCATACTCCAGGTAGGTAGTGATGTTAGGGGGGCCCACTACCTGTCTGCCATGCTGACTTCACCTCTTTATACATCTTTGCCTACACACAATGCTTTATCTCATGGAAGCACTTGAAGTACGTGTCATCTGTCCTGTGCAAGTGGCCTACCGCATTCACCAGCTTTGCCCAAATCCCATTCTTCTTCCATATACAAACTTTGACATCCTCACAACCAAACAGCTGTCGGCGATGCTTCATTGCCTCTTGCACCAGGCAAGGGCATAGCTACCATAGGTGCAGGCAGTGCAGCTGCTATGGGGCCCAGAGCTGAGAGGGGCCCACCTTCCCTGTCAAAGTTGCATGTGTTATATACATTGTTTTCGCCATTGTGTCCTTTCAAACTGCAACATATCTAGAGGTAAGACCCTGACCCTGCTCATTGTATTGTGGTATAAAATGAACTGGAGGGCATTATTTAATATTATATAATTTGAAACGGGCCTCTGTAATGAGGCACAATATGAACGGGGAACACTATATATTATAATGTTAATTGGGGCATTGTGCGGCATAATGTGTACTGGCAGCTCTGAAATGTGACTTAGGGTGAACTTCAGCACTACTACGATTCATAAAAGAAACTAGGGCACTACTATGGGCATAACATTAAATAAGGCTCCAAGGACATATTTATACCAAATGTAAACTTGACGTAATACCTGGTCTTGGTGGTCCTGGTGCACTGCAGGGGTGCCTCATACTATCCTCAGCTGCCACCTCCTCCACCTACCCTCCAACCAAGACATGACACACAGCACCAAAAAATGCGGCCACACTTAAAAAATATGGACCAGAGTAAAATACAGCCATGTGTGGCAGTGTGCATCAGATGCGGCCGGAAAACACAGTTCTGGAATACAAATGGCTTAGACATCAGAAAACACAAATTTGAAAAATTCGGGTGCTGAGTAAATTTCTGAATGTGAGCTTCAAATTATAGACATGAAAATTGCCGATGCCAACTGAGATTGATCTCTGCCCGAATTGGCAGAAACATGGGAATTTTGTAAATTTACACCTAGTAATTGTCATGCAAGAAGTAATTATCAGAAAGTGCTCTTTAAAAATGACTAAATGATCTCACCTACAGCTGAATTTTCCAACGTGTTTTGAAAACAATGAAAAAAATTTAATAATTAAAAAGAAATTGATTAAATAAGATTAACTTAAGCAGTTTAAATTAACTGAAAAAATTATATCACCATCACCTATTGGGGCATAAAAAGCTTGTATGAATAACCCAGGTATGAGGAAAGGGTAAAGTGACCACGTGAATCCCAGGAGACTATACCCATCTTCATATGTCTGTCACATTTATAAAAACAAGCAGATACATGGGGGTCACAATAGACAACATAAAATGTAAATCAAACTTACACAGTATCACTGTAACAATCATGTATAAATATGACAAAGTGATGACTTATTGATCATCCACTGATATTATAATGTAGGTGTTATATGTATTAGGAATGACTACTGTTGGAGATAAGCCTCCTTCTATCAAGCCCCTTCAATAGCCTGTTTGATACCGTTTGTTTACCAATGCATTGGGAATCCCAGGAAGCAGACAACACACACAGTTATGTCAGCAAAATGAGACTGAAGCTCATTTAATCAGCAGGGCATTATATAGCAAATTGGTACTTGCATGAACACTTGATACACGTCACATATTAAAACAATAATGCATCTCTTCTCAGATCTCCTCTCTAGCTGACACCCTCCTTCGTGTCCTTCACAAGAAGTCTAAACACAAGAGAAACTGTCTAATAACATATTTTCAAGACTATATATAAATGTCAGCATTTTTATGATTTCTTAACAAAGCATACTTCTTATTCACTACATCATGGCTGCTACTTAATAAAATGGCTGATAGCTGCTTAAGCTCAATACATCTCTCTCAGTCCCTCCTTTGCATAATAATATGACATTACAGTTGAGCTACAAGGCATTACACAAACTCTACCTACAAGAGTCTAGGCAAACAGTCTAGCTATAATGGTGCTAAAGGCTATATTCCCGTAGGATCGTGATTGTCACTCTATCCCACGGAAGGTAAATAACCGTTCACATCATATCCATTAAGGTAGACTGCTCATGACTCCTTCTTGCCAAGCTCTTCTGTAGTTTCTTAAACTTGGATGTTTCACATCTTTGAGTTTACAGATTTCTTTCAAGCTGAAAGGAAAAGGAAACAAAATGGCATCTTAAAACACAGATATATGCAAATTGCTAAGCCAACAATTTTTAATGAAAACATCACTATTTTAACAATCTACTCTTCGATCTCACTAAACCAATTAACTGGGTTTAAGCAGGACATTTCTCTGAACCACTTCTTGTGCACTGTTTCATTAGTAATAAACATACAACCCATTTTTGGAGATCTTTTCATACATATTCTAAAAAATGTCACTCTATTCAGTAGTATGTATTTGCTTCAAAGAAAAGTAAAACCCTTATACATTTATATGTAGTGGGGACAGATGTCCATTCCCCTCCTTTTTCAAAATGTGGCCCATGTGAGCCCAGCATTTCTTAATTAACTGGTCTCTTTGAAATTCTAGAGATTTCATGATCTTTACTTTAACTTGACTAACACAAGATCTAGTTGCTCTGATACCACACTTCTTATATACTAAACACTGGTATGTAAATTTGGATTGGCGGGCATGCCAGTTTCCCTGCCCTCTCCTGTGTGGCATATAGAGTATATTATGATTACCATAAGTACTGAAGTTTCCAATATAATGACCCATAGTGGTCTATCTAGTTAAGGCCCAATTGGCTTCTGCACATTTATGTATTTCATTGTTCAAACTTAACTTGAGCAAAGTTGCAGTGGAACCCAAGTTTCTCTTTCCTTAATTGACACAGAAGTGGGCGTGGTCAGCAAAACTCGATATGGACCATCAAATCTGGGCTCAAGTGACTCTCTCACATGTCTTTCCAGATACAACCGATATACTGGTTAAAGCTTGTGAGGATTCAGATCTGCTCCTGAATCTGGTAGAGAGGCAAAACTAGAAAATGCAGAGGTGTCAGTTTCTTCAGCAAGACTTTTTCTTTTTTTAACATATGCAGTTGAATTACCATATTAATGCTGTAACTGTTATGGATAATAACATCCTATCGTAGGTACGCTATTAACCAATATTTCATAAGGTGAATAACCTTTGGTTTTACTAAATATGGTTTTTACTATTAACCAGTGCAACAAATAAATACTTTAGCATCCCCTGGTGGTTTCTGTGACACACCCATTAACCTGTGGGGGATACATGGCCTGTTGTATTCCCAAATCATACCTTATGTACTACGTTATTTCTTTAATGAAATAAATACAGCTATCTGCTACCATAACTTCTAGTACTCCATATCTGCACATAACTTCTGAAACTAATTTTCTAGCTATTGATTTTGCTGTGGCTTTTGCCATTGGCAAATAACTGAAAATGTCTGTGGCTACCAATACATCTTTGGCAGTTAGATATAGTCAATTTGCAGTCTTTGAAATGGAAAATAACTTTTGGGGGATTGTTGTCTTGACCATCTGTCCTGGATTGGACATTTCCACATATCCAGAAGGGTTGTACAAACTTGGTTGCGGCTGGATAACATCCTGGAGCTATCCATCTTTTATTAACTGAATGTCCCATTTGATCCTTTCCCAGGTGTGTGAGTCCATGGTTGACTTGACACATAAGTGGATATAAGCTTCTGGGTAAGTATAACTTCTTTTCTAATTTCCATAAGCCAGTGTCTTCTTCTTGTCTGGCTCCTCTGGTCTGTCATGCTGCATTTCTTCAGGACCTGCTTGTTCCAGAAATATCTTCAAATCCTGTAGGTCAGGCATTTGAGGCTTTGCTTCTTTCTGTTACTTCTGTATGTGTGGTGTAGATGGCTACCTTTACTGGTTGTTTGGTTGCGTTCTTTATTCACAGGCTACTTTCTCACTCTCTTCTGCTTGGTTCTGAAGTTCAATCAGCGTAACATAATCAGGCATTTGGTCTGGCACTGGGGTGGTTACTGTATAGGCTTGTCTTTTCCTGCTGGGGCATCTTGCTGCCCTCTTGGCTTCAGTATCTTGCCAGATTGTTGCCTCTTGCTTCAGGAGTGTAATTTCCTGCGTGTGCCTGGATCTGCATTACTGCAACCTTTTCTGTGGAACTTGCAGAGCTCTGAACTGTTGTCTAATCAGTGAAGCATGTTGTATGTCTTCGCCGCTTGCCTTCTTGAAGCCTCCTCTTTTCCATATCTGGCCCACACTCTTGTGCTTGGATGGTAAGGATCTTGAATCCACAACTTCATGTTCAGTGGTTACTACGTATCAGGAATTCCATCCTCATATTACCTTGATCCATCCACATATAGCTCATGCTGAGCATAAGGTAGTTCATGTTCTAGTAAAGCCACACAATAATGGGAAAAAGCAAAATTTAGCCCTTAGTAGAACTATCATCTTGCTCTGGATTTTGCTTAGTAGAACTATCATCTTGCTCTGGACCATCCCTCTGCGTCCATGATGATATGTCTGTATCCTCCTCCTCTGGACCACCTTCCTGGTCCTTATTATCTTCCTTCTTGCTGATTCATCAGTAGATAATGAAGATAATCTTTTTCTCCCTCCTTTTGAATCTTGAGATTCTACACCTTCATTTATTAATGCTGGAAAAACCGTTGCTGGGTTGAGGGTAGTACATCTTCTGATGGTTACGTTGTTGGACTTAGCAGTGCTACTTCATACATGGTCAGCCTTGCTGCTGACAGGTGTTTGGTTCTTGCTTGCTGAAGCTTTTCTGTACCTGCATGTGGCACCTGGATGATAAGCTCATGCTTCAGCACTATGTCTGTGCTCTTGTCCTCTTCTAGGACTGTTGATATAGCACTGTGTCTGTGCTCTTGTCCTCTTCTAGGACTGATGATTTAGCACTGTATCTGTACTCTTGTCCTCTTCTAGGACTGTTGATTTAGCACTGTGTCTGTGCTCTTGTCCTCTTCTAGGACTGTTGCTGCTGCTACTGCTCTGATACCGGTAGGTGCTCCTTGAGTAATTTTGTCAAGCTTGCTTGAGTGGTAGGCCACTGTTCTTCGCCTTTAGTCCATATTTATGCATAAGGACTTCTATGTATGGCCTCCTTATTCTATAGTCAGGTAGTTCTAGGGCTTCAGATGAGGCAACTGCTGCTTTCAATTGTTCAATTGCTTTATTCATCTGTTGCTTTGTGTAGGATGTGGACTGCCCCTCCCGTTCAGTGTTGTCATACAATGCTTGCATGTAGACTGATGCTAGAGGTATCTATTTTCTGCAGTATCCTACTAGGCCCAGGAATGATCATCTGACTTGCTTGACACTAGTTGGCATCTTAGCTTGCAGTATGAGTTTCTTCCTCTCTTCTGTTAGATGTCGGGTACCTTGAGTGTCCTAGGAAGATTACCTTTTGCTTTGCTAGCTGCAATTTCTCCTTTCAAGGCTATGCAGTATTGTTCTTTCAGAAAATTCAATAAGGACACTGTCTCTTCTTGGTACTTCTTTCAGTGGTGGTGGCAATCAGCAGGTTATTCCCAGACTGTATTAGCTGTGTGTCTTCTGGATAAATCAGTAAGTGATGTAGCCCCTCCCTGGAGTACTCTGGTCTAGTAGTATTGCTTACTTTCTTCCACAACTGGTACAGCGGGAATGAACCAATACTGAACTTCTGTTCCAACTTGCTTCTAAAAATGGTTCTGTATTTCCTTTGATAAGTTGCTGGAAAACTCAGCTTCTGCTGGGGTGTACTGTATTCTTGCTTGGATAAGCTTCAGTACATTGTGCTTCATCAAAGTCACTGGACATGTATTCCGAGGTCAAGAACTGGACTGGTACTGGCGACTGTAGTTCATGCATCTCCTGTCCTTTTAAGAGTTTCTGATATCATCAGTTCTTGTGATACCTCCCGCTGCTGTCTTCTGCGTCTGCTGGCTCCAGTATTTATTTGGACACAAACGTCCTTCTTCAGTGGGCAAGATGACTAATCATACCTTCTGTTGTTTCTTATGGAGACATTATGTTCACTGGGAGGCACCTGAAGAATCCTGCAATTCACGTTGGCAGAAGAAGCATCAATAATTTGTCTTTTGGGACCTCTTCTGTCTTGTTCCTTATTATTTGCTTTAACACTGGTAATTTGGCCATATGGAACCAGCTTTTGTGGCTTATCTGTGGGATTTATAACATAAACGGGCTGCAGCTGTTTACTTTGCTTGTCGGTACCTTGCTTATAGGGAGTAACCCTTAACTTTCTCTCATTACCGCTTCTAGTACTATGTGCTGTGGGCAGTACCCCAGACTTATCAGTTCTGCATTTTTCAGAACTAGGAACACTACAATTCAGACAATCTTTGTTTGTACATTTCCATCCTGATACTTTTGTATAAACCAGGGAACAATTTGGATTCACTGTTTTGTGGATGATATATTTAAAACTATTCCAGAGGTTGGGTACAACTAAACCATTAAGTATTTTTAACACTCAAGTATATTAAACTTAGTTAACATTTAACACTTAAGTATCAATATCCAGGATCTAAAGGATCGTGGGATATGCAGCTATGTGCTCGATTTCCTGAACTAGCAAGGAAACTCAACAACTCTTTGCTGATATCACTTGGTTTTGGAATAAAGTTACACCACATCAATATATAAACACTTTCTACTGAGTCCGTAGTGTTTCTCCACACTCCTGGTTCAGCTAAAAATGAAATAGCTCAATATAAAAGGGCCCTGCCCCTTCTTTTCTATAAATGCCACACACAAACACTCTGAGCATACGTCTTCTGTCGACATGTGTATACGCTTTTAACTTCTTATTCATACAGGTGATGTATTGAACCTTATGCCCCTAAAACAGTTTGTCAAATTCTTAATAGTGTCAGTAAAACCTCGTTAATCGATCCAGTGTTTGTTGTTCACTTCAAATCTCTCATTAGTCAACACTTCCCTTTCTCTGGGAAGTTTGCCCCTTACACAATTTACACCAATAAGTGCATAGTTTTCCTTCCCTAGCACTGATGATTTCCAGGAGCTCACTGTGCTGTTCCTACATGTGATTGATCAATTTACTTTGCGAAATCCTTCAGGGCTGCACCTTTACTTGTACTGCGCAGTATGAAAAACAAAAGTCAGTATATACCTCAGCTTAAAATATTTACTCTTTCAGGCATCACACTTACAGTAATAAGTGTTTTCTAGGGAACTCCCAGTTTAGAAAACCTAGTATTCTAAACACCACACTTGTATTAAGCGTTTTCTTAGGAAAATACCTCAGTTTAAAAGACTTACTCTCTTAAATGTCACACTTATATTATTTAAGTGTTTTCTGTATTCATCAACAGAAAAAGGGCCAACTGAAGCAAACTACCTGGATCTCAATTCTCTGACACAAACCAAAAATCTGTTATTACTGACTTGACTCAATGCTGAGTCAAGTGTCTTTTCATATGTGAATAAATTACCTTTGGCAATAATAGATTTAACATTTTTCTTCTAATGTTAAACTCTTTGAATAGACAGAAATAAAGTATGGTGACAAAATATGAATAGATGGACAATCGTAGACAATAGGGATAAGCCCCATTTACAAACTGCAATACTGTATCAGCTAGTATACTTTTCTATGAAAAACTGATACCACTATTACCACACCCACGCGCACCTGTTCAGACGGAGACACTCACAGTGACTAAGTGTGCAAAGGCCGGCACGCCTAGTCACACAAAGAGATTGAATAACGGAGGCTCCATCTGTATGTTACAGGTAATAAAATCCTGGTGGAAATGTACCGTATATAATGCACAGTGTAGAGTTTAGAAAAATGTGGTTTTGTAATTATTATGCCTGTAGTTAATCTGGTGGTTAAAAAACTATTTGAAAATAAACCAAATACAGAATATTTTTTTTGCCAACCGTCCTGTAACAGGTATTCCAAACAGCCTGACATATTTACACTTTAATAATGAAATAATGTTTGTAAGCAAAACTTATACAGCAGTAAAATATTAGCTAAGCAGAAAACTATCTAAAATATACTCTGATAAGCTGAGAAAACTAGTCACAGAGTAAAAACAGGATATTCATGTATATACATTTGAACTAATATTGAAGTTTACATATGAAGTAAAATAAATCTCACATACTGTAATTAAACAATATTGTGCATATGTCAGTGGCAGCAACACACAGTAAAACATAATTATCTCTGATACTCTGAGAAAAGTAATCAGTGCAAAATTATTTTATTAAACAAAATACTTTTGATTTTTTATTTGCAAGTTTGCACAATTCACAGTCACCTGGTGTGATGGCAGCTAAAACCAGCTAGTCTTGTAACTTGCTTTGTTTCGCATTGACACTCCAGTACATGTCTTCAATGTTGTCATGGATGGGACTATTGGAAAGGGCAATCTCAATACTAGGGGGTAAATTTACTAAGCTCCCGAATCCATTCGTACATGGATTCATGGCCATAAACTGCATATCGGTAATTTACTAAACACATAACACGGCAGAGTTTCACCAATTCATTTTGAGGATCACGGCCCACCTGACCTGACATTTTTGTACAGATAGACCAGGATTTAACACATGAGGCACTGCATGTGATAAAGATCAACAAGTCAATTAATTAAGTTGTTATCCTTCGGCTATATAAGCATTTGAATTATAATCTAGTCATTGTGCTAGAGGGGTCTGTTATTATAATTACTAAGCAACAACGGTTGAGGTTATGAATACCCAAATGACATACTGTAAATATACTTTGCTGCTTTTGATTAAACATTAAACTGCATCAATTACCATCTCATTAGCCTCTGGGGAGTGTCGAATTAACTATTTTTAACCGGACACTATTTGAAGGATTTTACACAGTGAATAAGCAAAACTCCAACATTGCTACAATATATGTCACTTCAATAGAATTCACAAGTCCAGCGCAATTGTGAGGTACAGTAGATAAACTAAAAATGACACAATTACTATGAAATTATATATGTATTTAACATAATAACAGCTTTGTTTAGCTGCCAGGAAGATCCTACCAAAGAAGATACTTACTTAGGAAACACCTTACAGTGTTGCAAGATCACTCTACAGAAGAGACACATAAACTTATGAGGGTGTCATACGTATGACCGCAGTAATATTATTGACCGTACATTTATTACATGAAGTTAGAATAAAGCATCATGGATCAGAGCCGTCACTAGGTGTGTGCGGAGGGGGCACCACACATAGCGCTGCACAGTAGGGGGTGCCGTTGGTGGCACTTGTCAATTATCTGTTTTAATTACTTTTCCTTGCAACTTCCCCCCTTTTTGAAGCCCAGCATCTTATGACTGCAGCTATCTTCTACCCTGACCCCTTTTGTCACTAATGGCTATACAACGTTCATGAACTCAACTTGAGATTTCTTTGTTATTCAGTCACACTGTCCTTTATTACATTTCAAGATGCTGACATAACTGGGATTCATACCCATTGCCTGTGGCATTGCAGTCAGACTCTATTCATTGAGCTATCTGCCCTTACATAGAAAGGTAGATAATTGTAAGCTAGAGAATACTATTTTAAGCTTACCTTGTACTTTGTGAAAAATGATCAGCATTATGGCTAAGCAGCAAAAGGTAGGTGGTTGCTCCCTGCGCAATACTTCACAGAAAATACAATACACTTGGTATAATAATAAAAAATATTTATTTTTTGTGTTCTTCTCCGTTTAATTACTATATGGTATGTATGTTAAATAACACAGTTCTTATATAATCAGATTTTTCACCCTAGTACCGGTACACCAACAAAAAACACACATACATACAAGACACAGACAAAGACAGAAAGAGAAAAATAATTATAAAATAGAGAACAAGCACTTATAGGCTTGTGTGTGGTAATGAGATGCGCTTAGTAGCGTCTTACTCTCATCCACCTGTTTTGGCAATTGAGCATATGGTAATGACCCAAAGAGCAGAGTCTGTCTGTATAAAAGCTGTTTCACCTGCACAAACCCAGTCTCATATGGTAATGGTAAAATTACATACTATGTAAGGGAGTCTTTTTCCCATAAAATCCTGAATGTTAGTAACTGAATCCTGAATTTTAGTATGTGGCTCACCTCCTCCGTGCAATGGTATATCTGCTATAGGATTCTCCGTGCAGAGGGAGTGAGTCCTCTCCGTGCAGAGTAAGGCGGAGATTAACTACTTCCCTCCTCCGCTTGTGGAGCATCTCCGTGGTTCGGCGCTACTGTCAAGGAATCAGTGATATCGGCAATCGACGCGTTTCGCCTGGAAGGCTTCATCAGGATTTCCAATGGAAATCCTGACGAAGTCGATTGACGCGTTTCGCGTGGAAGGCTTCGTCAGGATTTCCGATGGAAATCCTGACGAAGCCTTCCAGGCAAAACGCGTCGATTGCCGATATCACTGATTCCTTGACAGTAGCGCCGAACCACAGAGATGCACCGCAAGTTAGTCTGCCGGCAGACATCTATTCTATCTTCCCGGAGAAGGACGCGTGCTACCAGGGGAGATTTGGACAGTGAGAGCGCAGAGCGGAGGAGGGAAGTAGGTAATCTGCGCCTTACTCTGCACGGTGAGGACTCACTCCCTCTGCACGGAGAATCCTATAGCAGATATACCATTGCATGGAGGAGGTGAGCCACATACTAACATTTAGGATTCAGTTACTAACATTCAGGATTTTATGGGAAAAAAACTCCCTTACATAGGGGTAAATTTACTAAGATTCGTATTTTCCAGAATCATGTCCAAGTTCAATCACGAATGACATCGACAGTGTAAAATTGCAACTTTTTGAATTGATTACGACTAATTTACTAAGCTGTCATATTCGTGTTTTTCGTTTCTTCCGATGTCGATGTCATTCGTGCTTTTCTGCTGTAGATTGCGGCCGCGTTTGCTGTTTCGCGGCCGCGTTTATGTGTTTTTTTTACGACTGCATCACATGTCTGTTACGGCAGTGATTTAGAAATTGCTGCCGCGTTTTTAGTCCTAAGTTTCGTTTTCGTCACGCGGCCGTGATTGGTTGTATTCGTGAAGGAGGAGTGTCTGTGCATATTACTATAAAACCGCCCCAAACACACCGCACCTCGTGGGTTTAGCTAGTGGAGAGGAGAGAGGAAGGTGTATTTGGAGTTGGTGAGTTTGGTGGAGTTTTTGGTGGATTTGGAGAGGAGTTTGGTGATTGTTGAGTGCTGTACTGTGTGTGTAAGTAGTCTTGTCATATTTGTAGTATTGTTTTTTCACAGTTTGTCTACTTTTTTGTCCTTGTTTTTTTTTTACAGTCTTTTGTCATTGTTGTGAGTGAGTGAGTGAGTGAGTGAGTGAGCGTGTGTGTTGGCTGTGTGGTGTGTAGTAGTAGGAGTAGTGGAGGAGTGTGTTTTGTGTTTTGATTTTTCTGTGTTTTTTGTCGTTTGTCATGTCAGACTCAGAGGTCAGTGTGGTGGCGGAGGTTAGTGAGGTGGAGGCTGGTAGTGAGGTGGAGGCTGGTAGTGAGGTGGAGGCTGGTAGTGAGGTGGAGGCTGTTAGTGAGGTGGAGGGGGGTAGTGAGAGGGAGGAGGTTAGTGAGGAGGAGGAGGAGGGGTGCCTGTTGCTGTATTTTCCAGTGATAGTGATGGTGTTGTGGCTCCGCAGCCACGCACCACTACCAAGACTGGCAGGAATATTAAGTTCAGCTATGCTGAAAACATGGCTTTGGTGCGTGAGCTGATGAAGCACCATCGCCAATTGTTTGGTCAGGATGCTGGCAAGGTGTCCTCCCGCAGGAAGTCTGTCCTGTGGGGGCAAGTAATACTTGCCGTGAATAGTGAGGGTGTGGTGAGGCGGACTGAGGACACGTGCCGCAAGAGGTTTTATGATATAAAGCGGCGTGTCAAGGCCAAGATGGCCAAAGAGGCCAAATCTGCATGAAAAACCGGAGGTGGCCCCCCTTTCCGGGCCACCTATCGGGACTGGGAGGAGCCTGTGCGGGCATTGATTCCTGCCGAAGTGGTGTCTGCTACTCATGTCCGGGATTCGGACCGACCCACGCAGGATGGTAAGTTTGATTTGTTAGTTTTTTATTTAAATGTCCTCTAAATGTTGTAAATGTCATTTTTAAAGGATAAAGGATGCATAAAGTGTGTTTCACATATTTCAGGCCTATGCACCCTTAAGGTGTGTTTGTGTTTCGAATTTGCTTTTTTCACCATGCATTGGCTGTTTGGTAAATTTAATATTGCGCTAAAACATGTGCAATGGCTGCTGTTTTTTTTTTTTTAATAAAATATTTTTTGCGATATTGCTTGGACATCTGTGTTGTATGCTTATTTTATAAATAATTTTAGATTTATTTACTTCTGAAAAACGGTGCAATTATTCCAATATTACTTTTTTCAAACATTTGCAAGTAGTCAATCTCTGCAATATCTGAGGCATAATTCTCAAATGTAACAGATTTATTGTGTGCAACATCATGTACATTTGGATATACAACACAAAATAATGAAGCTTGAAGCTCTTAATCAGAAATTATTTGTTTATCCAATACCTAATAGATGGTTACAGTACACTAAGGCTTTGCAGTTATAATTTTTACACAAAGCATGGTAATAATGTTTGGTCCACTTTTTCAACAGTCCCACAGACCAGCCGGCCAGACAGGCCTCAGACAAGTCAGGATGAGGCAGGGATTGCAGGTAAGACTTCACTGTAGTCACATATTCTGAAAACACATAGAAGTACAAAATATTAATGTTTATATTTTCACATAGGTTCTGCTTCTGGAAGCCGACCTCCTGTAAGGCGCCCATCACAGGGCTCGGGCCACTTACCCAGGAGGCCAAGTAAGACACGGCGTCTTGGCACGGAATCTGCGGCTCCATCATCCCCACCCAGGCGACGCATTTCGGCAGTGTCACCCCAGCCACCACTGGCACTATTGGCGAGTTCGCAGAGTGATGAGCCCCGATCACCTCAGTTATCTGGTGAGTAAAAACAGAAATTAAACACATAGGCAATAATATACACAGTATAGTTAATATGTTGTTAGTTGGTTTTGAGATTACATGTTTTCCAGAACAAGCAATGTGATGTTACGTCTTCAATTGCTAAAGGTGAAAATGTTTTTTTTTAAAAGGTCTTAGTGGATGATCTCGCCAACATCATTTTTAATAAATAACAGACATTTGTTTAAAATTTGGCCACACACGTGCACATTAAAATAAAATACCAATAAAATTCCACAAAAAAAACAGCATCCACAACATTATATTGTTCACACATCTCCCCTGTCCAGTATGTAGATGGCTTACTGGCTCCGCTCATCTGGACTATCCAGGTAAGTAGTCTATATCGTGGTCAGGGGAGGTGATATAACACTGTAATGCTGTGGAGGGGAGGTAGTTAGGTGTGGATTATGCAAATCTGTCTATGTGGCCGCCTGTGTTGGTATATATGTTTTTTAAAAAAAAAAACATTATAAGTTTTGAAAAACAACGCCAAAAACTATACAAATGGAGTATTATGAATGTAGTAATGTGTAGAAGTAGCCTTTAAACAAATTGACTAATAAACATTGCATGTTGGCCACCCCATACAGAGCCCAGCTTGATGGCCGACGTGGACCAGCAGGGACAAGACCAACAGGCAACCATCACACTGCAACTTACACCTGTTGACCCAAGCCAGCCAATACAGCTGCAGGATATCCCCCAAGCCTCCATCAGTCCACAACTGGCACAAGCTCCGCCCCCAACCCAAATACCAGATGACTTTTGGGCCAGTTGGACAAGCCAACAGGCACAAAGCAATGCCAGCCTGACCGCACATACACAACACCTTGCCAGTCTGCCCCATCATCTACCGCGCATTAGTCGCAACTCGGGCAGACTGATTGTACAAGTAGGGCGAATGGCAACCTCAATGGAGCAAATAAGGGCTGACAACAGCCAAATGCTTGCTCATTTAACGCGCATCATAGATGAGCAACAGCGCCATCAGCAGGCACTCGTTCAGCTCATTCAGCACAACCAGGTTGTGAATGAGTCCTTATCCCGGATTGTAGCCAGCCACACTGCAACCAACACTCAACTGATTGCAAGCATTAATAATTTGAGCAGCAATATTACATTGATGGGAGCTCACCAAGTAACCTCCAGCTCGGGGACCACGACCCCTATCCAAACGCCAGTAACCTCCCCTGTTCGGCGTTCCTCCAGAGCACGTGCCAGTGAGCCAGCACAAAGCACAGCACCCAGCACACACAAGCGGAAAAAATAACCCCAATGTGATTTGCAAAATAAAAATTTGTATTTGACAAACACACAACTTCCTGTGTCCGTCTCAAACATTGTCGAAGCTGCTCTGTATGTATGTATGTTTTTCATGGGTAATGACTGAAAATGTATTTTTTGCATAAACTAAGTACAATGTACACACCACTATAAACAACAAACAGTAAGTTACAAAACACACAATAGAAAGTAGTGCAAAGTGTTTAGTCAAGGATAATTACAGCCTACTAAAACTGACCTGAAAAATAGCGCAGGATCACTTCTTGCCGTACCTGCCTCCCTACATATGTACTCACACTGTCACCAGATGGGTCTAACTCCTCTGCTTGCTGACTGCTTTCTCCCTCATCATGTGCCAGATGTTGGTTTAAACACAGATTATGGAGAAAACAGCAGCAGAACACAATTCTAGTCACCTTTGAGGGACTATACAACAAAAGGCCTGCAGATTTATCCAGACACCGAAACCGTGACTTCAGCACACCAAAACATCTTTCTATCACATTCCGCGTAGCCTTATGTGCATGATTGTAACTGTGTTCAGCAGGAGAATCAGGTTGGGACAGTGGAGTAAGGAGCCAAGAGTAGCAGCCGTAACCCCCATCACCTGAAAAACAGATATAGTCAACATTAGTACATATGTTAGATTATTCTTTCACCTAATCAAAACTCGAGTTTGTGGTTAAAAGACATACACACAAAACATTTTAAACATACCCAACAGCCAGCCATCAGGCATTTGTCCGTCCTCAAATTTATCGAAGAGCGATGACTGACTGAGGATGAAGGAGTCATGGCAGCCACCAGGGTAACCTGCAACAACACTCATAATTTTTATGTTTGCATCACAGACCACCTGGACATTAGTTGATTGTGCCAGATGCCTATTAGTATATATATATTGGCGGCCCTTAGGTGATCTCAGCTGAACGTGTGTGCAATCTATGGCCCCCAGCACACTGGGCATGCCAGCAAGCTCATAGAAAGCTACCCTGACAGCACTCCACTCCGACTCCTCGGTAGGGAAGCAGATTGAGGCATTAATGTGTGGCTCCAACACATCCAAAACCTGAGTGGACATTAAACAAGCTAAGGTGAGTGTCATGTTAGGTATTCTCTACAATACTGTGTTGTTTGTACTTACAGAAGCAACACTTAGACATAACCGCCTATGTATTTTTAGACTCACCTGATTCAAATATCTGGAAAAGGTGGGCTGTGAGATACCAATGACGTCGCCTGCCACAGCCTGGAAGCTCCCAGTAGCCATAAAGTGTAACACAGCCAGGAGTTTGTGTAGGCCTGAGACAGAGCGAGAGCGTGCTGTCTCGGGGTCTATGCCCAGTTTGACAAGGTCATACAGGTGGAAAATGTTGGTTCTATTTAGGCGGAACATCTGTATGACCCTATCATCGGACAATGCATTTAAGCTTAAACGCCCTCTAAAAAAACGAGGCTGGCGTAGCCTCCGCGGTACCTGGACAACCTGTTGACCATGTTCACCTACCTGGGCCTGATTCCTGGAAGCCTCATGGAGCAGTCTAAGGTATCCCACAGCAAACCAAAAATCATTGGCACACACCACAGCCGCCATTTCAGAGTGAAAGAAGTTCAAAATGTGCCTGGAACACTTTTATAGGGCCAAACATTCAGGTGTGAGTAATGGATAATTGAGTACACATGTAAACACGGTTTTCAAATGCTGGCGCGTTTTTTTTTAGGAAAAAAATACGATGTGTAATTTTTCGCGGCCGCGAATGCATTTTCACGGCAGCAATTACAATTACGAATGGATAGTAAATGACCGAGATTCATATCTAAACAGGCGTAATTTGACCGATGGTGTATTCATTCGTAATTTTTTACTTGGACTTGCAAAAAAATACGAATGCCCTCATCTCTGCCGTGATTAGTGTTTAGTAAATTACCGAGATGACACTTTGCTGAAAAAACGGCATCTCGGTCAAAATCGGGAGCTTAGTAAATTTACCCCATAGTATGTAATTTTACCATTACCGTATGAGACTGGGTTTGTGCAGGAGAAACAGCCTTTATACAGACAGACTCTGCTCTTTGGGTCATTACTATATGCTCAATTGCCAAAACAGGTGGATGAGAGTAAGACGCTACTAAGCGCATCTCATTACCACACACAAGCCTATAAGTGCTTGTTCTCTATTTTATAATTGTTTTTCTCTTTCTGTCTTTGTCTGTGTCTTGTATGTATGTGTGTTTTTTGTTGGTGTACCGGTACTAGGGTGAAAAATCTGATATATAATATAAGAACTGTGTTATTTAACATACATACCATATAGTACTTAAACGGAGAAGAATACAAAAAATAAATAATATTTATTATTATACCAAGTGTATTGTATTTTCTGTGAAGTATTGCGCAGGGAGCAACCACCTACCTTTTAATACTTTCCAATTAGGCTGACGTAGTACGGCCACGCCCCCAGCTGCATTCTTCTCACAGATGCCCATTATTACACAGAAAGCGCAGTATCATCCTCTTTTCTTCTATTATGGCTAAGCAGATCTATGTAGTGTGTGGCTGCAAGAGATTGGATGTGTGGCTGCAGACTACACACAGTAGATCTGCTCAAATGTAATGCTGATTATTATTTTACAAAAAAACACTAGCTTCATATAGTGTTCATAAGGGGTCATTCAGACCCGATCGCACGCTGCATTTTTTCTCAGACGTGCGATTGGGTCTGAACAGCGCATGCGTGTAGCCCACAATGTGCAGGCAAGTCGGCCGTCGATGATGGCAGTCGTCGGGTAGCATCGAATCTAACAAAGAAAGTGATCACAGCGGCGAACGCAAGAAGATTGACAGGCAGAAGGCGTTCGTGGGCAGCAACTCATCGTTTTCAGGGAGTGTGCAGAAAAACGCAGGTATGCCAAGCCATTCCGGAGGAGGATTCCTGACGTCACCACCTGTATGGATCATTGCAGCTGCTGAGTACAGTAAGTCCTGGGCTGTGCAGAAACTGCACAGCGGAACGCACCCCTGCAAAGCGCTTACACCTTCCCATGTAGGCGATGATTACCTGGTCACAGCTGTGCAAATAATAGCCTGCGTGCGACCAGGTCTGAATTAGGCCCATAGTTTTTATGTAGGGTCAAATAGCTCAATGAGTAGGGTGTTAAATAGAATTTAATAGGTTATAGGTTTGAATCCTGGGTATGGCAGTATATTGAAAAGCGTTATTTAATCAAGGGTATTGTAACTGAAAAACAACAAGATCTCAAGTTAAGTGAATGTGGTATAAAGATGATTTGTGTCCAAATCCATTTTCTTGCAGTGGTCTATAAATATGTGTTTATATACACACCTTGACTATATACACACCTTGACAAAGGGGCATGTGAGCCCCGAAACGTCGGCTACCTGTAAACTTTTGACTACATCTTTTTCATATTTACTAAATCCTCGAGTGCCGCTGTTTTCTTTTTGAACCTATACATATACATATATATATATACATATATATATATATATATTTATATATATACAAATCTTGTCCTGTCCCTTCCCCAAAAGACATGCGCCTTATATCCCTATATCGAAAAATGGGGGGTTGCCAATTATCTCTCTGACACAGGGCTCCAGTATAAGTTCTTCTCCTTCTATTAGGAGGCAGGTGTTCGCCACTATGGCTGTAAGTTACAGCAGCGTCTTTCCAAAAGTGATGGTGCAGTTCATGGGGTTATAGGCAAATGAGTGATACTGGGTAACGCATTTCATCCCACAATGCACTGGGACTTTCACCAGACTCAAGACAAATCCCAGTGCATTGTGGGACAAAACCATAGCGGTGAACACCTGCCTCCTATTAGACGGAGCAGAGCTTATACTGTCGCCGACAGATACCCGGGGCATTGGCCGCCTCACCACCTGGGGAGAGAGAGATACGACCCTGGCTTTAGTGGAGGAATTCCTGCACTTGTGGAGGGGTAACTATTACAGCAGCTATCTTACCATGTAAAGTGCTTTGTATTCTAATATAGCCGGTACGCCGGCTGCTCTTATTAATCATGTAAGGAACATTGGGGGTCATTCCGAGTTGATTGCTAGCTGCCATTGTTCGCAGCGCAGCGATCAGGCTAAAAACCTGCATTTCTGCGCGTGCATATGGGCCGCAATGCGTACGTGCGATGTACGAGTACAAAGCCCTTTGTGATTGTGCACAAGTGTTAGCACTGACGGCCGCAAGAAGATTGACAGGAAGGGGGCATTTATGGGTGTCAACTGACCGGTTTCAGGGAGTGTTTGTAAAAATGCAGGCGTGTCTGAAAAAACACAGGCGTGACTGGGCGTTCGCTGGGCGGGTGTATGACGTCAAATTCGGACACGAATAGGCTGAAGTGATTGCAAGCGCTGAGTAGGTTCAGAGCTACTCTGAAACTGCACAAACTTTTTTTGCAGAGCTCGGCTGCACATGTGTTCGCATTTCTGCTAAGGTAAAATACACTCCACAGTGGGCGGCGGCATAGCGTTTGCACGACTGCTAAAAGTAGCTAGCGAACGATCAACTCGGAATGACCCCCATTGTTACTATTACAACAAACAGCCTGTCGATACAGCGGGGTAATTGGCTACATTAACAGTGCAACAAACTGCTACGTAATTACAAGGAATAAAAAACAGGATAGCAGTGTAACTGGAGATTGAGAGGGAATTTATAGCAGTGACTATAAAAATTAAGAGAATTATCTCTGGTAAACCAACAGTGTCTCCTAACATATTGTGTATATTGAAGGATAATATATACATTTTTATGATTTGTGAACTTTTGTATTTTTGTGTTGTTTGATATTGTTTGTTTTAAATAAATGTGTTTCTTATGAAGTGGGATTATCCCAGCATAGATGCTAAGCACACAGCCACTTTTTAAATATATTTTTATGTATACATTTTATTTTATCACGAGCACAGTGTTTTAAAATAACTATGGGGGTCATTCCGAGTTGTTCGCTCACTAGCTGCTTTTAGCAGCATTGCACACGCTAAGCCGCCGCCTACTGGGAGTGTATCTTAGCATAGCAGAATTGCGAACGAAAGCTTCGCTAATTTTCTCGTAACGATTACCCCACAGTTTCTGAGTAGCTCCAGACTTACTCAGCCATTGCGACCAGCTCAGTCCTTTTTGTTCCTGGTTTGACGTCACAAACACACCCAGTGTTTGCCCAGCCACTCCCCCGTTTCTCCAGACACTCCTGCGTTTTGGAACTCGAACGCCTGCGTTTTTCCGCACACTCCCATAAAACGGCCAGTTTCCGCCCAGAAACACCCACTTCCTGTCAATCACACTACGATCACCACAGCGATGAAAAAGCTTTGTTATGCCGTGAGTAAAATACCTAACTTTTGTGTAAATAACTAATCGCATGCGCTCTGCGAACCTTGCGCATGCGCAGTAAGCGACTAACCGCAGTATAGCGAAAATCGGCAACGAGCGAACACCTCTGAATGACCCCCTATGTCTTACTTTTTGCCGGAGGCTCCAAAACAGTCTCAAAACACATGCAGCTGTGATACATTGAAATAAAATAAAACATATCATAAGCGCCGGGAGGGTGGTACTGGCTTAACAGACAGATTTAGTTGTCTTGTATGTGGGTTGATTTATAATGATACCATATTTAATAAGCAACCGAAAATAAGACATCATCTGTATAATAACAAAACGTGGACACAAGATTTAATCTTTGTGACACAATCTTTATTTTTCATTTGCACTTTATGTATATCAAGTCTCTGTGATTTTAACTTGTATTTTTCATTGTACTGTTTGCTAAAAATGTGAGTAAAAATCACCATGTTTAATTGAACAGAAATTAAAAGATAAGTTTTATTATTTTTTTCTCTTATGCACCAAACATACAGTTTGTCTCTCTTTTTTTCTAGTGAAAGAGAGCAGTGTCTTGAAAATGAACATGGTCAGCAGTTTGTGCAGGTACGGCATAGGCATACCCTCCAACATGACCCGCCCCACTAGGTACAAAATGCTCTGTTTCTGGACTTCCCTCTGAATTATTATTGCCATCACCTGTGAAGAAACAGATTTCTTATCATTTAACTAGTTCAACACAGGTGATGGAAATCATAAATTAAGAGGGAAGTCCAGGAACAGAGCATTTTGTACCTAGTGGGGCGGGTCATGTTGGAGGGTCTGCATAGGGACATTTGAACCAGAAACCATTGGTCAATTGTGAAGTTATACAGATGTCCCGCCTCAATTGTAACAAGATTTTCCATCTGTATGACCTAGACAAACTGGACCTAGACCCTTGGACAGCAGGCTCATGCTCTGTCTCAGGCCTGCACAAAACTCATGGCTGTGTTGCTCTTTCTTGATACTGGCAGAGGTTCCTGCATTAGGAGGAGGTGCAGGCCCTGACATGCCACATGGAGCATTATGGGGTTGCTCCAAGGTAGGTAGCTCTTAGCTTAGACACAGAGGCGGAACTACCGGCACTGCAAGCAGTGCGTTGCACTGGGGCCCGCCTCTGTCCAGGGGCCCAAGCATGTAATGAGTCAAACTGACTCATTACATGCCGCTGTGCGCTGCGGGCAACCGCTGCCCGCAGCGCACAGCCGCCCGGAGAGGAGATGAGAGGAGAAGCGGCACTGACGGGGGAAGGAGGAGGAGGGAGGTGAAGGAGGGAGCCGCAGCAGCGCTTTGTTACTGGTGGAGGCGCTGCTGCTGCTGCCCCTCTGCTTCACTATAGGCTGTCTTCCGAGAACAGCCTATAGGGAAGCAGAGTGGTAGCAGCAGCAGCGCCTCCACCAGTAACAAAGCGCTGCTGCGGCTCCCTTCTTCACCTCCATCCTCCACTTCCTCTACTGCCCGGGAATCGTCTGACGCGGCTGCACCGAGGAGCCTGAGCCGGCGGAGAGGGTAAGTATAATTCTTCTTTCTTTCTTTTTCTCTTTTTCTTTCTCTTTCTTTCTTTCTTGGGCCTGCCTGCTGCTATGTGTAAAAATGGGGGACTGCCTGCCGCTATGTGTAAAAATGGGGGACTGCCTGCCGCTATGTGTAAAAAGGGGGGACTGCCTGCCGCTATGTGTAAAAAGGGGAATCAGCCTGCCGCAATGTGTAAAAAGGGGGGACTGCCTGACGTAATGTGTAAAAAGGGGGAATTAGCCTGCCGCAATGTGTAAAAAGGGGGGACTGCCTGACGTAATGTGTAAAAAGGGGGAATCAGCCTGCCGCAATGTGTAAAAAGGGGGGACTGCTTGAAGTAATGTGTAAAAAGGGGGAATCAGCCTGCTGCAATGTGTAAAAAGGGGGGACTGCCTGACGTAATGTGTAAAAAGGGGGAATCAGCCTGCCGCAATGTGTAAAAATGGGGGACTGCCTGCCGCTATGTGTAAAAAGGGGTAATCTGCCTGCCGCTATGTGTAAAAAGGGGTAATCTGCCTGCCGCAATGTGTAAAAATGGGAAATCTGCCTGCCGTAATGTGTACAAATGGGGACGCTGTCTGCCGTAATGTGTAACAAGGGCATGCTGTCTGCGGTAATGTGTAAAAAGGGGACGCTGTCTGCTGTTATGTGTAAAAAGGGGATGCTGTCTGCCGTAATGTGTAACAAGGGCACGCTGTCTGCCGTTATGTGTAAAAAGTGTACGCTGTCTGCCGCTATGTGTAACAAGGGCACGCTGTCTGCCGTTATGTGTAAAAAGGGCACGCTGTCTGCCGTTATGTGTAAAAATGGCACGCTGTCTGCCGTTATGTGTAAAAAGTGCACGCTGTCTGCCGTTATGTGTAAAAAGGGCACGCTGTCTGCCGTTAAGTGTAAAAAGTGCACGCTGTCTGCTGTAATGTGTAAAAAGAGGAATCTGTCCGCTGTAAGGTGTAAAAGGGTCTCTACCTGGTGTAGTGGTGCTACTGTGCGGCGTAATTTGAATAATGGAGACTACTGTGTACCGTTTTATGAATTGGTATTATTTTGTGGCCACACCCGTTCCCCACGAAGCCACGCCACTATGTATTTTTGCACGCGCCTACGGCGCGCACTGCCCCTGTTTAGCATGCAGAGGTGGGGCTCCGATGCCGTTTCTTGCACACAGTGCTAAAATGTCTAGTTACGGCACTGTTGCTAGGTATCCATTTCTCTGGCCCTGAGCAGGTCCCCCTCACCAGATCCTCTCCAGGGGTGAGGGGGTGGACTTGGATGGGATGTGTGTGGGGGGGGATGTGGGGGGGGGGGGGCCAAAGCATTTTGTCGCACCTGGGCCCACCGCTCGCTAGTTCCGCCACTGCTTAGACATATTGTAGTAAGGAGCCATTATCATCTGGCTCCTTGCTGGTTAATCTTAGACCCAGATTGGGGTAACGGAGGTGTGGGGTGTGGTGCCTCTGGACTGGCTGAGCTGGATGGCCTTAGTGTGGCATACCTTTACATTCTATTCACACTTTTCACTTATTAATTTTTTAACACTATTTCTCTATTTTAATTGCATTTCATTTTTGTATCACTTTCTCTATAGCTTCAGCTTCCTAAATACTAATTTATTAACACTATAGTTTTTTCACTGGCATGCTACGCTGGGCTTTCTGGCTTATGCTGGTGTTTTGGGGTGCCACACCCTGCACCTAGATATAGCGCTAGGGACCCCAAATATACAGAGACGCCTTGATGCGGCTTTGGGGCTTATTCACACATTTGCGCAAATATGTGTAACGAAGATCTCTGAATTTTATTATCATGTTGAATTTATATCTGGTTACGGTTATCATTCAGGGTGCTGGGGGAAACAAATGCCTTTTTTTCTTGCTTAGAAATACCCCTCCCTTTCGAGCTCCTGAATGATATCACTAAGCTAATTGAGCATCTACCAATATATATATATATGTTTTTTTGTGAGAGGCAGAGAGGTTCCTGCATTAGGAGGAGGTGCAGGCCCTGACATGCCACATGGAGCATTATGGGGTTGCTCCAAGGTAGGTAGCTCTTAGCTTAGACATATTGTAGTAAGGAGCCATTATCATGTGGCTCCTTGCTGGTTAATCTTAGACCCAGATTGGGGTGATGGAGGTGTGAGGTGTGGTGCCTCTGGACTGGCTGAACTGGATGGCCTTAGTGTGGCATACCTTTACATTCTATTAACACTTTTCACTAATTAATTTTTTAACACTATTTCTCTATTTTAATTGCATTTCATTTTTGTATCACTTTCTCTATAGCTTCAGCTTCCTAAATACTAATTTATTAACACTATAGTTTTTTCACTGGTATGCTATGCTGGGCTTTCTGGCTTATGCTGGTGTTTTGGGGTGCCACACCCCGCACCTAGATATAGCGCTAGGGACCCCAAATATACAGAGACGCCTTGATGCGGCTTTGGGGCTTATTCACACATTTGCGCAAATATGTGTAACGAAGATCTCTGAATTCTATTATCATGTTGAATTTATATCTGGTTACGGTTATCATTCAGGGTGCTGGGGGAAACAAATGCCTTTTTTTCTTGCTTAGAAATACCCCTCCCTTTCGAGCACCTGAATGATATCACTAAGCTAATTGAGCATCTACCAATATATATATATGTTTGTTGTGAGAGGCAGAGAGGTTCCAGCATTAGGAGGAGGTGCAGGTCCTGACATGCCACATGGGAGCATTATGGGGTTGCTCCAAGGTAGGTAGATCTTAGCTTAGACATATTGTAGTAAGGAGCCATTATCATGTGGCTCCTTGCTGGTTAATCTTAGACCCAGATTGGGGTAATGGAGGTGTGAGGTGTGGTGCCTCTGGACTGGCTGAGCTGGATGGCCTTAGTGTGGCATACCTTTACATTCTATTCACACTTTTCACTTATTAATTTTTTAACACTATTTCTCTATTTTAATTGCATTTCATTTTTGTATCACTTTCTCTATAGCTTCGGCTTCCTAAATACTAATTTATTAACACTATAGTTTTTTCACTGGTATGCTATGCTGGGCTTTCTGGCTTATGCTGGTGTTTTGGGGTGCCACACCCTGCACCTAGATATAGCGCTAGGGACCCCAAATATACAGAGACGCCTTGATGCGGCTTTGGGGCTTATTCACACATTTGCGCAAATATGTGTAACGAAGATCTCTGAATTCTATTATCATGTTGAATTTATATCTGGTAACGGTTATCATTCAGGGTGCTGGGGGAAACAAATGCCTTTTTTTCTTGCTTAGAAATACCCCTCCCTTTCGAGCACCTGAATGATATCACTAAGCTAATTGAGCATCTACCAATATATATAAGCTTCCAGTCTGTCACTGGCAGAGTGATAGGGGTCTCACAGTACCTGCTCTCCCGGTATCTGACTCAGGTGCCGGACGCATTTTAGCCCCACATTAATGCCTCTATCTGCTTCCCTACCCAGGAGTTACATAGTTACATAGTTAGTGAGGTTGAAAATAGGCAAAATGCCCATTGGGTTCAAACTGTATTCTGGGTTAAGCAACTGACAACTATGATTCTTACTACTCCCAGAAATTATTGTCAATATCTTAAATGCTATAGCCTTGGATACTTTTTCCAGTTAGAAATTTGTCCAATCCAATTTTAAATGCATTTACAGAGTCTGCCATTATTACCTTCTCCGGCAGGGAGTTCCAAATCTTTATTGCCCTTACCGCAAATAACCCTTTCCTACGTTGTGTACAGAATTTTCTCTCCTCTAGCCTCAGCGAGTGCCCACGTGTCCTATACAGAGTTCTTTTAATAAACAAATCCCCTGCTAACTCCTTGTAATGACACTTTACATATGTGAAGATATTAATAATGTCTCCTCCTAGACGCCTCTTTTCTAGTGTATACATATTTAACCTAGTAAGCCTTTCCTCGTACTCCAGTGTCTTTAACCCTTTAATCAATTTAGTAGCTCACCTTTGAACTCTTTTGAGTTCCTGATATCTTTTTTACAGTATGGTGTCTAAAATTGAACACAATATTCCAGGTGCGGACGTACCAATGGTTTGTACAGTGGCAGGATTACATCCTCGTCCATTGTCTCAATGCCCCGGTTTATGCAAGCAAGCACTTTATTTGCCTTTATTGCTGCATTTTGACATTGTATGCAATTATTAAGCCTATACTCTATGAGCACCCCCAAATCTTTTTCCACCACAGTTACCCCTATATTTTCCCCATTCAGAGTGTAGGATGTGTGTATTTTTTGTCCCTAAATGCATAACTTTGCATTTTTTTATCTTGAACCTCATTCCCCATTTAGGCACCCAGGAATCAAGTTTAAATAAGTTTTTCTGTAGAGACTCCACATCACTTTCTGAATTAATTTCCTTACACAGTTTAGTATCATCTGCAAAGATTGACACTGTGCTTTCCAGGCATATTCCTAGATCATTGGTAAATAAATTGAACAGTAGTGTGCCAAGTATGGACCCTTGTGGTATTCCTCTGATTACTGGTATACTGGTACCCAGCTGGAGAACATACCGTTGACCACTACTCATTGTACTCTGTTATCCAGCCAATTACCTATCCATGTACAAATAGTATATCCTAGGCCAAGTTCCCTTAATTTGATGATCAGTCTCCTGTGATGCACTGCATCGTAGGCTTTTGCAAGATCTAAATATACCACATCCACTGCTTTTCCCTGGTCAAGATTCTCATTCACTTCCTCGTAGAATAAATTAAGTTAGTTTGACATGATCTGTCCCTTACAAACCCATGCTGACTTTTGCTAATAATCTTATTAACCTGCAGATAATCCTCTATGCTATCCCTCAAAATACCGTCCAATATTTTACCCACTATAGAGGTTAAACTAACTGGTGTATAGTTACCAGGATTATTTTTAGTTCCCATTTTAAATAAAGGCACTACCTCAGCTATGCGCCAATACTTTGGTACCATGCATTATCTAATTGAACTATGGAAAATCAAGTATAGGGGTTTTGCTAGCTGCGACCTAAAGTCCATAATAATCCTTGGATGAAATCCATCTGGGCCTGGTGATTTATTAATCTTTATGTTGCTTAGTCACAGTGGCATGCACACAGGCTACTTTTCACTTGCATTGCTGGAATGACTATTGTTTTTGGTGGGATAGATTGCACACACTTTGGGCTGAGACCTCCAAGTAGGAGACAAACTATCAATTTAAATTGTCACCATGCACACTACACTAATGTGCGCTTGGTATGTGATGCAAATCTAAAAATAATGAGTGTTGATTTAGGTTACCCTGGCTAATGTCATAATTCCTTTATCCTCAGCCAGTTATCCCTCTATGACACATTTGAAGACGGACAAATATCAGAAGGGTGGCTGCTGGGTACATTTAAATTGTGATGCTTGTGTAATTTGGAAGGAAAAACCACAATGCAAATGTTTTTATCATATTACTATACTATCTTCAGTGCCCTGCTAAAGTATTCACCCCCCCCCATTGGATTTTTACCTATTTTGTTACATTACAACCTGTAATTATTATTTTTTTTACCTGAATGTTATGTGATGGATTTGCACAAAATAGTCTAAGTTGGTGTATTGAAATGAGAAAAATGTATCCAAAAAATATTTTTTATAAATAAAAATTTGAAAATTGGCATGTGCATATGTATTCACCCCCTTAGCTATGAAGCCCCTCAAAAGTTCTGATGCAATCAATTATCTTCAGAAGTCACGTAATTAGTGAATTGAAGTCCACCTGTGTGCAATCTAAGTGTCACATGATCTGTCAGTATAAACACATCTTTTCTGAAAGGCCCAAGAGGCTGCAACACCGCTAAGCAAGAGGCATCACACCATGTAGACGAAGGAGATCTCCAAACAAGTCAGGGACAAAGCTGTTGAGAAGTAAATGTCAGGGTTGGGTTATAAAAAAATATGCAAATCTTTGATGATCCCTGGAGCACCATCAAATCCATCATCTTCAAATGGAGAGAACATGGTACCACAACAAACCTGCCAAGAGAGGGTTGTCCACCAAAACTCACAGATCGGGCAAAGAGGGAATTAATCAGAGAAGCAGCACAGAGACCAATGGTAACCCTGAAGGAGCTGCAGAGTTCCACAGCAGAGACTGGTGTATCTGCGCATGTGACCACAATAAGCCGTACACTCCATAGAGCTGGGCTTTATGGAAGAGTGGCCAGAGACACTTAGTGTTAAAAATAAGATGGCACGTTTTGAGTTTGCCAAAAGGAATGTGGAAGACTCGCCAAATGTATGGAGGAAGGTGCTCTGGTCAGATGAGACTAAAATGTCACTTTTCGGCCACCAAGGAAAACACTATATCTGGCGCAAACCCAACAGATCCCAAGAACACCATCCCCACAGTGACATATGGTGTTGGCTGCATCATGCTGTGGGGATGTTTCTCAGCAGCAGGGACTGGGAAACTGTTTCAAGTCAAGGGAAAGATGGATGAAGCTAAATACAGGGATATTATTGAGCAAAACCTGTTTCAGTCTGCCTGTGATTTGAGACTGGGACAGAGGTTCACCTTCCAGCAAGACAATGACCCAAAGCATACTGCTAAAGCAACACTCGAGTGGTTTAAGGGGAAACATTTAAATGTGTTGGAATGGCCTAGTCAAAGCCCAGATCTCAATCCGAGAATATGTGGTCAGACTTGAAGATTGCTGTTCACAAGCGGAAACCATCCAACATGAAGGAGATGGAGCAGTTTTGCTTTAAGGAATGGGCAAAAATCCCAGTGGCAAGATGTGGCAAACTCATCAAAATGTATCCAAAGTGACTTGCAGCTGTAATTGCGGCAAAAGGGGGCTCTACAAAGTACTGACTTTAAGGGGGTGAATAGTTATGCACGCTGAAGTTTTCTGTTATTTTGTCCTACAGTATATGTTGTTTGCTTCACAATAAAAAAAAAAAAATCTTCAAAGTTGTAGCCATGTTCTGTGAATGAAGTGATGCAAACCTTCAAACAATCCATTTTAATTCCAGGTTGTGAGGCAACAAAACATGAAAAATGCAAACGGGTGTGAATACTTTAGCAAGTCACTGTATGTATGTATATATATATATATATATATATATATATATATAGTAATCACAGTCAATCTGGCATTCAGTTCAGTCCAGTCAGCTTGCAGTGTGCCCTGGCTATACAAATCCAGGAAGGGTAATAAACATACCACGCATGGCACTGCTGATAAAACTCCATCATATTGAATATATTTTACAGCATATTCAAGCAACGTTTCTGGGCCACGGTCATCAGGCTGCTGTTACAGCCTGTTCTACAAATTCTAAATAAAACTGGGACACTACAATCACGCTAACAAATTATGGCCCTCATTCCGAGTTGTTCGCTCGCAAGGCGAATGTAGCAGAGTTACACACGCTAAGCCGCCGCCTACTGGGAGTGAATCTTAGCTTCTTAAAATTGCGACCGACGTACGCGCAATATTGCGATTACAAACGAGTTAGCAGTTTCAGAGTAGCTCCAGACTTACTCTGCCTGTGCGATCATTTCAGTGCTTGTCGTTCCTGGTTGACGTCACAAACACACCCAGCGTTCGCCCAGGCACTCCCACCGTTTCTCCGGCCACTCCTGCGTTTTTTCCGGAAACGGTAGCGTTTTCAGCCACACGCCCCTGAAACGCCGTGTTTCCGCCCAGTAACACCCATTTCCTGTCAATCACATTACGATCGCCGGAGCGAAGAAAAAGCCGTGAGTAAAAATACTTTCATCATAGTAAAGTTACTTGGCGCAGTCGCAGTGCGAACATTGCGCATGCGTACTAAGCGGATTTTCACTGCGATGCGATGAAAAATACCGAGCGAACAACTCGGAATGAGGGCCTATATACACTAATTTTGCATCACATTAGCAAACCCATCAGATACCATATGAATAAATGTAGTAAAAAAACTCCCAAAAAACAAATTTCTTTTAATAAAACACCATACTAACCAACTGGCCATGGCACATCAGCGTCCCTGACATAAGTCCCACAGACCGCATCAGGAGGAATCAGGACCTGAAGTGGCTCCTCATACTCCAGGTAGGTAGTGATGTTAGGGGGGGCCACCTCTTGTCGGGTCTGGGACTCAGGGTCGAAAACAAAAAGGTCGACACACCTTAGGTCGACGCCAATTGGTCGACACACCTTAGCTCGACTTTGACAAAATGTCGGCGTGGACAAAAGGTCGACAGGAACAAGGTCGACATGGGATAAGGTCGACATGAGTTTTTTATGGGGGGTTTTGTGTCGTTTTCTTCGTAGAGTGACTGGGAACCCCAATTAGTGCACCGCGTCCCCTCGCAAGGCTCGCTTCGCTCGCCATGCTTCGGGCATGGTGGCTTTCGCTCGGCACAGATTACCGTTCCAATCGTAGTCCACGTGGATCGTTAAGTATGAAAAGGTTCGAAAAAAGAAAAAAAACATAAAAAACCTCATGTTGACCTTGTTCCTGTCAACCTTTTGTCCATGTCGACCTTTGTCCATGTCGACCTAAGGTGTGTCGACCAATTGGCGTCGACCTAAGGTGTGTCGACCTTTTTGTTGTCGACCTGGAGTCCGGATACCCCTCCTGTCTGCCGTGCTGACTTTGCCTCTTTGGACATCTTCGCCTTCATACAATGCTTTATATCATAGAAGCACTTGCAGAACGGGTCATCTGTCCTGTGCAAGTGGCCTTCCGCATTCACCAGCTTTGCCCAAATCCCATTCTTCTTTCGTGCACAAACTTTGACAGCCTGATGACCAAACAGCTGTCGGTGATGCTTCATCACCTCTTGCACCAGGCAAGGACATAGCTACCATAGGTGCAGGCAGTGCAGCAGCTATGTGGCCCAGAGCTGAGAGGGGCCCACCTTCCCTGTCAAAGTTGCATGTGTTATATACATTTTTTTTGCCTTTGGGTCCTTTCAAACTGCAATATATCTAGAGGTAAGCCCCTGAACCTGCTCATTGTATTGTGGTATAAAATGAACTGGAGGGCATTTTTTAACATTATATAATATGAACTGGGGCACTGTAATGAGGCACAATATGAACGGGGAACACTATATATATCATAATGTGAATTGGGGGTGTTGTGCGGCATAATGTGTACTGGCAGCTCTGAAATGTGACATAGGGTGAACTTAAGCACTACTACGATTCATAAAAGAAACTAGGGCACTACTATGGGGCATAATATTAAATAAGGCTCCACTATGGTTCAGAAAATGAACTAGGGTACTATTATAGGGTATAAAATAAACAACTGCTGCAGAGAAGCAGCGCCGTAACTAGGTGTGTGCTGAAGGGGCATTGCCCACAGCGCACACCTAGTTAGAGCGCATATTCCCCCTGTCTGCGCTCCCACTGCCCGTCCATGAGGAGGCTGTCTGAAAGGGCCCCCTGCCACCCGCCACAGATCGGATCTCTATTACCGATCTGTGGTGCGGCAATGTGCTCCCCACTGACAGCCAATACAGCCGCCGGTCCTGCGCTCCGCCTACCCCTGCCTAATAGGAACCCGCCCGCACGTGATGTGAAGACGCCAGGCTGTGTGCGCCCTCCTCCTTTACCGCGTCTTGGCGTCTCCTCCCCTGCTCCAGCTTTTTTTCATGAAGCTCTCTCCCGAACCTGCGGTGCGCTCTCCCCTCCTTTTCCAAGGCTCTCCACATGTGCGCTCTCTCCTGTAGCCGCCTCCTGTCAGTCCTAGGATGCCTGCCAGGTAATTGTTATATGTGATGCGACTGGGGACTGGGGGGGAAAGGGGGGGGGAGAGTTTGATTTTGAGCCACGTATGTAACTCAGTGCCGGATAAAATATGTTTGGAAGTATATACACATGATAAGTTACATTGTAACTTAACATGTGTATATACTTCCAAACATATTTTAAGTGTTATGTCCCTGTATCTCCCCCTCAGCACCCATAACCTCCCTCTAACCACCCCTGAGTGTCCCTTTCCTCACCCTCCCTGTTACTCCCCCCTCAGCGTCCCAGCCCTCACCCTCCCTGTATCTGCACCTTCAGCATCCCTGCCCTCATCAAAAAGGGGGACGCTGTCTGCCGTAATGTGTAAAAGGGGGACGCTGTCTGCCGTAATGTGTAAAAGGGGACACTGTCTGCCGTAATGTGTAAAAAGAGGACGCTGTTTGCCGTAATGTATAAAAAAGTGGACGCTGTCTGCCGTAATGTATAAAAAAGGGGACGCTTTCTGCCGTAATGTGTAAAAAAGGGGACGCTGTCTGCCGTAATGTGAAAAAGCAGCTCTACCTGGTGTAGTGGCGCTACTGTGAGGTGTAATTTGAATAATGGAGACTACTGTGCACCATTATATGAATTGGTATTATTTTGTGGCCACACCCCTTTCCCGTGAAGCCACGCCCCTATATTTTTTGCGTGCGCAGGTTTACGTTAAGGGGGGCGCCGATGCCGTTTCTTGCACACAGCGCTAAAATGTCTAGTTACTGCACTGCAGAAAAGTGTCTCCCTATAAGCATTGGGACGAAGGCCCCATTAAAATGTTGCTACGGTGTCCACAAAGTTCTGGCTATGCCCCTGGCACCAGGGACATATTTACACCAAATGTAAACTTGACATTACACGCGGTCTTGGTGGTCCTGGTGCGCTGCAGGGGTGCCTCATACTATCCTCATCAGAATAGTGTGGCGCATCAACTGCCACCTCCTCCATCTAACCTCCAACCAAGACATGACACACAGCACTTACCACCCAAAAAATGCGGCCACACTTAAAAAATATGGACCAGAGTAAAATTCAGCCATGTGCGCCAGTGTGTAATAGATGCAGCCAGAAAACACAGTTCTGGAATACGAATGGCTTCGACATCGGAAAACACAAATTTGAAAAACTCGGGAGCTGAGTAAATTTCTGAATGTGAGCTTCAAAATATAGACAAGAAAATGGCCGATGCCAACTGAGATTGATCTCTGCCCGTATTGGCAGAAACATGGGAATTTTGTAAATTTACCCCAAGTAATTGTCATGCAAGAAGAAATTATCAGAAAGTGCTCTTTAAAAATCACTAAATGATCGCACCTACAACTGAATTTTCCAAAGTGCTTTGAAAACATAATGAAAAAAATTAAATAATTAAAAATAAATTGATTAAATAAGATTAAATTGAGCAGCTTAAATTCATTGAAAAAATTATATCACCATCACCTATTAGGGCATAGAAAAGCTTGTATGAATAACCCAGGTATGAGGAAAGGGTAAAGTGACCACGTGAATCCCAGGAGACTATACCTTTCTTCATACTGTATGTCTGTCACATTTATAAAAACAAGCAGATACTGTACATGGGGGTCACAATAGACAACATAAAATATAAACCAAACTTATACAGTGTCACTGTAACATTCATGTATACATATGACAAAGGGAGAAACTCAGGATGAAAATGGTGCCTTATTGATCATCCACTGATATTATACTGTAAGTGTTATATATACTGTATATTAGGAATCACTAATGTACTGTAAAATTAACAATGCAATTACAACAGAAAGGCTCATTTACAAACCATATACAGTACAAAATGCAGACAGTTGGCTGTACTGTGCTATACAGCATCAGATAATGTCAATGCTTCCTGTAAGCAGAAGGCGCAGAGAGCAATATCAGTATGAATTGTTCCTACATGTAGGAGCAATGACTGCTGGAGCTACTGTCAGGGGTGCTGACCACTCTCTTGGGCCCTGGTACTGAGAAGGGGCATGGCCAATGCAGGGAGAAATTTTAATTTTAAAATGTAGTAGGTTATGTGCATCCATGAAGAAGCCGCGTGCTCCGCACTGAGTGGTACCGGTGAACGATCCGGCAGGCGGGCAGGCTGGTGTCATTGTAGGAGAGAGAGGACTGACTGCTTCTGCAGCTGCCTTTATCCTCAGCCCAGCACACAGCAGTGTTTGCCATGTGCTGGGCTGGAGATAGAGGCTGTGGCGGCAGCAGTCAGTCCTCTTTCGGCATGTCCAAAGTGTGGTTTTCAACGGTTAAGCAGAGGTGGCAGCGGGATCTCTTGGCACCACTGGTTACTGTGAGAAAGACCATGGTCTTCTTCCACTGTACACTGTAGCAAGTGATCATTTGACGCTTTTAGTGGGATGCCAAGATATGGGAGTATTGTTGCAGGGAGGTAGGATGAGTGATAGGATATCTAACAATGGTACAGTAGTGGTGGTAATATCTGACATGGGTAGAGTGGTGGAAGGCATACCTGACAATGGTAGAGTGGTGAAGGTCATACTGTACATGACAAGGGTAGAGAGTGGAGGTCATATCTGGCAACAGTATAGTGGTGGAAGTCATATCTGACAAATATAGAGTGATGGAGGTTATATCTGACAACGGAAGAGTGTGGTGGTCATATCGGGCAAGAGTATAGTGGAGGAAGTCATATCCAACAAGAATAGAATGGTAGAAGTCATATCCAACAAGGATAGAGCGTGGAGGTCACATCTGACAAGAAAAGAGTGGTGGAGGTCATATTTGACTAGTGTAGGATGGTGGAAGTCATATCTAACAAAGTTAGAGTGGTGGAGGTCATATCTGACAAATGTAGAGTGTTGGAGGTCAAATCTGACAATTTTAGAGTAGTGGAGGTCATATCTCTACAGTGGAGTAGGTCATTCATGATAAGGATGTATTTGTGGAGGTCATAACTGGCAAGGGAAGAGTGAAGGGAAAAAGGCAACAATGGGAGTTAGAGGGATATGTGATGAGGGCAAATCGTCTTTACCCACTACTGGTTTCAAAGGTGCAAAATAGTGCCACTGCAGTTTTTTTTGGGAAGTGTATAGCATGGAAGAACAAGATTCCATAGTTGTGTTTGTGGTGGACTGTGTGGATTGAGGATATGTAATGCAGAATATAGTCTATCTGAGTATTTTACAAGACATAAAAATAATCTTAGTTCTGCAGAGTTAATAGTAGTGTATCTCAATTTAAAATGATTTTGTCAATTGAGGACATTTCTGAAAAAAGCACTGCAAGCTGTATTAGTAGAACTCAGATCTGTGCAAATAGCCAGCACATTTCCCTTACAATTCGCATCATCATCTGGGAGTTTATCGTGAAAAATCCCCCGATGTCCTCCTGCGCATGCACTGCCACCGCCGACATCGCCGCTACCGCTGCTGACAGGTCAGCCCACTGTTGCGACTACCCCCACGCCACGGACCCCCCCTCCCCACCTGTGATAAGTATACTTACCAGTCCAGGTAGCCAGTGATCGCTGCTCCTGCAGGGCTGCCGGGCGCCGGATCCTGTGTGCTGCTGTGACCCCCAGTGCTGTAAAGTGAGTTTACATTTTGCAGTGTCACTTTACTGCACCGGGGGTCACAGCGCAGGACATGGAGGACCCGGCAGCCAGCAGCGGAGCACCGATCACCGGCTCCTGGTCTGGTAAGAATGTTTTTTTTTTAAACCAGTGATCAGCTTGTGTGTCCATCGGAGCAGAGAAATCTGGGCAGAAGGCAGCTTATCACAGTGTTGCCCTGTGATGTTGCCAGACTGAGATGGCGTTAATATCACAGGGCTTACTGTAAGTTTGTTTCATTTTTTTTTTTTTTTTTTAGTAAATTCGTCCCAAATCACATTTCCCATTTAAGTATGGGGAATGCAATGTGGGTTACTAAAAAAAAAGTGAATTAAAGACTTTGGAGCAATTTTCCATGAAAACTGGTACAAAAGCCCTTTAATACATTTAAGTGATACTAAAATAATGTGAAACGAGTGTGAAAACATTCTGTTTCACATAATTTTAGTAAAAAAAATGTTAATAAATATTTATTAACATTATTTTTTCTTTAAAAAAATAATAATAATGTGAAAAAGGGTGTTTTCACACCCTTTTCACATTTATTTAGTATCACCGAACTGTATTAAATGGATTTTGGAGCAGTTTTCGTGAAAAGCTGCTCCAAACCCTTTAATTGTCATTGTTTTAGTAACCCACATTCCATTCCCCATACTTATAATGGGAAATGCGATATGGCCGAATGTACTAAAAAAAATGTCAAAAAACACAGCAGTGTGCCCTGGTATATTAATACCAGCTCAGGCTTGTGAGATCACAGGGCAGCACTACAAGATCCCTACTTTTGCACAGCTTTCTCTAACCCCACTCGCACATGTGCAGTTAGGCTGCTGCTTAAGACTCAATCTCATTCTCAGTCAACTGCGCATGTGTGACGGTTATTTTGGGTTAACTTGTTCTCCACTGTGTTCTACTGCACATGCACGGTGGCCATTTTACATCGGATTTGCATTCCGCAAGCGGGTTTCACGTGCCAACGTGTCCCAGTGTGCTTTCTGATTAATAGTAAGGATATTACCAAGATACAAATTTAATTTTTTTTTTTTTTTAAATGGATGCTTGGTGGACAGTTTTATTTTGGCATTCAACCTATTTAGAAACAATAGTGTTATTAAAACTCATCCTCTTTTTAGCCCCCCCCCCCAAAAAAAAAGGGGGATCTTTAAGATATCAATAGAAAACACAAAATACAAATTAGAACAAATAACAGCAAACATTCATGGACTGTGATAGAGAGCTAAAAATTAGTACATAAACATTTAGCTAAATATACAGTATGTATTAAATATGGGTATTTTGATTTCACATCAACCCATATGCAAAACCTACATAACAATATTATATTAATATGTATAAACTGAATTTTCTATTCTGCTTCCATAGATTATTCCTACATAGAAGGTTTAATATCTACACCCCTATATAAATCTATCTTCAATCTTTTCCCTTGAATCCCCCAACAGACCCCAGTCCAGTGGGACCTCTGTGACTGTGGGACATATTGAAGGATCGGGGACTCCTCAAGAAAACTCAACCATTTCCCAATCATTTATATGTTGTTTAGTTCAATGGTATCATTTAAACCGTTCGGAAAGAGCGAACCTAACTGTTATATCCAGAAAGCCTCTTTACGACAAAGTGACCCAAAATCTGTCTCCACCTCTTATTGTGGGTTTTATATGTTCTACACCAGAGGTAGCCAACCCTGGTCCTCGAGAGCTATCAAGAGTTCACATTTTCCAGCTCACCTAGCAGGTGCACAGATGCAGTCATTACTCACTGACACATTTTAAAAGATCCACAAATGGATCTTATTACTTATCTTGTGATTCTGTGAGGAGACCTGGAAACCGTTAACTGTTGGTAGCCAGAGCCGGCCATAGGCATAGGCAAACTAGGCAATTGCCTGGGGCATTTGATATGCCCAGGGGCATCAGCAGCTTCTGCTGATTAAAATGATATGCGGCATGCATATATTCTGTGTGTAGCATTTCATATGCAGATACAGCCACAGTCTCACACAGTATATAGGCATGCTGCATATCATTTTAATCAGCAGAAGCAGCTTGTGCATCCTAGCCACATAGCAATGCAAATAAGAGGCATTTTCATAAAAAAAGGTGCCCGACGTTAGCATTGAGGCAAGAATTATGAGGACACATCTGTATCCAATCAGAGGCAGAGGTCACAGTGTTAGCGGCAGTGTGAGTGCTGTGTGCATGTGAGTTGGTTGGTTGTGCAGTAATGTTCGGAATATGTGTAAGGAGCATTATGTGTGTCATGTAAAAATGCATTAATACCGTGCAACATATGTGTAAGGGCACTATGTGTGTCATTATGTGTATAGGGGCACTAATAATGTGCAGTAAATGTGTAAGGGGCACAATGTGTGTCATTATGTGTATAAGGGCATTAATAATGTACGGCATATGTGTAAGGGGCATTATGTGTAAAAGGGCATTCATAAAGGTTGTCATAATGTGTAAGGCGCATAATGTTTATAAGGACATTAATAATGTGTCTCATTTGTGTAAGGGGCATTACGGAGCGGAATTATGTGTATAAATGCATTACTAATGTGTGGCATTATGTGTATAAGGTGCTCTACTATGTGGCATTGCGTATAGAAAGAGCACTGTGTCGTCTAATGTGAATAAAGAGCAATAGGGTGTGGTGTAATGTGAATAAGGAGCAATTCAGTGTGATGTAATGTGAATAAGGGGCTGTACTGTGAGGAGTAACGTTTATAAGGTAAAGTGATACTACTGTGGGATGTAATGTGAATTATGGACACTATCGCATGATCAAATGTGAATAAGTTTCAGTACTGTGTGGCGTAATTTGAATTGGGGTTACTATTGTGTGGTCATGCCCCTTGCAGGAAAAACACACCCCTTTTTTGGGCTGTGCGCCAAATGTGCGAACTGTTCCTATTTAAAATATAGGGGGTACAAACACCAAAATAAGGACTGCTATGGGTGAGGGGTGATGGTGCTGGGAAAGAGGTGCAAGGTCAGAGGCGGATCCAGCGGTGGTGCTAGGGGGCACCAGCCAAAATCTTGCCTAGGGCATCATATTGGTTAGGCCGGCTCTGTTGGTAGCTCTCGAGGACCAGGGTTGGCTACCCTTGTTCTATGCCCATTAAAGGCACTTCTCTTTTCATGGACATATCCTTACATTACGAAATGTGGCTAGAAAGGGGATTTGTTCTTATTCTCTTGTTTATATTTTTCCAATGCTCCATAAATCTAATATTTAGCATTTGTGTTGTCCGCCCTACAATTGCATTCCACATCCAAACTGTGTAATATAGATAATGAAGGATATCCAACAATTAATAAATTCCTTAATCCTATGTGTTCCTCCATTGAATTTGAAACAAATTCAGTTATTTACTATCTGTATGTATGCACATATTACATAGAGTGTTTCCACATCTATGAAATCCTACTGGTTTTATTGGAAACCACAAATTATCTAATTTTATTATTTTATCCGTACATTTAAAATGATTGGACACTAATTTAGATTTAATATTATCTGACCTCTAAATATCACTTTTCCTTCCAGATCTACTACATCCCTTAGTACTGTATCCAGTTTTAAAAATGGAGAGTTGTTTTTAATGATGGTTTTAATCGCCTCAGAACAGTTATTATACTTGGTTATAAATACTGTAAAACTGATCTATCACTTGTTCTTTTCAATAGGAGCCTTGTTCTAGAAAAGACTGAAAAAGTAGGTCCAACTGTCAATTATAAGATTCTTCATTTGTACAGATGTGTTTTATCCTTGTAAACTGTCCCTTAGGTATGTTTACTTTCCATACCTTACTTGGTCAACTTTTGTAGTTAAGATACCTATTTTAGTCCACTGGCTTAATGTAGGTCTCTGTTCTTAATTGGCATTTTTTACTGATAGTGCAATATCAAGAAAATATGTCTGTGGTACTATGTGTGCATGTAAACTTTAATCCATAATTATAATTATTATTTAGTCCATCAATGAAAGTGAACAAAGAAGCTCCTTGAGTCCTATTGGAGAAAGAGCATTATATAGAGCATTATATAAAAACCAGAGATGTGAGGCGGGCACTTTTCGTGTTATGTGTTTTGGTTTTGGTTCTAATTCCCCGCTCGTGTTTTGGTTTGGGGTTGGTTTTGCCAAAACCACCCTTTCATGTTTTGGTTTTGGTTTTGGATCTGGATGATTTTTTTTTAAATATAAAAACAGCTAAAATCACAGAATTTGGGGGTAATATTGATCCTACAGTATTATTACCATCAATAACAATAATTTCCACTCATTTCCAGTCTATTCTGAACACCTCACAATTTTGTTTTTAGGCCAAAAGGTTGCACCGAGGTGGCTGTATGACTAAGCTAAGGGACACAAGTGTGCGGCACAAACACCTGGCCCATCTATGAATGGCACTGCAGTTGCAGACAGGATGGCACTTAAAAAACTAGTCCCCAAACAGCACATGATGCAAAGAAGAAAAAGAGGTGCAAGATGGAATTGTCCTTGGGACCTCCCACCCACCCTTATGTTGTATAAACAGGACATGCACACTTTAACAAACCAATCATTTCAGCGACAGGGTCTGCCACACGACTGTGGCTGAAATAACTGGTTTATTTGGGCCCCCACCAAAAAAGAAGCAATCAATCTCAATCCTTGCACAAACTGGCTCTACAGAGGCAATACATCGACCTCATCCTCATCCTCCAATTCCTCACCCCTTCACTGTGTACATCCTCCTCCTCACAGAGTATTAATTCGTCCCCACTGGAATCCACCGTCACAGGTCTCTGTGTACTTTCTGGAGGCAATTGCTGGTAAAGGTCTTCCCGGAGGAATTTATAATTCATTTTGATGAACATCATCTTCTCCACATTTTGCGGAAGTAACCTCCTATGCCGATCACTGACAAGGTTACCGGCTGCACTAAACACTCTTTCGGAGTACACACTGGAGGGGGGCAACTTAGATAAAATAAAGCCAGTTTGTGCAAGGGCATCCAAATTGGCTCTTTTTCCTGCCAGTATACATATGGACTGTCTGACATGCCTACTTGGATGCTGTCACTCATATAATCGTCCACCATTCTTTCAATGGTGACAGAATCAAATGCAGTGACAGTAGACATGTGATTGGCAGGTCCTTCAGTCTGGACCAGATGTCAGCACTTGCTCCTGACTGCCCTGCATCACCGCCAGCGGGTGGGCTAGGAAATCTTATTATTTTCCTTGCAGCCCCAGTTGCGGGAGAAAATGAAGAAGGAGCTGTTGACGGGTCACGTTCCGCTTGAGTTGACAATTTTCTCACCGGCAGGTCGGTGATACATAGTGCAGCCTGCCTAGGAACGAGTAGGCATTTGCAAGATGCTGCTACTGGTGCCACTTCTGTTGTTACTGCCAGAGGCCATACATCTACCCAGTGGGCTGTTACAGTCATATAGTCCTTAGTTTGCCCTGTTCCACTTGTCCACATGTCCATGGTTAAGTGGACAGTGGGTACAACTGCATTTTGTAGGACACTGAGGACACTTTTTCTGACGTCTCTGTGCATTCTCGGTATCGCCTGCCTAGTGTAGTGGAACCTAGATGGGATTTGATACCGGGGACACAGTACCTCAAACAATTCTCTAAGTCCCACTGAACTAATGGCGTAGTACAAGTGGTCTTCCGACTTCCCCTCTGGGATGACGTTCGACTCCCTGCAGCAACAACAGCAGTAGCAGCAACAGCAGGCGTACCACTCAAGGATCCTCCGGAGGAATCCCGGTTAGGGTAGGGCTCCTCAGTCTTGCCAGTGACATGGCCTGCAGGACTACTGACGTTCCTGACTGAGGAGGAAGTTGACGTTGAGGGAGTTGGTGGTGTGGCTTGCAGGAGCTTATACGCCAGTACCACTGTAATTATATGGCAGGATCACTGTAATTATATGGCAGGATCACTGTAATTATATGGCAGGATCACTCTTATTATACGGCAGGATCACTGGACTTACACGGCAGGATCACTGGATATATATGTCAGTATAGCTGAACATATACGGCAGTATCAATAGACATATATGGCAGTATCACTGGACATATACGGCAGTATCAATGGACATATATGACAGAATCAATGGACATATACGGCAGTATCACTGGACATATACGTCAGTATCACTGGACTGTACTTATACGCCAGTACCACTGTAATTATACGGCAGGATCACTGGACTTATACAGCAGGATCCCTGTAATTCTACGGCAGGATCACTGTAATTATACAGCAGAATAACTGTAATTATACGGCAGGATCACTGGATTTATACGGCACGATCACTGGAATTATACTTCAGGATCACTGGATTTATATGGCTATACCGCTGGACATATACGGCAGTACCGCTGGACATATACGTTAGTATCACTGGACTGGATTTATATGCCAGTACCACTGGAATTATACGGCAGGATTACTGGATTTATACGGCAGGATCCCTGGATTTATACAGCAGTACCACTGGACATATACGGCAGCATCAATGGACATATACTCAGGATCACTGGACTTATACGGCAGTACCACTGGACATATATGGCAGTACCACTGGACATATACGGCAGCACAGGGACACCACCACTAAACTGATGCAGGACAACACAGCACCACTGCAATGGACTGGATTTATACAGCAGCACTGGACATATGGCAGCAGGGGGCACCACCACTGTGACTGGACTGATGCAGCACAACACACCACCACTAAACTGATGCAGTACAACACAGCACCACTGCAATGGACTGGACTTATACAGCAGCACTGGACATATGGCAGCAGAGGACACAACCACTGTGACTGGACAGATGCAGCACAAGACACGGACATTGAGGACACTGAGGACGGAGACACGTCCTCTCTCTACACTCTCCAATGCCGGAGTGAAAATGGCAGCTACGCGTGGCTCCTTATATGGAATCCAATCCCGGTGAGAATCCGACAGCGGGATGAAGACATTTTGCCTCATTCTGGTTTCCGAGTCAGGCGGTAAAACCCGAGCCTGACTCGGGGTCGGGCTCGTGACGTGAAGTCCGGTATGGTTCGGTTCTCTGAGAACTTAACCCGCTCATCTCTAATAAAAACATGTATTATTATTATTATTATTATTATTATTATTATGATCCACAACAGTGGTTATGAGTTCAGCTTTTTCAGTATTGTCAAATTGTCTTCTAAGCTTGACTTATTTTAAAAGTCACTGATTAATATATGAAAGGTACAGTATATATACCATCTTGTGACAGGACGGTCCCGTACGAAAGTACTCGCCGCTTTCGCGTCCCGTCGGCTGCGCACAGAATGGAAGGTCAAGTCACACGAGGACTGACCACATAGGGGATTCCCACTTACCGTCAGTAATCGCCTGTTACTGACTCCACCCACTGCGTTGTGGGCGGGTTTATGCTGCCACCACCAAACTCCTAACCTGCCGTGGCGTTTGGAACCACGGTTCTGCTCTGTATGTGCCAACGCACTGCCTCACCACACCTGTGTGGTGTTGACGAATCCCCACTAGCCACTTGCTAGGCCTCTACCGGTAGCTGGCGGAAGGTGGAACTTGGAGACGTTAGGTGCTTCCCTGGACAGCCGGAGGATGGGGCTGTGTTTGGCATAACCCTGTAGGTCACAAGATGAAGCAATCTTCTTGAGGCAATGATGTTTATTTGCTCAATAATAACCTTTAAAAAGGCTCCTCCCTATTGCTAAGGGCAACAGCATACAACAAGATGTTTCAGCAGAGTTGGACACATTCCCTATCTGGTCTATCCCCTCCCACTTTCCTGTCTACCCTGTACCTTAACCCTTCCCGCCAGGTCGAACTTCCTGCCCCAACCCTGTCAAGGCCGCTGCCAGAGTGGCGCCTCATGCCTTTCATGGATGGGTCAGAGAGTTGAGCCTCCCTAAACTCCTGCCTGCGTCCCTCAATCTCTCCTAAATTGGGACACACTACAGGGGGATCTAGGTGGGGACTACTAGGGTCAGTCTGGTAGGGGTCAGTCATGGAAAAGTCAGTGTGGTTTCTCATACTCACCGCCGGAGTTGGCAAACCACTTGGGTCAGGAGCATCATTGGGCACCCCCACAGGATCAAACGAGCTGGAACCAACATCCTCTGCGTTGCTAGGGGACGAAGGCATACCAGAGGCAAAAGGCATGCGGGGTCGATGTGCCGATCTAGCCGCTGTAATCTCTTCCTCTGGGCTGGTTGATGCTGTGGTTGGCTGTGCTGGCAGTTGTCTAGCAGCTGTAGTCTTTTGTGGAACTTGACTCCGGGGAATGGCGCCAGCAAAGGTAATTTCCTAGGACCACATCAGTTGGGAGACCATCCATGATGGCAACTTCTCGCAACTCTGGTCCAGCTCCCCAGTCCAGGTAGACTCTCGCTATGGGAACCTCTTTCTCTGTTCCATCTGCCAGGGTGACCTTGGCAGTGCGACCCTGCAATACTGCAGCAGGATCTATAAGGTGGGGGCTCACCACAGTGATTGAGGCCCCAGAGTCTCTTAGGCCTTCTCCCTGCAGGGGTCCCACGTGGACCGGCTGCAGGTGCGTCCACATGTTGTGTAGGGGCTGTTTGGCCATGCAGGTGACTCTCTCCGCAGAGTGCACCTGTATCTCGCCACACTCCATCGGACTGACTGGAGGGGGAACAGTCTCTGTAGGCTCATCTCCTCTCGTCAAACAAGCGAGCCGGGCTCCAGCACTCTGATTTGGGCCATGAGTCTGGGGTGCTTGGGATGCAGGACAGTTCATCCTCAGATGTCCGATTTTCCCACAGCCGTAGCACTTCTTCTCCAGTCGTGGCACAGATGATCTCTGATCAGTTGCAGGGACGCTGCGGTGCGGTTGCTGGCCAAGAGCACCCGGGTTGGAAGATGCTTGTCTTTGGGGGTGATGAGTTGAAGAGGGATGTCCCCTTGGTGGTACAGTCTTTTGGAGCTGGCTGCTGGCTGGGCGCTTCTGGCCCTGTGGCCGAAATACCACATACTTGTCTGCTAACTGGGCAGCCATCTTTAAGCTGGGTGGCTCCTGATCTAGCACCCACTCCTTCACTTCTGGGGCGCACCTGCGGTAGAACTGCTCACTGCAGATCAGGTCAATCAGTGCGTCCCATGTAGTGGCTTCCGAATCCTTCACCCACTTCACCACGTACTGCCACAGCTGGTTGGCGAACTGCTCATGGGTGCTGCTAGGATTCTTGGGCAAGTCTCTGAACTTCTTCCTGTAAGACTCTGGAGTGATGAAGAATCGCTGGAGGAGGGCCTTCGCAACTTCGTCGTAATCCCCACAGTCCTCCGTGGCCACTCCCCGATAGGCCTCCAATGCCTCTCCATGCAGAGTGGGCACAAGGTGTCTCACCCATTCCGACTTGGGTAAATCATGTAGTTTACAAGTCCTTTCAAAAACTTGTAAATGTCCATCAATGTCCCCATTACTGTCTGCAAACTTGGCAAACTGAATGCGTCCCGATCTGTGTACAACAGCTGACAACGGCTCCTGGGGTACCACGGCCTGTGGTGCCCGCTCATCACACCACATCTGGATGATGATCAAGCGCTCTTGCTCCGTTGCCCTTTCCCCCAATTTCACTAGCCGATCTGCTAGGGTATCCGCCCCCCCCTGGTACGTTGGGATCCTGGCCCTGCTAGGGATTGCTGGGAAACATTGCTGCTGTGAGAGAGGGCGGGGCTTGTGGGTCTCACCGGTTCCTTATGAAGGTCCACTGTTGGGCCGTCCTCTGCGATGCTGACACCGTCAGTGCTTTCCACCTCCGCCCGATGGGACTCCTCCACGCTCATGAGCGCCGCCTTCATGACGCTTCTGGACGCGTTGAAAGGGATATCCACACCCTTCTCCTGGCACACGATCTCCAGATCATCCTTGGACATTCCGCTGAATTCCGCCATCTTGTGCGTTCTCCTGCGCTGCAGTTAGTCCTCCCCTGAGTAACTCGGCTTCTCCAATCGGGTGAAAAGCCGCCTGGGATTATCCCACCGCTATGCCACCAATTTCTGTGGCAGGACGGTCCCGTACGAAAGCACTCGCCGCTTTCGCGTCCCGTCGGCTGCGCACAGAATGGAAGGTCAAGTCACACGAGGCCTGACCACATAGGGGATTCCCGCTTACCGTCAGTAACCGCCTGTTACTGACTCCACCCACTGCATTGTGGGTGGGTTTATGCTGCCACCACCAAACTCCTAACCTGCCGTGGCGTTTGGAACCATGGTTCTGCTCTGTATGTGCCGACGCACTGCCTCACCACACCTGTGTGGTGTTGACGAATCCCCACTAGCCACTTGCTAGGCCTCTACCGGTAGCTGGCGGAAGGCGGAACTTGGAGACGTTAGGTGCTTTCCTGGACAGCCGGAGGACGGGGCTATGTTTGGCATAACCCTGTAGGTCACAAGATGAAGCAATCTTCTTGAGGCAATGATGTTTATTTGCTCAATAATAACCTTTAAAAAGGCTCCTCCCTATTGCTAGGGGCAACAGCATACAACAAGATGTTTCAGCATAATAAAGATGGTACAATACAACCTGGAGGCACACAGGCCTCCTTTTTATGTCAATTTTCCACACAGTACCACAGGGGGGTAAGCCCTCCCTGTCTTCGCCAACCAATCAGGTTATTTTACAAAATACCAATAAATAAATTACATTTCAAAAGGAGATAAGTGCAATAAAACAATATCCTCCTTCCTGTCACCCAGACAACGTTTGGTATCAGATTAACATTCACTATTGATAAATTTATCACATAGCTTCAAAATACAAATGTGTCTGTCTCGTTCACATCTCCAGGCAAACCCAGTGTTTGAGATTACAACAGGAAAGGCTACAATACAAACAAACAGTCTTCCTTCCTGCATCTGCCATTCAGGGTTCGTATATCAATTAAATCAGGTACATGAAACAGGTCCCAAGCCCATAGACCCCGTGATTAGCATCTTTACACATCAAAAGGTTTTGTCATTCACACCTCTCTGCTAGGACAGGGCCATTAGCATGCCACTTCCTACTGACAGGAGATGATTATTCAGACATCTATAGTAAGTGCATTTTAAAACCAACACAGCTTACACATTCCTTCTAAGTGCTGGCATTTGCATTAAATATAACATTGGTGAAAACACAGTAGTAAATATATTTTTAAATACCCGGTGCCTAGAACCCACACTACATTTAAAGATGGCGTTTAGCACCAGTGCACAGTTTAAAAGTGGCGCCAAGCGCCCATTGTCCTTGAATATGGCGCCGGTCACTGAGGTTTAACCCCTTCAGTGCCGCGCCGCCATTGTCCACGTGGGCTGGGGTCTCTCCGGCCACACATCCATTTTATTAACAGTTTCTTATATAGGGGGTCATTCTGACCCGATCGCACGCTGCAGTTTATCGCAGCGCAGCGATCGGGTCAGAACTGCGCATGCACCAGCGACGCAGTGCACCGGCACATGGCCGCCCATTGCTGCGCTATGATTGCCTCTACCTGATTGACAGGCAGAGGTGGTCGATGGGTGGGGGGCCAGAACGGCGTCGTCTGGCCGCCGTTTCTTGGGTGCAGTCAAGCCAATGGACATGCAGGGCACGGTCCGCAGTGGCTGCGTGATGTCACATGCAGCTGCTGTGGGCCAGGTAGCAACGAGTAGCTCCGAGCCAGCACGCAAAAGCTGCACTGGCCGGGAGCTACTCCTGAAGCGCAAAAGCATCGTCGCTGTGCTTTTGCACTTCTGCTGGGGGGGGGCGGCACTGACATGCGGGGCGGACTAGCCTTGTGCTGGGAGTCCCCCCGCATGTTTCTGTTCCTGATCGTAGCCCTGCAATAGTTTGCAGGGCTACAATCAACTCGGAATGATCCCCAAAGTGCAGCATATTCAGTTGCGCTTTGCATTTGGAAGAACAGTAATAAAACAAAACTGGGTAATAACAGACAGACGTAGAGGTAGGAAGGCCCTGCTCACAAGTTTACAATCTATAGGTATTGCTACACAATGATCGGTGTTACCTATTGCATAATGGTGCTGCCAGATTGCAAAGGTTCTTAATCGGCTGTATGATGTGGTCACCCAGCAATGTTGGCCAGGGGTCAGGAAGATGTGAAAATGAAGAAAGACAAAATATGTCAGGTTATGTTTAGACTGTACAGTGGGGATATTGAATGTTATGTGGGTGGGTCCGGAATTTGATAAGCTTGTCTGAAGAGCTGAGTTTTCAGGGAACACTTGAAGGTTTGGAGACTAGAGATGGTGATTTAAATGTATTAAAAAGTTGCTTGGGGCTGAAAGCTTGGGCAGAGATGAGAGATTGGAAATTTGTTGTTTGGTAGTGTCCAGAGTTTTACGATAAGAGTGGTAAACGGTCTTATACAGTATGTGTGAAAGTCACTTGAAGTACGAGATTTACGCAACTGATGTTCTACTTTACGTGAAAGTTTTTGTAGGTGTCTTGTGAATTTAGAGTGCCACAGTTTAAATCTACAGATGGAGCCATAATAGTCTTGGATCTGTCTGTGCCTCGGCATGCCCGCCTGGGCGCGTCAAACGCTGAGAGCGTCTCCGTTCGGGTGGACGTGTGCCCATGATGAAGATGCGCCCCATTCACTAGAATGGGAGAGCATCTCTGTGCACTCCCGGCGGGGCTAGGCAGATGGATCGCCTAGTCACACTGGGAGTACACGCTGACGATGGAGCCACATTGGATGAGTACAGCTCCATCTGTAAGTCTATGTGGAGTGTGATTGGTAGCTGGAGCAATTTCCTTGAGTCCTTTTCTTGAGTCTGGTTAAGGTGTGATACAGCAGTCTCAGGAGAGGTGAATGTAGAAAATTGTGAGAATAGTTGCTGCAGAGCGGTGGATAGTTGTTGAAAATTAATAGTGTTAATATTTCTGTGGGTTTGAGGAGGTTTGGTAGACTTTGGTAACATTGAGTTTGGAGCAATGGAGGAAAGCATACAGGTAATAAGAGTAAGGTTCTGAGATATTTGTGTTTCCGACGCTGTCACAGAACTGGTTGGAGATGAGTATGCAAAGTTGGACGGTCTTATATAGCTTCTTCATATTCAGAAGATCATGGCTGGAACCACGTAAAAGGCACAATAATCCACATACCAAAAGTAGCAACAGGTAGTTGGTGAAGAACAGTGACACAAAGTCTTAAACCACAGGTGGTCTTCACCAGGGATTCCCGCAAGGGAATTTGGGCTCAGCTGTGCCCAAATGGGACAGTCTTGGCTCCCTGTCTTGGTCCCCTATGCTATCACTAGAGAGTAAGAATGAGATTCAGTCTAGGAGCTGATACCTAAGGGATATCAAACTGGTTCTGATGACTGAAAACTTGGAACTGGCACCGATGATCAGGAATATCGGACTTGCACTGATTATCTGGAATATTGGATTTACACTGATGGTCTGGAATATTGGATTAGCACTGATGGTCTGGAATATCGTACTTGCACCAGTGGTCTGGAATATCGGACTTGCAACAATGGTCTGGATTATACAATGTATAAATGCTGACAACAGATTTAACAATGGAAGAGACTAGGTCATGGTAAGTGTCCTCAGGAGCAGACTGGTTCAGCAGGGGAGCACAGCTACACTGCTCACACACAGAGCTGTGTGATTTATGGAACTGTGCTCTGGAAAGCAGCAAGCTATATACCTCTGGGTTGCTCTGGATTGGCTGGAAGTGTCAGATTGCACAGAATTGGTCAGTAGAGAGTCAGCTGCTGGAACCAAGATGGCAACGTCCATGGTTTAGACCCAAACACCAGGAAGTGGAGCACTATGGAGGGTCAAAGTAGGATTATACACAGAATGCTGAATGCGCTGTAAAGAAGCAGCATAAATAGACTTCACTGACAACTAAGCACAATGAGCAGAGACCAGCTGCTGAACACAGGTGACTAATCAGTAGGTTTCAGCAGTAACACAGACTGCAGCTTGTATGCTGAACTACAGGAGTGATGTCAGAGGTAAGACACCAAACATGAGAAATGTAGTCAGGATTGTGACAATAAGGTTGTGATCTGAGCGAGAGAAAGGAGTGTTAGTGAATTTAGAAACTGAGCATAATCTGGTGAATACAAGTTCAAGGCAGTGGCCCTCCTGATGAGTAGAGGAGTCAGACCATTAGGAGAGGCCATGAGAGGAGGTTAGAAAGAGTAATTCAGGGGCATTGGGAGATTGTGGACTGTCAAAAGTGATATTTAATTCACCCATAATGAGTGTGGGAATATCAGAGGATAAGAAGTGAGGCAGCCAAGCAGAAAAATCTTCCAGAAATAGTTTGTGTTGCCCAGGTGGGCGATAGATGGCAGCAACACAGAGAAAAATGGATCAAAATCCTAAAAGAATATACTTCAAATTATGTAAATGTGAGTAATGGAGTCAGTGGTAGAACTGAGAAATGTGAAAAATTGGGACAGAAATATTCCAACCCCACCTCCTTTGATGTTATCAGGCCTGAGGATGTGTGTGTAGAGAGCAGGCAATCATGTGACTGTAGTACTGTAAATAAATATCAGCATGTGATAAATATTGAAATAACACCCATGTATTATTCAGATCATCCTGTTAATGCACTATAAAATGTGGTTGAGGTTTTCACTATTAGTAGAATAACTTGCTGTTGAAATACTTACACAATGGCGTCCTCTCCACTGAAGTATTACCAATCTGATGATTTGAATGCAAAACTAATGCTTAAAACATATTTTTCAGCAACAGTGGATAAAAATATTTTACAGGATGCAGTCATATTGCCATTGAAGCTACTTCACAAAGTGTTTTCCACAGGTATGTATGTAGATAGAGTATGCGGTGTTTGTTAGGCTGCATCATGTATTCCATTGTATACAGTAGTGCAAAATGTGGGATAGACACTGGAGGGATATCACTGGCAATATAATTATAATTCTACAGTATCTGTCTTTCATTCTTTTATAGATTTACACAGAACCTTGCTTCTACCCTGTACATGTGACTGAAATGATCTTTGATATGTTCATTCCCCCGCAGGGCCAGATAAAAGTTAGTGTGTGCCCCAGGGCGACAAATGTGTGGGGACCCCACCAATAAAATTCACTGCGCATCCCACCGTTGTCACTGCTTAGCCCCTAAGGGGTGCAGGAGAGAGTGTGAGTGGAGTGAGAGAGTGACAACAGGGTGTCAGGGAGAGACAGACAAAGAGTGGGTACAAGGCAGAGAGAGAAGGAGAGAGAGGGAGAGAATAAGAGAGAGAGCGAGAGACAATATCAGCAAGAGAGAGAGAAGAGCGAGAGAGAAAAAAATGGTGTCAGAGAGAGAGTGAGGATGTCAGGAGAGGAGCGGGAAAGAGCGAGATGGTGTGAGGTGTCAGGGATAGAGAGGGGGGTCAGGAAAAGAGAGAGAGTGTCAGTGCAAGAGAGAGAGAGAGAGAGAGGATGTCAGGGAAAGAGATAAAGAGAGGGAAGAGTAAGAGTGAGAGGGTGTCAGAGAGAAGGAAAGAGAGGAGAGAGACAGAGAGAGGAGCAGTAGAAAGAGGGTGATGGAGAAAGAGAGAGGGGTGAGAGGGGAGAGAGTGAAGGTGTTAGAGAGAGGGATAGAGTGACAGCACTTCAGAGAGAGTGAGGTCGTGTCAGGGAGAGAGATAGCGTCAGGGAGATAAAGAGGGTAAGACAAAGAGAGGGAGAGACAGAGGGAGAGTGAGAGAGACATGTGGAGGAGGAAGGAAGGGATGGGGAAAGACATGTTACAGTCTGGCTAGGCTTCAGCACAGGTCTCTAATGGGGCAAATGCTTTATGGCATTCGGCCATGCCCCCTTTCAATCCGCAAATCACAACACTACTATCAGGAGCCAGCTAGGTAGGGGTAGAGTGGGTCTTTTACTTATAAAACTGCTGAAAGTATATTTTCCATTTCTTTATGGGTGTATCCATATGTCTGGTAATTATGGGGACTATTTATTTATTTATTATTTATTTATTAACAGTTTCTTATATAGCGCAGCAAATTCCGTTGCGCTTTACAATTTGAGAATAACAATAACAAACTGGGTGATAACAGTCATAGAGGTAGGAAGCCCTGCTCGCAAGCTTACAATCTATGGGGAAATAGCACCTTTCCTTGTGTACATATGCCTATCTATTGCATAGAATTAGAAGACATGTGAGGATATGTGTGGACTGTACAGAGTGGATGCAATTTGATAGGAAGGTTTATGAAAGTTATGTGGGCGGTTCTAGAATTTGATACGCTTGCCTAAAGAGGTGAGTTTTCAGGGAACGCTTGAAGGTTTGGAGACTAGAGGAGAGTCTTATTGTGCGTGGTAGGGCATTCCACAGAGTGAGTGCAGCCCGATGAAAGTCCTGCAGTCGTGAGTGGGAGCGAGTAATGAGTGTGGATGAGAGACGCAGGTCTTGTGAAAAGCGAAGAGGTCGAGTTGGAAAGATATTTTGTGATAAGCGAAGTGATGTACGTTGGTGTAGTTTGGTTAATGGCCTTGTGTGTGAGTAAAAGTATTTTATATTGAATGCGGTAGAGTACAGGTAACCAATGGAGGGACTGACAGAGTGGATCTGCAGACGATGAACGTCTAGCGAGGAAGATAAGCCTCGCCGCTGCATTCAGAATGGATTTTAGTGGTGAGAGTCTCGTTTTGGGAAGACCAGTTAGGAGACTATTGCAATAATCAATGCGGGAGATAATGAGAGCGTGGATTAGAGTTTTAGCAGTGTCTTGTGTAAGGTATGGTTGTATTTTAGATATGTTTTTTAGATGCATGTAACATGATCTTGAGACAGATTGAATGTGGGGAACAAAGGACTGATCAGAGACAAGGATGACACCTAGGCAGCGAGCTATTCATGAAGCAGCCCCTTAGTGTGTATTTCCTAGTGATCACCAGGCAATTTTACCCCATGTTATGGAAAACTTTAATTTTCCATATATTGGGGAGGGGGAGGGGGGCACTACATACCCTATCATCCCCATAATGACAACTGCAACCAAGTGTGCACCCTTATTTAAAAGTATTGACTCCCCACTTTCAAATAATGTGTCCTACTAGCAGTTATTGTACAGACAGTATTACCCTGCGCTACAGAAAACAGACATATACTGTATTTCTGGGAAGGCGCTTTCATGCCCATTAGCACAATACATCTGTCACCTAAATTTCAAAGAGAGTCCCCTCTATAAAATGATCTGGCCCTCTTAGCAGCAATTATTAGTGATAACCAGAAAATACCGCCCAGTGCTGTGCAAAAAAATAGTTTTCCATAAATGTGGAAAGGGCACATTGTGCCCTAACTCCCCCATACTGACCCGCACACATGGCCGCCGAGAGGCAGGGAGCCAGGGCTATCTTAATGATTCTAGGTGCCTTTGAGCAGGGTTGGACTGAGCTGGGGAGCATCTGCTTCCCGGGCTGGTGTCTCCAGAGCTTCTTGGGAGGCAGAATGCTGTCCAATACAATTAGAGCAACCAGACAACATTCTCTACCTGCCTCCCAGCCTGCACAAGACAGTGAATGACTGCCAACAAGCATGCTGATTGGTGAATGGCTGGAGCTATCCACCAATCAAAGTGCTAACCACCATTCATGTGCAAAGACAGTGCCAGACAGCAGAAGGTTACATTTTTTATTTTTCCCCCCAATTATTTCCATGAATGAGTGGATATGGGCTCCAGTACATTGCTTTGACCAGGGCCTAAAATGTTGTTAAAATGACCCTGGGGTGAACAGGTACTAATTACCGAGGGGTAGACTTGCTGGAGGGTCTCAGCAGAGGTCTACCTCTGCCTCATCCCTGGTCCCCCTCTTACCTGTCAGCATCCTACAGTTTGTCTCCCCAGCCCAACACACACTGCAGTGTGCTGGGCTGCAATGGGGCCATGGAGGCTGCTTCCTCCTCTACCTCTGTGGGGTGAAAGCAATCACACTGTTGACTGCCCCTGGACTAGCCCCTGACTGAGGTCCTCATGGCACCCTCCACCTTGATCAGCGTGGCACTGAAAATAACATTTGTCATAATTTTTTTAAGGGGATGTGGACACGCCTCCTGCTACGCCCTTTACATTATCTGTGCCCATCCAAGCCCTCTTCAGCCCTGCCCACATGTTCATGAAGGAGGTGAGTCTCCAATTTAAAACAATGTACCCTATTAGCAAACTATAAGGGTCTATTTATGAAGCAGTGTAAAGAGTGGAGAAGTGAGCCTGTGGAGAAGTTGCCCATGGCACCAATCAGCTGCTCCGTACAATTGTATAGTATGCAAATTATAAATGTTACTTCAATGCTGATTGGTTGCCATGGGCAACTTCTCCACACTTTTCACTGCTTCATGAATAGAGCCCTACAGGGCCGGACTGCCCATCTGACACTCTGGCAAATGCCAGAAGGGCCGATGGGCTGGTGGGCCGGTCCTGTCAGGCAGAGAGCCAGGAAGGCCGCACGTAGAACAGCCTCTGGCTCTCTGCTCTGGCTGCTCCCCCGCCTCCCTTCCTGTGTCCATAGAAATGCAGGCATGCTGCGAGTCCACGTCCCCATGACTCGCGACATGCCCCTGTGTGCTTGTCGTGTGCCCCCGCACCCCATCCATCTCCATGGAAACGGGGGCATGCCGCAAGTCCACGCCCTACTGACTCGCACCATGCCTCCAACTTTAGTGCCTGCGCGGCCCTGTACACCGCACGTGCCCCTTTCATGTGCACACGCGCACACACATGCCAGGGATGAATTCGGACCCCAGTCCATCACTGGACCCCTTACAAACCCTTTTCACTTCTCCAATGATGGATCCCACCCGGGAATTGGAAACAGGTCCTTCCTGGGTGGGATCCGGCATTGGCGGTTAAGTGCTGGCTTCCCGAGCCAGCAATTTGCCGGGTCGGTTGCCATAGTGGTGGGGGACGGAGCCAGCAATGGGGCAGAGGTGATGCTGGGAGTTGAGGTCATGCCCGCTTTGCCTCTCCCTATGTAGTAAAAATGGGTCCCGGGTCGAATCCGTTTACGCTGCCACTGACCCGGATCTTCAACCCGGGAATAACACTTCTTATAATATAACCCGTGTTGAATTACCAGGTCAGGCGACCCGGGAATTCGGCCATGGTGGCCTTTTCACACCGCACACTGACCCGTGTCGATACCGGGTTATTTTTGTGATGTGAAAGGGGTATAACTGAAACATTGCACAAAAAGTAAAATTTTCCACAGTTGGGATGGGGGGGGGGGGGGATCTAAAGCCCATACATTCCTCATATTTTGTTAAAAAATGAATCTCTCATTTAACATGGTAGGTTTTCTAGCTTTTAAATTGGTTGGACCTGTTGGGCTACAATATTCTTCCTACATAAAGTAAGCATTTAACTTGAGACAGTGAATATTTCACTGCATTTTACTATTTTGGAAAGGTGGGTTATTGATTTGGTTTATTTATTTATTTATTTATTTATTATTATTTTTTACATATGATAGAATGAGTAAAAATAAATAATGGTATTTTCCAAAAATACAAAGTTTTCTGGGAAAAAAACAAGGTACTGTACAATATATTTTGTGTAGGTACTGCATAAAAAAAGAATCTGTGATATTGATGTTGGAATGTGACCAGAGCTGGCCCTACCTAATATGATGCCCTAGGCAAGATTTTGGCTGGTGCCCCCTAGCACCGCCGCTAGTTCTCCCTCTGACCAAGCACCCCTTTCACAGCACGATCACTCCTCACCCATGGTAGTCCTTGTTTTTTTGTTCCTATCCCCTACAGTATATTTTAAATAGGAACAGTGTGCACATTTGGTGCACAGGCCTTTTTTGATGAAAATGCAACTTATTTGCAATACTATGTGGCTAGATTGCACAAGCAGCTTCTGCTGATTAAAATGATATGTGGCATGCCTATATTCTGTGTGCGACTGTCACTGTACCTGCAATCAAAATGCTACGTTACAGTGATTTCCACTGTAAAGCAGCATTTCATATGCAGATACAGCCGCAGTCATACACAGAATATAGGCATGCCGCATATCATTTTAATCAGCAGAACCTGCTTGTGCCCCTAGGCACACCAAATGCCCTAGGCATTTGCCTAGTTTGCCTATGCCTAGGGCCGGCTCTGAATGTGACAAACGCAAATTTGAAAAAAATTACCTCAGCACCAGGGTCAGAAAACCATCAGCAGTGAAGGTGTATAATAGTTTTAAACAATCTTTATCTTTTTAAATTTATGTGATGGATACAATACAACAAATGTCCCCATATACATGGTCAAGTCACATTATTATGACCACCAGCTACTGTAGGTGCAGTGACCATCCATTTGCTTCGGAGACCCATACACAGCAGGGTTCGCTAAACTGTCATTTTAGACACACGTCTGGTAGCCCTCAGGTTAATTTTGATGGTGAGCTACTCCAATGTAGCGTGACGGTCGGCCTTCACGCACCTTCGTAGTGGACGTTCACCTCTCACATCAATGGCATGTGGTTCTCCGCAGTTTCCATGTCGGTGATTCACAATGTTGCCAGTTGTCCAGTTATGATACACCTAAACCACAGAAGCATGCAAACAGTTCACAAACTGCCCTGTTTCAGAAACCTGCCACTGTTGGCCCAAAAGCCGATAATCATCCCTTTTTGCAACTTGGATAAATCGCCCCTCTTACCCATGACAGCAACGAGTGATATGTGTGCAGACGGCCTATCGCACACCTTATATACCCACCAAGCCAGCGGACGACAGGTGATGTACTACATGGGCCAAATGTAGGAGGTGATCATAATAATGGGACTCGACCGTGAATAAAAATGTATCAGTGGGGAGTGTGTACTACAAGCTTCACTTGCTCATTGGAAGTTCTGCTTGAATGATTATAAATGGTCTGTTAAACACTGTTTGATAAGTAGCCACTTTATAAATAATTATTAATAAATATATGTGAATAAATGTGGACAACTGTGCAGTTTCGGGCTGCGTCCGATGCACCCCACACAATATCAACTTTTTGAATTTTTGTCTGTTGGATCCTTACCACCACCCTCCCTGAAGCGCCTATAATTGTGGTGCCTGATTTTGTTTTAGGAGTAATTAAAAGGTAAAGTGACACAGTGCAGGTAGGGTATCTCATAAGACTTCTACTGAGTGTGGCATGATTTATTGACAGTTATATTGTCTACGATCATAATGGAAATTCAAAAATAACGACGGGTACTCCATGTTGATAGAGTACATGTCAACATTGGCATAATGTCGACAACTCACCCTTTCCCTAAGCCGAACCCTAACTATAACCCTATTGTTGACAGTATGACTAAATAGACATGGCATATGTCTTCATTTTAGCCATGTTGACGTAGTTAAATAAGACAATGTGGTGTAGAAATAATGACTGGCTATATAGTCCTTGTCAACATGAGGCTGTATAGCCTTCTACTTAAGTGAGGGATACTCTACGCTGAATGGTGTTTTACTTTTCCTGATTTCATTTTATTACAAATTGATTTTTTTTTCTACAGAAAACATTAGAGGAAATATCCTAATTGATCTAACTGCTGGTCCCATCATCTATCAACTCTTGCCAGCCTGTGCGTTATTCAAAGAAATTATCATTTTAGACTGTAATGACCCATGTGTCGAGGAACTGAAAAAATGGGTGAATAAAGATACAGATGCCCATGATTGGACTTTTGCTGCACAAATTGCAGCTGAGGAAGGAGATGCAAGGTAACTATATAATTATATTTTAATTATTATCCAAAAACTTTTAGCAGCCCGTCAGAATGATGGAACAACAGAACAGTAGTGTCAGTGGCGGTGGCTCTGCTGCCCGAATGGAGCAACTTTTGAATTGCTCCATCAGGCACCATCTAATGGCTGCCGGTGCGCAAAACACTTGACTTGCCCCCACAGAGGTGAGGAGCAGCGTTCGCCTTTTATTATATTAAATGGTAAAAAAACAAAAAAGTGCTAAAGATCTGATCTACATCAGGTCTGATCAAAGTGTCTTACTTGTAGGAACAGAACACCTAATTAAAAAAAAATCTAAATCCCTTCAATTGTGTTGATTACAAATGGTGAGCTAATAAGAGATGATATCTATTACATAAAGATGACTGCTGATAGAAATTAGATCATCAAGTGTGCACGGGGAGCGGCTTGGCTGCCATGGTAGCTTTGATCTGCCTCCGGGTTGTCTTCACACAGTCAGGTCTTTCCCCATTCTAGTCATGTGAGGTGGTCCTGCCCCAGGGACATCTTTTCATATGGGCTCAATGGGCAATTGTCCTAGGGACCCAGAAGTATAAGGGACCTAGGCTGATAGTTGAGGGTCCCATTCTTCCATGGGTACCAGATATTTTAAAATCATCACTGGGGAACCAGACATATCTGACTTCAAAGCAGTGATTCCCATCTGAGCCTGTTAATTGCTCTTCCGAGCCAGATACTGTATCTCAGGTTTTGTCTGACGTAGAGTTTTTCTAAGGGTATATTCCAAAAGTTGGGAATCTTCCCTTTCGGTGGACACTGACAGATCGTCTCTACTATGCCCAGAACCAGAGATATCAGCCTTCCAGCAGCTGGTCCCTGCTCCAGCTACACATGCCTGGTATACAGTTTTATATTTTTGTCAGGTGGATTGCTCTGGCTCCTGAACTCTGATCCCCAGGTCCCCAGTACCTTCTGAAAGGTGGGACTCCCTAGCTTTTTTTTTTATCCCATTGAAAGCTAAGATATTTATTTACAGAAAATGGAGATATCTGCAATTAAGCAAGCAGCCCTCCCACCAGAAAATTATAAATATTAAGACCAATCCACTATCCACCTCTCCCCTGCATATTAAACATCCCCTACCACCCTGGAAGTCATGTACTGGGGCTCCTTCATTCAGCCCATTGCCTCCTTCAACAGTTTAGTGATCTACCTCCCACCCCATCTGTGCAGTAAAGGAGTAAAAAGCAGAAATTGCTGCTCCAGGTTCTACATGCTGAGCAGAAGATAGAACACCCCCTACTGCCTGACGGACATCAAAGCTGCCGTTAATAGCATGCCCTATTCCTATTATTATTTTATTATTATCCTTTATTTATATGGCGCCACAAGGGTTCCGCAGCGCCCAATTACAGAGTACATAAACACATAATCAAACAGGAAAACAGCAACTTACAGTTGATGACAGTATAGGACAAGTACAGGGTAAATAAACATAGTTACATCAGCAGATGACACTGGAATAAGTATCAGGTGGCAGAAGACTGATGGAATTGGTGCAGTTGAAGATTATTAAAGTAAGAAAGGATAAGCACATGAGGGAAGAGGGCCCTGCTCGTGAGAGCTTACATTCTAAAGGGGAGGGGTAGACAGACAGGGGTGACACAGTTGGGGTACATAGAGAGCGTAGAACAGAGGGTTAGGATGAGATTTGGCTGGGTTTGGTGAAGAAGTGGGTCTTGAGAGCCCGTTTGAAGTTTTGTAGAGAGGTGGAGAGTCTGAGGGGGAGAGGTAGGGAATTCCAAAGAAGTGGTGCAGCACGTGAGAAATCTTGGAGGTAGGAGTGGGAGGAAGTAATCCGTAGGCAGGAGAGTCGGCGTGCATTAGCAGAGCGAAGAGGACGGGTGGGAGTGTAAAGGGAGATAAGGTCAGAGATGTAGATGGGAGAGGAGTGGGTGAGGGCTTTGTAAGCGAGTGTGAGAAGCTTGAAATGGATTCTGAAAGGGAAGGGGAGCCAGTGAAGGTCTAGTAAGAGAGGAGAGGTGGACGTAGTGCGTTTGGTGAGGAAGATGAGCCGGGCAGCAGCATTGAGGATAGATTGGAGTGGAGAGAGGTATTTGTCAGGAATGCCAGTCAGGAGCAGATTACAGTAGTCCAGTCTGGAGATGACCAGTGAGTGGATAAGAGTCTTAGTAGCATCCTGGGTCAGAAAGGGTCTGATCCTGGAAATATTTTTTAGATGAAAATGGCAGGTTTGTGAGAGGTGCTGAATGTGTGGTTTGAAGGAGAGGAAGGAGTCAAGGATTACTCCAAGACAGCGCACTTGGGGGCTAGAGGAGATAGTAGTGCTATCAATAGATAATGAGATTGTAGGAGGTGAGGTTATGCGGGAGGGAGGGAAGATGATCAGCTCGGTCTTAGACATGTTAAGTTTAAGAAAGCGCTGGGACATCCAGGAAGAGGTAGCAGAGAGACAGTTGGAGATACGAGTGAGGAGAGCAGGGGAGAGGTCTGGAGAGGAAAGATAGATTTGGGTGTCATCAGCGTAGAGGTGATATTGGAAACCAAAAGAACTAATGAGCTTACCTAGTGAGGACGTATAGAGAGAGAAGAGAAGAGGACCAAGGACAGAACCTTGGGGTACCCCTACAGTTAGTGGAAGTGAGGGGGAGGTGGAGTCATGAGAGGAGACAGAGAAAGAACGGTCAGAGAGGTAGGAGGACAGGCAAGAGAGGGCAGTGTCATGCAGACCAATGGAGTGAAGAATTTGCAGTAGGAGAGGATGGTCCACAGTGTCAAAAGCAGCAGAGAGATCAAGTAGAATAAGTATAGAGTAGTGTCCCTTAGATTTAGCAGCATGGAGGTCATTGCATACTTTTGTAAGGGCAGTTTCAGTGGAGTGGAGAGGACGGAAGCCAGACTGGAATGGGTCAAGCAGTGAGTGTGAGGAAAGAAAGGAAGTAAGATGGTTGTAGACAATACGCTCAAGGAGTTTGGAGGCAAAAGGGAGGAGAGAGATGGGTCGGTAGTTGGAGAGAGTGTTTGGATCAAGTGTAGGTTTTTTAAGAATAGGAGAGATGAGTGCATGCTTGAAGGCAGAGGGGATAGTGCCTGATGAGAGGGACAGATTGAGAAGGTGGGAAGGATGGGAACAAGCAGAAGGAGAGAGGTAGCGGAGGAGGCGGGAGGGGATAGGGTCAAGTGGGGAGGTGGTGAGGGGACAGGAACTGCTGGAGGATGGGTAGAGGCCCCAGTATATTACTTTGCCCAGGGGCCTGCACTGCTGTTAAGACGGCCCTGTCATGCCCTGCAGTTCCAAAGTGACAGGATGGGGTGGGTGCAGCTGCGGTGACCTGACATATACCATATCCCATTTACTAGTATTCCATATGACATTCCCCTGTTCATCACAGAGCATTCACTGGAACTGTGGATGGAACAATACATTACATCACAGAATGGGTTTCAACACACAAGCTAAGACCGAATTAACAGTAACAGTATAATTTACTGTATACCTCCAAACAAATCATTTCCTGGGGGAGGACCATTGTATTAGCCTTGGGTCACCATCTACTACACTTATATTCTTGTTACATTTACAGCTAACATGAGCAGTACTAAACCTTCTTACGATGGGAGTTTTTTTTCTAATACCAATAATCAGACAGTGACAATCCCTGTGGCCTAACCGCTCACTTGCATTGCATAAGGTCTAATCGTGGCTCCATCTGCACCGCAGCGCATGCGCTGAGGCTCGCCTATCGCAGCATATGGGAAGCGCGTGCGTGTGAGACATGCACGTGCCCCATTCACTGCTATGGGAGCGTCTCAGTGCACTCCCGTAGCGCAGATAGGCGCTGGATCATCTAGTAACACCGGGTGTACACGTTTGCGATAGAGCCACATTAGATGAGCCCGGATCCATCTGTACACACACTTTGATGTACCCCACTCTTCTGCTGTTATCAAACATTCCAGAACTCTTTAGCTCAAGGTGTCTACAAATGGGGTTTGTCAGCAAGAACAGCTGTCAGCAGTGACTGTAGCAAATTCACTATGAAATGAGTGGAGAGATATCTGTCCTAGTTCAGCAGCCCCCTCAGTCATTCCTCCTTGGTGCCCCCCTGACAGCTGGAGCTCATTGGGCAGTGCTTCCACTGCCTTTAGGAGTTACACCACTGTATACACCCCATAATGTGCCAGGCATAGAAAGTAGAGATGAGCTGGTTCGGTTCTCAGAGAACCGAACCCCCCGAACTTTGCCTTTCCGAGTCCGGATCCGAGCCAGGCTCGGATCTTCCCTCTTGACTCAGAAACCCGAACTTGGCAACACGTCATCATCCTGCTGTTGGATTCTCGTGGGATTTGGATTCCATATAAGAAGCCGCGCGTCGCGGCCATTTTCACTCCAGTCTCGGAGAGTGAGAGAACGTGTATTCAGTGTGCTTAGTCTCTGTTTATTGGGGCGGGAAAGTGGGGTGACAAGTGTTGTGCTGATAAGTCCAGCCAATATATCAAGTGTAGCTGTAAAGTGGTGCTGTGTTGTGCAGACCAGTCCAGTGTAGTCACTCAGTGTATTGTGCTGTATCAGTCCAGGCAGTCACAGTGTTGGTGTTCTCTGCTGCCATATATCCAGTGTAGCTGTAAAGTGGGGCTGTGTTGTGCAGACCAGTCCAGTGTAGTCAGTGTATTGTGCTGCATCAGTCCAGGCAGTCACAGTGTTGGTGTTCTCTGCTGCCATATATCCAGTGTAGCTGTAAAGTGGGGCTGTGTTGTGCAGACCAGTCCAGTGTAGTCAGTGTATTGTGTTGTATCAGTTCAGCCATTCACAGTGTTGGTGTCCTCTGCTGCCATATATCTAGTGTCCTGTGTCATCAGTAATTCCAGTGACGATATACGCTGCTGCTATATATATATCCACTGCTGCAGTATAACAAATTACAATTATATTATTATTAACAACCTGCTGGGCTGCATCAGACCAGTGGTAGTGGTTGCATCATGTGCTGCTTGGGGCCTATTTTTTAAATCTGCCATCCTGTCTGCCACTGCAGTGCCACTCCTAGATAGGCCAGGTGTTTGTGCCACACACTTGTGTCGCTTAGCTTAGTCATACAACTACCTAATTGCACCTCTTTTTCTTCTTTGCATCATGTGCTGTTTGGAGCCTATTTTTTTAAATCTGCCATCCTGTCTGTAACTGCAGTTCCACTCCTAGATGGACCAGGTGTTTGTTCCGCACACTTGTGTCGCTTAGCTTGGCCATCCAACTACCTAATTGCACCTCTTTTTCTTCTTTGCATCATGTGCTGTTTGGGGACTAGTTTTTGAATAGTGCCATCTTGTCTGCAACTGCAGTGCCACTCCTAGATGGGCCAGGTGTTTGTGCCGCACACTTGAGTCGCTTAGCTTAGTCATACAGTCACCTTGGTGCAACATTTAGGCCTAAAAACAATATTGTGAGGTGTGAGGTGTTCAGAATAGACTGGAAATGAGTGGAAATGATTGTTATTGAGGTTAATAATACTGTAGGAGCAAAATTACCCCTAAATTCTGTCATTTTAGCTGTTTTTATGTGTGTTTTTTTTTTTAAATAATCCAGATCCAAAACCAAAACCAAAACACGAAAGGGTGGTTTTGGCAAAACCAAGCCAAAACCAAAACACGAAAATGTAATTAGAACCAAAACCAAAACACAAAACACGAAAAGTGCCCGCCGCACATCTCTAGAAAGAGGTCCATTTTCATATAATTAATTGCCCTGTGTGTTGAAGATAGCAAATGTCCATGAGGTACAAATGCATTAATCATTTTAGAGAGATAAAGTGGTGATGTTGCCTATAGCATCCAATCAGCTTCTGTCATTTTATAAACTGTGCTAGATAAATAATAGCTATAAATGTGTTGGTTGCTATGGGTAACTTCTCCACTCTCCCTATCTAGAAGGTTTATTACATCCCCCCCCCCCCTAATATCTACAATTTTAACATGATAGTGACATGTTTATTTTTCATTTCAGTGGAAGCTATCAAGATATAGAAGCTATGGTGAGAAGAAAAGTGAAATGTATTGAGAAGTGTGACCTGGCCAAGGAGAACCCTACATCTCCAAGAGAGCTTCCAAAGGCAGACTGCATCCTCTCTGTCCGAATGCTGGATGCTGTTTGTGAAGATAAGAATGCGTACCGCAGAGACCTGAGACATATGTCCTCTCTGCTAAAAGTTAGGGGGCATTTAATATTGATTGCAGATATCCACTCTTCTTTTTTTATTGTCGGGGAAGATAAGTACCAGCTACTAGATTATGATGAAAACTTTCTACAAGAAACTCTAAATGATGAAGGTTATTTGGTTAAAGCTTTTATACCAATAGAATCGGAGGGATCCTCTGATCTCTATGAATTAAAAAAATCAATACTTGTTGTTGCTCAAAAACAATGATAATCTTTCTTAATGACTTCAAGGCTGGAGGGTTTACACCCCCCATGACCGAATATTTAGAGTGCATCCATTGGTGGTGGTGATTAACTTTATTTCTGAGATTCCCATGGTGAATTTAGTTTCTCTCAGTAGAGACAAAGCTTTCTTTGGTAATATATTGGGATAGAGGGGATTCTGCTATATAAAAAAAAAAATAAGCACATTTTGGGGAAAATCTTTTAAAATTCTTCTTTATGTTACATTGTCCATTAATATAGAAATAAGTAACCTTACACTATGTTACCCACACCCGTAAATTGTTACACTGTGTGAGGAGTATTATACTTGTGTGACACCAGACATGCGATGCCTAGAATAATAACCTAGAACCAGGATAATTGTGGACTCCACAGAGAGCCACACAACACCTTCACAAAACAATAGGGGTAATTCAGAGTTGATCGCGGCAGCAAATTTGTTAGCAGTTGGGCAAAACCACGTGCACTGCAGGGAGGTTGGGGGGGCAGATATAACATGTGTAGAGAGAGTTAGATTTGGGTGTGGTGTGTTCAATCTGAAATCTAAATTGCAGTGTAAAAATAAAGCAGCCAGTATTTACCCTGCACAAAGACAAAATAACCCACCCAAATCTAACTCTCTCTGCAAATGTAATATCAGCCACACCTGCAGTGCACATGGGGGTCATTCCGAGTTGATCGCTCGCTAGCAGTTTTTAGCAGCCGTGCAAACGCTATGCCGCCACCCAGTGGGAGTGTATTTTAGCTTACAGAAGTGCGAACGGCTGTATCGCAGAGCGAATGCAAAAAAAAATTGTGTAGTTTCAGAGTAGCTCAAAACCTACTCAGCGCTTGCGATCACTTCAGCCTATTCAGTTCCGGATTTTACTTCACACACCCGCCCAGCGTTCGCTCAGCCACTCCTGCGTTTTTTCTGGCACGCCTGCGTTTTCCCAAACACTCCCTTAAAACGGTCAGTTGCTACCCAGAAACGCCCACTTCATGTCAATCACTCTGCGGCAATCAGTACGACTGAAATGCATCGCTAGACCCTGTGCAAAACGTCATAATTCGTTGTGCCCATACGTCACGCATGCGCATTGCGCCACATGCACAGAACTGTCATTTTTAGCCTGATCGCTGCGCTGCGAACAAATGCAGCTAGCGATCAACTCGGAATGACCCCCATGGTTTTGCCCAACTGCTAACAAATTTGAGGCTGCGATCAGATCTGAATTACCCCCAATATCCTTGGTGTCTGTACATTGCCAAGATGAAAACCGATGTTACTGTACCCAGAGGTCTGACGCAGAAAAGTACTATGTACTGTAGCAAGAAATACTTAATTGAAGGCTGGAGCTGTATAAGAAAATGCCAGAGTCTACAGCGCTGAGTGCTCTAGCAGCAGCGCAACGGCTACGGGAGAGGAGGGTGCCCACACATGGAGTCTGCACATGGGTCTCCTCCTCTCTAGACACGCCCCTGTTAAAGGCTATCCATGCTTGAGCACAAATGACTTAATTAGTACCTCAGTCAATTTGATTTAACCATCTGAACTCAAGCATGGTTTTCCTTAATATCTGCACTATGGCAGCCTTTGTAATGTGTAACTTGTTGCAAAGTTGTGAAACAAACCTAGATTGGTTTTGTCTGTGTAAGTAACTATGGCTTTAAATAAATCTGTGTTCAACCTAAACACTTGTGTTCCTCCATTGTGATGTTTTCTTCATTGGTATAGTCACAAAGAAAGACAACCACCGGAGCCGTCGCAAAGTCCTCAGGAACTGCATACACGTACGCAGCATTAATACAATAGTGAGGAACATCGACTCCTCGAGTTAATCTATAGTCACACGCAGGGGTGTAGCGAGGTGGCTACAGGGGCACACTTGCTCCGGGCACCAAAAAAGTTAGAGGGCACGCTGCAGTTCAGCCCCCCCCCCCCCCCCCTTCGCATCACAGGCCACTGTACTGGCAGCCGCAAAGCAGGAGGAGAAGCAGAGGGGGACGCACACTGACTCGGACTCAGAGACTAGGTAGGGAACAGGGCAGGCCAAGGGCGACAGAAGGAGACACTGATAGCCGGCACATGAGGGAGCTCCGTCTGCCCTCTTTATATGTCTCACTGTGTGTTTGTAGCTGTGCAGCAGGGTTATTTATGTCCTCCAGCACCACTCTCTGTCCCAGCTGTTGCAGCACCTCTCTTTTTCCTGGAAGCTGCAGCACTTCTCTACTTCAGATGCTGTAGCACCTCTTTCGGCCGAGTCTTCTGCAGAACCTCTCTCTGCCAAAGCTGCTGTAGCACTTCTCTCTACATTGATGCTGCAGCACCTCTTTTTGCCCCACAGCTGCTGCAGCGCCTCTCTCTGCCCCTAAGACTACTGCAGAACCTCTTTCTGCCCCTCAGGATGCTGTGGTGCAGATCTCTCTGCCCTTCAGGCTGCTGCACACAGCTCTTTCTCTGACCCTTAGGCAATTCTGGCACATTATTTTCATTGAAGCATAGTTGAATAAGCAGGTCTTGGATGGCAGTTCTAGGGAATTATTTTCATTGAGTCATTGGGGGTTTTATCAAAATCGGGGAGTGGGGGCAATTTTGGTGAATTATTTTTATTGATAGTGGGGTTTTCAGGTCTCTGGGAGGGTGTCACATTTGGGGCATTTCTTTTTATTGAGTCATTGAGACATTATCAGATCTGGGCGGGGGCCAGTTTTGGGGAATTATTTTAATTCAGATATTGGGTGGGTCATCAGGTCCTTGGGGGTCACATTTGGGACTTTGTTTTTATCGAGGAATTGGGGGGCAGTGAAGACAGGTCAGTCGGGGCAAATATAGTGTTTTTTATTTATTTGAAATAAGTGAATAGTTAAAGACAGCTACTTCCATAGTGGCTCTATAATGGCATAATGTGTATAAGGGGCTCAATCATTGTGTAATGTGTATAACAGGCTCTACTGTGTGGCGTAACGTGTATAAGTGGCTCACTTTGTGGCATAATGTGTACAAGGGGTACTACTATGTGGTGTAATGTGAATAATGGACACTACTTTGCGGTGTAATGTGAATTAGTACTATTCTGTGGCCATCCACCATCCCAGTGAAGCTATGTTTTGTGGCAAGTTAATTGTGGCAAGTTAACTTTTGTTGGGAGCCAATTGACCTACCAGTATACTTTTATGGGAGGAAACCGGTGTACCTGGAGGAAACCCACACAAACACGGGATAATACACAAACTCCACACAGTTGTGGCCATGGTGGGAATCAAACCCATGACCTCAGTGCTGTGAGGCAGTAATGCTAACCATTACACCGTCCATACTGCCATGCCCCTATATTGTTGTTGCAAGCCTTCGGCATGCACTGACCCTATTTTAAACATGGGAGGCACACAAAGGAGACTTTTGCCCTGAGCTCCACAAGGTCTAGAACCGGCCCTGTCAACAATTTGGGATTTTTAAATATTGTTTCTTTTAAAATGTAACATGTCACCACATGTTGGCTAGGCCCCGAATTCAGTACAGGGGAGGGGGCGCCAAAACATACTCTTGCTCCGGGCACTATGGTGCCTAGCTGCACCTCTGGTCACACATACTGTACATGATCGCTACTAGAGGCAGATACACGCCCACATTTTTGTCCCCATTCCCCGTTACCTTCCTCAAATGGTCCTTTCCTGTCAATTACACTGCATTAAAAATCTCACTGCACCGGTACGATATGATTACGGCACATGCGCAGTCTGCCAATAATTGCTCAGTTGCGTGATCGGCCATTGTGCACAAACCCAGGGGGCATAGGATAATAAATACTTTAGGTGTCTTTGTTAGATGTACAGTAAGAGCTGGGGGGCATCAATTTTAGTTCTTGCCACAGATACTAAAATTCCTGGTTACAGTTCTGACTTTGTTTATTAATAAATTAAATTTTTACAGGTAGGTACTTCTTACAATTTTTTGTTTTCAGTTTTGTTCAGTGCATGTGACCATTATATCAGAAAGACCTGAGATTGGTGATTCCAATCCCCTTACTCTGCATTAACAGCTCTTACAGCAAATTTAAAAACCTGCAGGAAAGGGGGAACATCCTAGTGTTAGGAGATTTTAACAATCCGGATATAAATTGGAGTAACGATTCATGTGTAAAAACTAGGAGCAGCAGGTTCTTAAATACATTAAAGGATCAATACTTGACTCAATTAGTCGAGGACACAACTAGAGGTAAATCTATTCTGGACCTAGTTATTACCAATAATGTGGACATTATATCAAACACTAAAGTTGTGGAGACCTTGGGAAACAGTGACCACTATATGATCACATTCAACATGAGTTTCAAGAAACAAAGCTATAAGGGAACAACTAAAACATTTAACTTTAGAAAGGCTAACTTTAATATGCTGAGGCACTAAATGACATAAGGGGTAATTCCAAGTTGATCGCAGCAGGAAATTTTTTAGCAGTTGGGCAAAACCATGGGGGTCATTCCGAGTTGTTCGCTCGGTAAAAATCTTCGCATCGCAGCGATTTTCCGCTTAATGCGCATGCGCAATGTCCGCACTGCGACTGCGCCAAGTAAATTTGCTATGCAGTTAGGAATTTTACTCACGGCTTTTTCATCGTTCTGGCGATCGTAATGTGATTGACAGGAAATGGGTGTTACTGGGCGGAAATAGGCCGTTTTATGGGCGTGTGGGAAAAAACGCTACCGTTTCCGGAAAAAACGCAGGAGTGGCCGGAGAAACGGGGGAGTGTCTGGGCGAACGCTGGGTGTGTTTGTGACGTCAAACCAGGAACGACAAGCACTGAAATGATCGCAGATGCCGAGTAAGTCTGGAGCTACTCAGAAACTGCTACGAGGTGTGTAATCGCAATATTGCGAATACATCGTTCGCAATTTTAAGATGCTAAGTTTCACTCCCAGTAGGCGGCGGCTTAGCATGAGCAAATCTGCTAAAATCCGCTTGCGAGCGAACAACTCGAAATGACCCCCCATGTGCACTGCAGGGGGGGCAGATATAACATTTGCAGAGAGAGTTAGATTTGGGTGTGGTGTGTTTAATCTGCAATCTAAATTGCAGTGTAAAAATAAAGCAGCCAGTATTTACCCTGCACAGAAATAAAATAACCCACCCAAATCTAACTCTCTCTGCACATGTTATATCTGCCTCCCCTGCAGTGCACATGGTTTTGCCCAACTGCTAAAAAATTTCCTGCTGCGATCAACTTGGAATTAACCCCATTGACTGGGAAGTTTTGTTTGATGGTAAAGACACAAAGGAAATGTGGGTTGCGTTAAAAGGGTTGCTTGATAGCAATATTCAAAAATTCATTCCCATGAGCAGTAAACGCAGGAGTACTAAACTCAAACCTAGCTGACTTAATAAGGAGGTCAAAGAAGCAATGGCTAAAAAGAGGCGTGCTTTTAAAACATTTAAATCTAACGAAGGGGAGGAGTCATTCCAGTATTATAAGGAATGCAATAAAAAATGCAAAAAAGTAATAAGGGCAGCTAAAATTGTAAATGAAAAGCAAATCCCTATAGAGAGTAAAACCAATCCTAAAAAGTTTAAAAAATACATAAACAGTAAAAGGATAAAGAAGGAGAATGTAGGCCCATTAAAAGATGAATTGGGAGCTTTGATAAACTATGATAAAATAAAAGCTGAAATACTTAAAATGTTTTTATCCTGAGTATTCACCAGGGAGGATCAGCCGCTGAGAGTACTGCATAACGATAGTGAAGGTAATGACTCTTGGCTTTATGCTTGTTTAAGTGAGGATGTAGTCCTGGAGAGACTAAGCAACATAAAGATTAATAAATCACCAGGCCCAGATGGTTTTCATCCGAGGGTTATTATGGAGCTTTGGTCGCAGCTAGCAAAACCCTTATACTTGATTTTCCATAGTTCAATTACATTAGGCATGGTACCAAAGGATTGGCGCATAGCTGAGGTAGTGCCTTTATTTAAAAAGGGAACTAAAAATAATCCAATTAGTTTAATCTCTATAGTGGGTAAAATATTGGAAGGTATTTTGAGGATTATCTGCAGGTTAATAAGATTATTAGCAAAAGTCAGCATGGGTTTGTAAGGGACAGATCATATCAAACTAACTTAATTAGCTTCTACGAGGAAGTGAGCGAGAATCTTGACCAGGGAAAAGCAGTGGATGTTGTATATTTAGATTTTGCAAAAGCCTTCGATACAGTGCCTCACAGGAGACTGATCATCAAATTAAGGGTACTTGGCCTAGGATATACTATTTGTACATGGATAGGTAATTGGCTGGATAACAGGATACAATGAGTAGTGGTCAACGAGATGTTCTCCAGCTGGGCACCAGTAGTCAGCGGAATATCACAAGGGTCCGTACTTGGCCCACTGCTGTTCAATATATTTATCAATTATCTAGGATTAGGCCTGGAAAGCACAGTGACAATCTTTGCAGATGATACTAAACTGTGTAAGGTAATTAATTCAGAAAGCGATGTAGAGTCTCTACAGAATGACTTATTTAAACTTGAAACCTGGGCAACTAAATGGGGAATGAGGTTCAATATAGAAAAATGCAAAGTTATGCATTTTGGGATAAAAAACATACTTGCATCCTACACACTAAATGGGGAAAATATAGGGGTAACTGTGGTGGAAAAAGATTTGGGGGTGCTCATAGATAAAAGGCTTAATAATAGTATACAATGTCAAAATGCAGCAATAAAGGCAAGTAAAGTGCTTGCGTGCAAAAACCAGGGCATTGAGACAAGAGACGAGGATGTAATCCTGCCTCTGTACAAATCATTGGTACATCCTCACCTGGAATATTGTGTTACATTTTGGGCACCATATTATAAAAAAGATATCGGGGAACTAGAAAGAGTTTAAAGGTGATCTACTAAATTGACTAAAGGGTTAGAGACACTGGAGTACGAGGAAGGGCTTACTAGGTTTAATATGTATACACTAGAAAAGAGACATCTAAGAGGAGACATTATTAATATCTTCAAATATGTAAAGGGTCATTACAAGGAGCAAGCAGGGGATTTGTTTATTAAAAGAACTCTGTATAGGACACGTGGGCACTCGCTGAGGCTAGAGGAAAGAAAATGCCGTACACAATGTAGGAAAAGGTTCTTCATGGTAAGGGCAATACAGATTTGCATCTCCCTGCCGGAGAAGGTAATAATGGCAGACTCTGTAAATCCATTTAAAAATGGATTGGACAAATTTCTAACTGCAAAAAGTATCCAGGGTTATAGCATTTAACATAGTGACATTAATATCTGGGAGTGGTAAGAATCATAGTTGTCAATTGGTACTAAACTATTACTTCAGCAGCCCATTATAATATGAACAGCTTAACACAGAATACAGGTTGAACCCAATGGGCATTTTGCCTCTTTTAAACCTCACTAACTATGTAACTATATGACACCCTAATCGTGTATGATTCTGATCCCGGAAAATAGGTAGATGAATTTGGTATCTATGTAATTTTGTTATTCCATTCTTCACAGAGAGGTGAGTCAGAATTTCACGAAACGTTGAAAGCGGTTATAATCAGAGCCGGCCCTAGGCATAGGCAAACTAGGCAAATACCTAGGGCATTTGGTGTGCCTAGGGGCACAAGCAGGTTCTGCTGATTAAAATGATATGCGGCATGCCTATATTCTGTGTATGACTGCGGCTGTATCTGCATATGAAATGCTGCTTTACAGTGGAAATCACTGTAACGTAGCATTTTGATTGCAGGTACAGTGACAGTCGCACACAGAATATAGGCATGCCACATATCATTTTAATCAGCAGAAGCTGCTTGTGCAATCTAGCCACATAGTATTGCAAATAAGTTGCATTTTCATCAAAAAAGGCCTGTGCACCAAATGTGCACACTGTTCCTATTTAAAATATACTGTAGGGGATAGGAACAAAAAAACAAGGACTACCATGGGTGAGGAGTGATCGTGCTGTGAAAGGGGTGCTTGGTCAGAGGCAGAACTAGCGGCGGTGCTAGGGGGCACCAGCCAAAATCTTGCCTAGGGCATCATATTAGGTAGGGCCAGCTCTGGTTATAATACAGTATATTTATTATTCCCATTTCTATTACATATATTTCCATATACTCTCAGACATTACATTGTATAATAACATGAATCCTATCAATTGTTGTTATGCTAATGAATAAAACAATACAGTAGCGTGTTATTTTACCGAACACTGTCTTCCGTCTATTTGTTGTTCTTGAGGTCACGACAATACCTAAGAATAAAGAGTTATAGCACTCTACACCACAGTTAATATTCAGCGTGTTTACTATCCACAAATAATACTCATACACATTTGTTAAAAAGCTAAATTCATTAGTCAATGGTATGGATCAGTACCCCCTACCCACAATATAGTCTTTGCCGGCTTATTTGAATCCTACTTTCTGCTCGTTGGTGCACATTGAAGAAAGCGATTATCGTGTCAATACAACGGAAGAGAATCCCTTCACTATAGTTACTGTGTCTCCTTTAATAGATGTCGAATAACACCCCTAAGAATGTGCGCTCCAATTCCAATCGCTATGCCTACAATACACTCTGACTAGTACAGTATCTTACAGCGGTATTAATATAGCAAAGTTGTAATCCCGTTCTGTGTTCTGTTGGCCTTCTGATAGAACAAAGATGACCGTATGTAATTAATACTTTCCTAGTCAACAATAATACAGCTTTCCTAGTCACCAATAATATAGTTAGTAGAGTCTTCACTGACGGCAAGTGCAATTAGTAAAAGTTAGGCTGATAGTATTGCAATTAGTAGAATGTTAGCTGTTAGCGGTACCATTAGTAGAGTTTTGGCTGAAAGCGGTGTAATTAGTAGAGTCTTAACTGATAGCGGCGTAGTTAGTAGAGTCTTGGCTGACAGCGGAGTAATTAGTAGAGTCTTGGCTGACAGCAGAGTAATTACTAGAGTCTTGGCTGACAGCCGGGCAACATAGATGCTTACTCCTGACGGAAACACACAAAGCATCCAATAGTCTTTATTTCGGAATAAAACTCCGCGACTTTTACTGTTAACAGTCTTGTCTAGAAACAATTAAATGTGCGAGCACCAGGTTTCCTAAATGTTGTACTCACTTTGAGGCTTATTTGTACTTTGACCGACTCGCAAACTAATCAGGTATGCAAAATGAGGTAAGAGTTCAAAGTTAGGGATATATACTGTCCTTACACTGCAGCCAGCAATGATAATGATGCATTCACTGTAGTGTTGTGGTGTTAGCACTGATAGCTATAAACTGCAGCTGAATTATGCTACTTTCTTCCTCTCAGCTAGCTGTCATTATGGCTCAGTATGCGATACTGCTTACAGGGCTCCAGTCCCGCCTTGAATTGATAATGTAGGCTGGCTACACCCCTCTATGCGGGCTTAATTAAGTAAGTGCCGCCCGCTATTCACAATGAAGCCTCCAGTCCGCCCGCCTCCCGCTGTCACTCACCGCTATAGAGGAGACTTTCACGGCAGCGCCGCCTCCTCCGCTCCACCCAGCAAGGGAGAATTGTATACGGAGGGGCCGCGGCTCGCTGTCACTCACCGCTCCGGAGGTGTTTACAAAGGCCGCCCCGCCTCCTTCGCTCCGTCCAGCAAGGGAGAGGATCAATTCCGATGGGCCGCCGTCTGCAGTCGGATCACGGGTCCACTTATCATCACCCTCAGCCACACCGCGTACCGCTGCGGGGTCACACTCCAATGCAGGACGAGTCTCTGATCGCGATGTGACGCAGCTTCTTTACCGACCCAGAGGCTAGGCACACATCTCTCCTTCCACAGTAAGTCCCGGTGGTCTCTCCTCAACGGTCTCCTCTCGCTCCCCTTTTTATTCTCCCTCCTTAGTGTCCCGGATGGGTCCCGCCAGCCGTTATTTGCACGAGCTGGTTTATATTCCCACTCAGTACACATCCATCAAACCCCTGTTTTAGGGTTGGATTCGTCTATCAGATATTCATAGACATTGTGGAGTAGTCCAACTCCCCTCTGTGAGGGAGCCATTCCAGAGCGAAACTTCACCTTATGGGAGCAACTATAATCCTATTTTAACATCCCTTTGTGAGGGGATTAATATATATTTTGAGTTTTTATTTTAATTATTTATATCTATTCACCATACAAGAACAATAAAATCTAGTTATAACTATACTTGTACAATACACAGTGGGTTTAGCTGGGTATTACATACCTCCCTGCTGGAAATATGCGTGTCCTCACGCATTCCTTTACCTTTTACCTACTGGATTCTAATTCCTGTTTAACTGTTACAATAGTACTTCACTATCGATACCTAAAAGGTATCACGCCTTTTGTACTCCTTTCTGATCTCCTCAGTACCGGAGGGGAATTGGTTATATTATTACTTGCCATCTCCCCTGTATCAGGCAACATTGTTGTAGGCTCGGGAACCTCATAACTTTTATGCTCTATCACAGTGGTTCTCAAACTCGGTCCTCAGGACCCCACACGGTTCACGTTTTTCATGTTACCCAGCAGCTGCTCTGTGTATCACCAACTGTCACATTTTAAAAATCTACAGGTGACCTGCAAAACATGGACCGTGTGGGGTCCTGAGGGCCGAGTTTGAGAACCTGTGCTCTATCACATCAGGCCGGCACATTGCGAACCCGTTAGTGGTGCTTTCACTAATGGAACTTCCAGTACCTATCACTACTGGCCAGAACAGTCCCATTATACCAATAGGATCACTTAAGTTGAACATTGTAGCTGAACTCGACCTCTCTGCCTTTTCTTCCCTATCAAGGTTATCTAGTGCGGTGGCATTTTTACATATTTTTAATTGGTTGCGATGGACTACTAAAGACGATTCACCCTGATCCTTGGAAATTCTATAAACTTCAACCTCGGGACGTGGAATTTCAATTATGATATAAGGCGTTAGTTCCCAGTAGCTGTCAAGTTTACTTCGACGCTAATTATTCTTCTTCCAGACCACATCTCCCACTCCCAACATCTCAGCCAGAGCAGTCTCATTATAGTAATCAGCTTGACGGTATCGGACCTCATTCATCCTTTGATCAACTATGGCCTGTGCCGTCTTCAATCTCCGATGATGTTCCTTTACCCAATCAGTATGCGGAACTTCCTCCTGAAACTTTTCTGGAGATATATCCAATTTTAGATCCATAGGTAATTTTCCTTCCCGTCCAAACAGCAAATAGAATGGGGTATATCCTGTGGAACTATGTTCTGAATTGTTGTACACAAAAGTAATCTCTGGGAGTAGGGTAGGCCATTCTAAACGCTCCGGTAGGGGAATTGTTCTTAACATTTTAATTAAGGATCGATTCATTCTTTCGCATACCCCATTGCATTGGGGGTGGTAAGCAGTGGTTCTTAACTTTTTGCATCCATATAAGTCACAAAGCTCTTTGAACAGTTTGGACTCAAAAGCGGGCCCCTGATCAGTCAATATGTTCTCCGGATAGCCATAAGGCCAAACAAATCCCCTCCATAATATTTCAGCCGTTGTCCTTGCTGATAAGTCTCGGAAAGGAAGAGCCACAGCGAACTTAGTGTAATGATCAATTATAGTTACAGCATACTGATACCCAGTACGGCTCATTTCTAACTTCAGATGATCAATTGTCACTAGTTCCAGTGGCCGCTGACTGACAATAGGATGTAGAGGTGCCTTCTGATTGGCGGATGTTTTTTTTCCGACAATACAATTTGAACAATTGGTGCACCAACCTTCGATGTCTCGCCGCATGTTGATCCAGAAGAATCGACTACATAACTGTGCTTCCAGCTTTTAAACGCCAAAGTGGCCTGACTGATTATGATATGCCTGTAAAAGGTACTCACTCTGTTGTTGGGGCACAACTATCTGAGTAACGGGGCAATGTGTTTTGGGGTTTATTCCACAGCGAATGAGAAGTCCTTTTCGTATTCTTAAATGGTTCCTCTGCCTCCACAACTTAAGAAGTTTGGTATCAACTGTCTGCCTTTCTTCCCGAGTTAGGATCTTGTTCGACATCAGCAGGTCTTTTAGCTGAACCATTAAGGGACTCTCTTCTTGTACTTGTTTCCATCGATCTGCAGACTCAGGTTCTGTCCAATTCGGAGAGTCATAATAGCAAGTTGAAGATTCTACAATAGATATCCCTCGCTGTTGGATTAGTAGAGCATGAAATGCAGGCATTTCTACTTCTTTCCATTCATCTTTCTCAGTTCCGGTTTGAATTCCAGATGGGAGCCGGGACAATGCATCCGCATTAAGGTTACTTCGACCACTTCTGTATTTTATTGTAAACTGGTAATTGGCCAAGCGAGAAGACCAACGTTGCTCAAGCGCCCCCAGATGTGCTGTCGGTAGATGTGAAAGTGGGTTGTTGTCGGTGAAGGCAACAAAAGGAGTAGCAGCTAAGTAATGCTTGAATTTCTCCGTAACTGCCCATACTAAAGCCAGAAATTCCAATTTAAAGGCACTATAGTTGGCATCGTTTCGTTCACTTTTCTTCAAGCTTCTACTTGCATATGCAATAACTAGCTCCTTCCCTTGCTGTTGTTGGGACAAAACTGCTCCTAACCCTTGATAACTAGCATCGGTGTACAGATGAAAAGGCTGACTGTAATCTGGATAAGCTAATATTGGCGTTTTAGTTAACATAAACTTGAGTTTGTCGAACGCTGTTTGTTGGTTCTCCGTCCACACCACCTGAGTATTGCCATTATGGTGGATTCTGGGTACACCTCGGAGTAACGCTTGTAAAGGGGCCGCCACATGTGCAAATTTCTCCACAAATCTCCGATAATAGCCCACAAATTCGAGGAATCACCTCACTTCCTTTATCGTAGTCGGAATTGGCCAATCTCGTACTGCTGCGATCTTTTCAGGTGTGATCCCCTCAGCACTTACAATATGCCCCAGATACTGGACGCTGGTTTGTAACAATCGTCATTTAGAAGGTTTCACCTTTAGTCCATATTGTGCAAGCCGCTGGAAGACATCTTGAAGGTGTTTCAGATGTTCTTGATAGGATTTGGAATACACAATAATGTCATCTAGGTACAATAGTAGCATATCAAAGTTTTTGTGTCCTAAACAGTGTTCCATTACACGCTGGAAAGTTCCCGGGGCATTACAAAGCCCAAAGGGCATTCTCTCAAATTCATATAAGCCCATGGGGGTCGTGAAGGCTATTTTTTCTCTATCCTCTTGGGCCATCTGAATCTGCCAATAGCCGCTAGTCAGGTCAAGGGTAGAAAAGTACATGGCGGATTTCAGGGCCGTCAATGATTCTTCGATTCGTGGTAGGGGATAAGCATCTTTATGCGTTACTTGGTTTAATTTCCTATAATCAACACAATTGTATAAACACGCGATTATCGTGTCAATACAACGGAAGAGAATCCCTTCACTATAGTTACTGTGTCTCCTTTAATAGATGTCGAATAACACCCCTAAGAATGTGCGCTCCAATTCCAATCGCTATGCCTACAATACACTCTGACTAGTACAGTATCTTACAGCGGTATTAATATAGCAAAGTTGTAATCCCGTTCTGTGTTCTGTTGGCCTTCTGATAGAACAAAGATGACCGTACGTAATTAATACTTTCCTAGTCAACAATAATACAGCTTTCCTAGTCACCAATAATACAGTTAGTAGAGTCTTCACTGACGGCAAGTGCAATTAGTAAAAGTTAGGCTGATAGTGTTGCAATTAGTAGAATGTTAGCTGTTAGCGGTACCATTAGCAGAGTTTTGGCTGATAGCGGTGTAATTAGTAGAGTCTTAACTGATAGCGGCGTAGTTAGTAGAGTCTTGGCTGACAGCGGAGTAATTAGTAGAGTCTTGGCTGACAGCAGAGTAATTACTAGAGTCTTGGCTGACAGCCGGGCAACAGAGATGCTTACTCCTGACGGAAAGACACAAAGCATCCAATAGTCTTTATTTAGGAATAAAACTCCGCGACTTTTACTGTTAACAGTCTTGTCTAGAAACAATTAAATGTGCGAGCACCAGGTTTCCTAAATGTTGTACTCACTTTGAGGCTTATTTGTACTTTGACCGACTTGCAAACTAATCAGGTATGCAGAATGAGGTAAGAGTTCAAAGTTAGGGATATATACTGTCCTTACACTGCAGCCAGCAATGATAATGATGCATTCACTGTAGTGTTGTGGTGTTAGCACTGATAGCTATAAACTGCAGCTGAATTATGCTACTTTCTTCCTCTCAGCTAGCTGTCATTATGGCTCAGTATGCGATACTGCTTACAGGGCTCCAGTCCCGCCTTGAATTGATAATGTAGGCTGGCTACACCCCTCTATGCGGGCTTAATTAAGTAAGTGCCGCCCGCTATTCACAATGAAGCCTCCAGTCCGCCCGCCTCCCGCTGTCACTCACCGCTATAGAGGAGTCTTTCACGGCAGCGCCGCCTCCTCCGCTCCGCCCAGCAAGGGAGAATTGTATACGGAGGGGCCGCGGCTCGCTGTCACTCACCGCTCCGGAGGTGTTTACAAAGGCCGCCCCGCCTCCTTCACTCCGTCCAGCAAGGGAGAGGATCAATTTCGATGGGCCGCCGTCTGCAGTCGAATCACGGGTCCACTTATCATCACCCTCAGCCACACCGCGTACCACTGCGGGGTCACACTCCAATGCAGGACGAGTCTCTGATCGCGATGTGACGCAGCTTCTTTACCGACCCAGAGGCTAGGCACACATCTCTCCTTCCTCAGTAAGTCCCGGTGGTCTCTCCTTAACGGTCTCCTCTCGCTCCCCTTTTTATTCTCCCTCCTTAGTGTCCCGGATGGGTCCCGCCAGCCGTTATTTGCACGAGCTGGTTTATATTCCCACTCAGTACACATCTATCAAACCCCTGTTTTAGGGTTGGATTCGTCTATCAGATATTCATAGACATTGTGGAGTAGTCCAACTCCCCTCTGTGAGAGGGCCATTCCAGAGCGAAACTTCACCTTATGGGAGCAACTATAATCCTATTTTAACATCCCTCTGTGAGGGGATTAATATATATTTTGAGTTTTTATTTTAATTATTTATATCTATTCACCATACAAGAACAATAAAAACTAATTATAACTATACTTGTACAATACACAGTGGGTTTAGCTGGGTATTACAACTATATAGCTGTCTTCTTCCTGCCCAATGCTGACTGGCACCTTGTTGCATCTATCCTATAATCACTGTCTTCAGACCCTGAGCCCTGAATTCTCCAGACTAAGTAAAAGGCTTGCCAGTTTGCAGGCACACCCAATGGCTGTGTAGCGTATAATGTAAGTGTGGTATGCAGTGATGCCATGTTAGTGGAACTGGAGGGAGCAGGGAAAGGTGATTGTTGGATGAGCGGGGAATGGAATGAGGACACTGGAAGTGAGTAGGGTGAAGTGCAGCAGCTTGAGTGGAACTGGAGGAAGTAGACAAAAGGGGATACATATCAAACCTCTGAGAAAAATGGCAGTTAGGAGGTGATTGGTTGCTGCAATGTATCACTCACAGTGAAATTTATCACTCATTGATAAATGAGCCCATATGTGTGTACCTGTGGAGCTGACACTGCTATAATCAGTCACGGTACGTATCTAATATTAATCCACCTCTTATAATGTTAATCCCATTCATATATCACAAGCTCTTTCCCTGACACAGTTAATCTCTGACACAACTCTTCCCCCTGACCACTGGTGAAATTAGAATCTTTTCCTTGCAGGAACTCTGTGCGTGAGTGAAAAAAAATGGTCATGGCCACATGTCACAAGGGGAGTGGTCACACATCACAGGGGCATAGCCACATGACATGCCCCCATTTCTCTGCACTCTGGGGGTCAAATTGTGTCCTTACTACATTCCCAACAGCACCTGTGCCAAATTGAATTGCACATTGTACATGTGCTGGGGTTTGGGAATTGTAGAGAGAGAGCAGAGCAATGAGCTGCAACACAAAGGCTGTCATCTGTGGAATTGCTCTTACACATCTTTTGATTTGCAGATGATTGGACTCACTCTCTGCAATTCCAAAACCCCAGTACATGTACTATGTGCAGTTCTAATATATATGTCACAGGCACAGCGTGCGTGTACTAAATAAAAATACACCTTACTGAACCTACATGGTGGTTTCGCTGTGATGGGGAACCTCTGAAGAAGTTCATCCTCTCTGGGCAGACGGTGTCATCAATCGGTATTCACTATTCATGTAGGAAATCCCATTGTCTGGAAGATGCCTGTTTGTGTAAGAATATAACCATCATCATCATCATATCATCATCATCATCATCATCATACAATAGAGGTTCAACCAGACTTGTGCCACCTGTCACTTCCTTCCTCCTGAATACCCTTCAACTACATCCCCCTGAATACCCTCCAGCTTCCTCATCCTGAACTTAGGAGGATCAGGATGAGTAGGAAGAGGATGATGAGGATGAAGATGATGAGGATAAGAAGGATGATGAGGATGAGGAGTATGAGGATGAGTAGGATCCAATCTAACACTCTCCGCAGTCACACACAGATATATTAGTGTCACAAATCGATGCATTTTCAGCAAAAAAAAGTTGCATGGAACCTTTCAGCTCAATCACATCAGGCATCTACCACTGCGTGGTGTTTTGAGGATAAATGTATAAGAACAGGATGAAGTTAAAATGCCGACAGTTGAGATCTCTGCATTGAGGAGACAGATGCCAAAATCCTGACAGCTGGAATTTTACTGATGGATTGAAGCCTGACACTCGCCCGGTATAACCACTTGGTTGATGGGTCCACACCCACAACTGAGTGGGAATAGGACCTGTGGCGAGCAAAGTGAGTCACCTGGCCTGGAGCGTGGTGAGCCTGCGAGAGGACTTGCTGCCTCGCATGCGGGTTTCTGGCAGACGGGATGCAGCTGTCGGTATAGTGACAGCCTGTATCCCATCTGCCGGTATATCATACCAGATCCATGATAACACATCTGTAGGGTATAGTGACATTTTGGAAAATGCAATATTATCATATTAACCCTATAACTTAATAACAGCGATAATATTTTTAATACGTTAACGCTACTGGTGGGCTACATGTGTGCTGCAGAGCCATGTACAGAGCTATTTCTGCTCCATTCATTGCCAGAAGCCACCGGATGCTGCCAGACTTGGTAGCAGCAAGTTACCAGACCCCCTTGATGCAGAAGCTGCCAGAAGTGGAAGCCGCCAGCCGCCATACCTGCTTGCGCTGGAAGCCGGTGGATCCATAAACCAACAGACTAACTCGCTTGTGGTGGAATCAGCTGGACCTGGAAGACACCAGCCACCATACCCAATTGCAGTGGAGGCCACTGGATCCGCAAGCCGCCAGACCGGCTTGCCGCGGAAGCTGCTGGACATGGAAGCTCTCAGCTACCAGACCCGATTGCTGCACTGTGATTCAGGGGTACTGGGCAGACTCCCTCTCTGACACTCAGCCTGGGGACACCAGATCTCCCACACAGCTGGGTACATGCATTTGGGGATCTACCAGGAAAGGAACTATAATACTGTGCCATACTTATGGACATTATGGCTGATATTGCTTATATAGGGAGACGCTGTGAGAGGAGGAGGCGTGGAGCTGTGAACCGGAAGCGGAAGTGCTCTCGTGTCGCACGCAGGTGAGGTCAGAGGTCAGATGCTGTGAGGGGATGTGCGGAGGTGCTGGTCCAGATCAGGTACTGGGCACCTGAGGGGGGGGGGGGCAGAGCAAGCACCCGTGAGGAGGCCAAAACTGAGCGGAGCGCGCAGCTCTCTGTGTAAGTCTGCTGGGGGCTGCCTATTGTGTGAGTGAGGGACTGTAACTTTGAGGGGCTGTGATTTTTGTGTGAGTGAGGGGCTGAGATTTTGTGTGTGTGTGTGAGGGGCTGAAATTGTGTGTGTGTGTGTGTGTGTGTGTGTGTGTGTCTGTAAGGGACTGAGATTTTGTGTGTGAGGGGCAGAGATTTTGTGTGTGTAGGGCTGCCTGTTTTGTTTTTGTGTGAGGGGCTACATTATATTTGTGTGTGTGAGTATACTAGGTACTGCCCGGTGACACTGCTGCGGCCGAGCTGTGAATTGCTGCTGCCACAGCCTGCCTCTGGGGTCAGAGCCTACTGCTGCTGCTGCCAGTAGGAGCAGCACAAGGGGGCTGGAGTTTGCTGCTGCAGCCATCAGAGAAGCAGATGGAGGGGGCCGGAGACTGCTACTGATGCTGCTGCCACTGGTGGAGCCAGGGACTACTGCTGCATAAAAGAGTAGTATCAAGGGGTGCAAAAGGATAGATAAGTATAAGCCCAACCTCATTATTTTATAAGTGAGTTTTTTTTTGAGTTTTTGTTTTTTATCTCCTGTTCTCTCTGTCCTTCTTTTTCTCCCCTTGTCCCTGTTTATTTTGTATTATCAATTACTATCCTATTGTTGTATATTGTTTCTCGTCACAGCTAGGCAATAGTACTGTATTGCATTACATAGAGTGTTTTTCTTTTTCTCTTTTTCTTCTGAAGGTAACAGGGAGTTAGACCTAACAAACAATATGGGTGGGGCTGTGATTGGGGATCTCACTCAGTGCATGTTGTGCAAAATGTACGCACACCTGGAGCAACAGTCCGAGTGTGATTACATCTGCACGAGGTATGTGCGAACGGTTGCCCTTGAAGCCCAGGTAACTGATCCAGAGCAAACTGTTATGCAGCTGAGAGAGATTCACAATCTCGAGCAAGGCTTAGATAGAATAGTGGAGGAGTTGCAGGAGGGGTCACCGGTAGATGAGGATGATGAGGCAGCTAGCTTGGTTACAGTTAGATGGAAGAAAAAGAGGGGGAGGCTCGACATTTCTGAACTACCAAACCCCAACAAATTTGCCCGATTGGAAGAGGATTCGGTGGATGGTAGCGAAGAAATAGTGAAGAAATGACAGTGTTCCCTCTAGCAACCAGAGGAGCGGTCCCTCTGGTGCAGTTGGGATAAAAGTTAGTGAGGTTCCTAGTCATATTCTGATGGTATGGGATTCTATCATCAGGAAGGCAGATAGGGCAATCTGCTGCCGGGACCGTGATCACCATACAGTCTGTTGTCTCCCAGACGCTTGGGTATGGCACATCGTGGACCGGGTAGATAAATTGTTGGGAGGGGCTGGGAATGACCCGGCGATCTTGGTGCATGTTGGCACCAATGACAAAGTTAGTGGAAGGTGGGATGTCCTTAAGAAAGACTATAGAGACAAGAAACTTAAGGCAAGGACATCTAAGGTAATATTCTCCGAAATATTACCCGTGACATGCGCTAGCCCAGGGAGGCAGAGGGAGATTAGGGAGGTAAATGTGTGGTTTAGGGATAGGTGCAGGAAAGAGGGGTTTGTGTTCCTGGAACACTGGGCGGACTTCTCAGTCAGGCGCCATCTTTTTTGTTGTGATGGATTGCACCTGAATGAGGAGGGGGCAGTGGTGCTGGGGGGAAAGATAGCTAGAAGGTTGGAGATTTTAAACTAGGTGCCTGGGGGAGGGTTTAGCTAGAAACTATGGGTCATGCAGTGAGAATAGTGGGGATGGCGGTAGTGAACAAAATACAGGAGGAGTAGGGGGGAGGGAAAGAGCAACCATCAAGGGTATTAACATGGGTATTATAAAAGGTTTTACCAAAACACTAACTAATAACAATTATGGGTCATCGTTGCTGCATAAAGAGAATGATGTCCCTAGCACAAGGGGAAATACTCATCTTAATTGTATGTATGTAAACGCTAGAAGCCTTACAGGTAAAAAGGACAAACTAGAAATCCTTGCAACAAGCAAACAGTATGATATTATAGGCATTACTGAAACTTGGTGGGACGAATCTCATGATTGGACAGACAATCTAGAGGGTTATACACTGTTCAGGAGAGACAGATTAAATAAACGGGTGGAGGGGTATGTCTTTAGGTAAAGCCGTTTTTTAAACCTGATATATGGGATGATATTCAAGTTGGGACTGTAAATACTGTTGAGATGTTATGGGTAGAAATTGCATGCAGGGGTAAAGAAATAAAAAAGTTAGTATTGGGGTTATGCTACAGGCAGCCTGGTATTAATGTGTCTGATGAGGAATTGTTACTGATGTAAATTGAACGAGCAGTAAGAGTAGGGGACATAGTAGTGATGGGAGATTTTAACTATCCAGAGATAAATTGGAAAAATGATTCATGTTATACTGCTAGGGGTAATATGTTTTTAAACACACTAAATGATAACTACTTAGTTCAATTAATCAAGGAACCAACTAGGTACAATGCAATCTTAGACCTGGTATTAACAAACAATGGGGAATTGGTATAAAATTTTATAGTTGGGGAGCCCATAGGAAACAACGACCACAATATGGTCACATTCAATATCAGTTTTCATAAGCAGTCCTATACTGGCTGAACTAGGACTCTAAACTTTAGCAAAACCAACTTTGACATGATGAGGGAAGCTTTAAGGGATATTGAATGGGAAATTTTGTTTCAAGGAAAAAATACTATGGAGAAATGGAATGTATTAAAATCACTGCTATTTAAAAACACTCGCAAATATATTCCCACGAGCAGCAAAAAAAGGAATAAAAATCTCAAACCAATGTGGCTTAACAAAAAGATAAAGGAACTAATGGGCACGAAAAGGCGAGCACTCAAAAAAAAAGTCTGATGGGAATGCTGAGTTATTTCAGCCCTAAATGGACTGTAACAAAATATGCAAAAAAGAAATGAGTGGCTAAAGTAGAAACTGAAAAACTAGTAGCAAAGGAAAGCAAACCGAATCCCAAAAAATTCTTTAAATACAGCAAGAGATTAAAGAAGGAGAGTATGGGCCCTTTAAAAGACAAGTTGGGAGTCTTAGTCAAAAATGATAATGACATAGCGTACAAACTAAATTAGATTTTTTTCAACGGTATCTACAAGAGAAGACCAAATGCAGGGACTAACACACAATCTCAACAAAGATAATGTCCTACTGCTAAGTGCTTATTTAAGTGAGGAGGTAGTCTGTGACCGATTAAAGAATTTAAAGATTAATAAGTCACCGGGTCCCAAAGGAATTCACCCAAGAGTTCTTATGGAGCTTCACTCTGAACTTGCAAGACCGCTATTTTTGATCTTTAAAGATTCAGTTATATCAGGTATGGTTTCCAAAGACTGACGTACAGCGGAAGTAGTGCCAACATTTAAAAAGGGAAGTAAAGCTGAACCGGGTAATTCTAGACCAGTTAGTCTTACATCTATAGTGGGGAAAGTATTGGAAGGTATTCTAAGGGATAGTATTCAGACGTTCCTTGAAGCCAATAAGGTCATTAAAAGGAATAAACATGGATTTGTGAAGGATAGATCATGTCAAACCAACTTGGCTTTTATGAAACAGTAAGTGCGAACCTGGATCAGAGTAAGTGGATGTAATCTTTTTAGACTTTGCCAAAACTTTCTATACAGCACCACACATGCGACTTATCTATTAGCTACAAGAAATAGAGCTAGGGAGCACAATATGCACTTGGGTCAGAAATTGGTTAGATAATAGGAAGCAGTGTATTGTGGTTAATGGATCATTTTCAAATTGAACTGAAGTGCTAAGTGGAGTGCCACAAGGGTCTGTAATTGGACCACTAGTGTTCAACATTTTCATTAATGACCTAACAATGGGGGTCATTCTGAGTTGATCGCTAGCTGCCGTTGTTCGCAGCGCAGCGATCTGGCTAAAAATCAGCATTTCTGCACATGTGTATGCACAGCAATGCGCAGGCGTATTGTACGGGTACAATGAGCATCGTGGGTTTGCACAGGGTCTAACAAAGATTCCAGTCGCATGGCCGAACGCAGGAAGATTGACAGGATGTGGGCGTTTCTGAGTGGCAACTGACCATTTTCAGGGAGTGCTTATAAAAATGCAGGCGTGTCTGGAAAAACGCAGGCGTGGCTGGGTGAATGCTGGGCGGGTGTGTGACGTCAAAAGCCGTCCCTCCATCTTTAGAATCAACACACACGAAGAGTAACTACAGGGCTGGTCTTGTTTTGCACAAAAAGATTTTGCAGGTGCTCTGCTGCACAAGCGTTCGCACGTCTGCAAAAATACACTCCCCAGTGGGCGGCAAAAATGCGTTTGCACGGCTGCTAAAAACTGCTAGCGAGCGATCAACTCAGAATGACCCCCAACAGTTCTAGAGAGCATGGTGTCAAATTTTGCAGACAATACCAAATAGTGTACGGTTATAAATACGGAGGGGGATGCTAAGTCTCTTCAGAAAGACTTAGTTAAACTAGAAGCTGTCAGATTGTGTTTGGTCTGTGTCCCCGGAGGGGGCGCTAGTGGGTCAGTGGAGGTAGGAGGAAAGAGACGAGGAGGTTGTAACACGTTCTTGCGCATGAGCGCAATGGTATTTATTCAGCAGATAATTATAACAGAAATGCAGCAGAAATAATAGCAGATGAAAAAGTCAATACTTGAAATGATAACAAAGTCTATGGCAATGGGTGATAGGTGAATTGAGAAATCATATCCAGAATTATAAACAACGGAATGAAAGTCAATGGAATGATTCTGGTGTGGGAACCAGAGCAGGGTTTAAAACGGAGAACTAAGGCAGATGATAAGTATTGCAAACCTGAGCATTAGCAGGAGACCAACTCACAGTGCAGGTGATGGGGCACTGGCAGCAGCAAGCTGTGTCACAGGTGGAGGAAATGAACACACCTGGAGTTTAGTCTTCAACCGCAGGCTGAAGCACACAAGGTGGTGATGAGTGTGAAGCCCAATGCAGGTTGCTGGTATTGCTGAGCCTTGAAGTTCCACGGGAGTAAGCAGAATCACCAGGAGTATAAGTTCTAGCAGGAACTCAGGAGAGACAGGAGCTGATCCTTTCATGCAGGTTGTCAGAATGACACAAAGTCCAGGATGCCTGTGAGGTGAAACTGTGCCTCCTATATACCCCATGGTGTGCAGGGATTGGATGGAGAAAAGGAAAGTGGGTGCGGCCACGCACCGGATTGGCCGCAGCATACTAGCTGTTTGGAGACTGTCATGGCGGCGCCCACGCCGCGGCCTAGCGGGGACGCGGCGCGCACACGCCCGCTGGTTCAGGAGTGCCCCCAGGATCCAGATGATGTCCCATGGCAGGGGCATAGGTGACAGGTGACCGCAGGGAGCCAGGACGGAGTCCGCAGCGGCGGACGGATGCCAGTCTGGTAAGACGATTCCTGACAGTACCCCCTCCTTTAGGGGTGGACACCGAACACCCACGTGGTTTGGAGGGATGAGTGCTGTGGAAAACACGGACCAACCTAGGAGCATGGACATCAGATGAATTCACCCAGCTTCTCTCCTCTGGACCATAACCGAACCAATCGACCAGGTACTGGAGACGTCCATACCGGCAACGAGAGTCCAGAATCTTGTTGATCTCAAATTCCACGCCCCGCTGAGTTCGAACCTTGGGACCTGCTGGAAGAGTATTCTGAAAGCGGTTTAGGACTAGAGGTCTGAGGAGAGAGATGTGAAAGGCATTAGGAATACGAAGTGTAGGTGGTAACTTTAACTTGTAAGCCACTGGGTTGATGACACTCTCAATAGGGTAAGGACCAATGAAGCGTGGTGCGAACTTCATGGATGGAACCCTGAGACGAAGGTTGCGGGTTGATAACCAAACCCTGTCCCCCGGTTTCAAATGGGGAACCGCACGTCTCTTACGGTCGGCATAGACCTTGTAACGACTGGAGGCTTTTTTGAGGGAAACGTGGATTCTTTTCCAAATGGAGGAAAACTGGGTCAGAGCAGTAGTGGCAGCAGGAACATCTACGTGAGGAAGTTCTTGAAACTCAGGTACTCGGGGATGTTGCCCATAGACTGCAAAGAAGGGTGTCGTGTCTGTAGCAGTGTGGTAACGAAAGTTATGGGCAAACTCGGCCCATGGGAGCAGATTAAACCAATCATCCTGGGAGGATGTCACATATAGCCGTAGGAAAGTCTCAAGTTCCTGATTGACTCTCTCTGTCTGCCCATTCGTCTGAGGATGGTATGAAGACGAGAATTTTAATTTTATCTGCATGGCAGAACAGAGGGCCCTCCAAAACCTAGCAACAAACTGTACCCCCCGATCAGATATTATTTCGGAGGGTAACCCGTGTAAACGGAAGATCTCCTGTAGGAAGATCTGGGCTAGTTTCGGGGCAGAAGGGAGACCTTGGAGAGGAACGAAATGAGCCATCTTGGAAAATCTGTCCACTACAACCCAAATAGTGTTATGTCCCTGAGAAGGTGGAAGATCAGTGATAAAGTCCATTGATAGATGAGACCAAGGACGACTGGGGACTGATAAGGGTTGTAACTGACCTGCTGGAGACTGACGAGGAGTCTTGTGCTGCACACATTTTGGACAGGATGCCACGAAATCCTGGATGTCCACTTTCATCTTTGGCCACCAATATGACGCAGAAAGGAACTTGAATGTCTTCAGGACACCAGGATGACCAGTAAACTTGGATTGGTGGGCCCAAGCTAGCAACTTGGGACGGAGTTCTGGGGAAACAAAAGTCTTACCCGGAGGTGGAGCTGGAGAGACTTGAGAGGTAGCGAAAACCACGGGACTCAGGATGGAATGTGGCACAGAGTCAGATGTTCCCTCTTCTGATTCCATGGACCGGGATAATGCATCGGCTTTCACATTCTGTGAACCTGGGCGGAAATGAAGCCTGAAATTAAAACGTGAGAAAAACATAGCCCACCTGGACTGGCGGGGGTTAAGGCACTGAGCTGCTTTTAGGTATAGCAGGTTCTTATGATCCGTGAAGATGTTAAACGGATGTTTGGCCCCTTCTAGGAGATATCTCCATTCCTCGAGAGCCAGTTTGATTGCCAATAACTCTTGATCTCCCACGGAGTAGTTAGCTTCTGCAGGTAGAAACTTGCGAGAATAGAATCCACAAGGGTGGACTTTCCCATCAGATCCCTTCTGGGAGAGAACAGCTCCAACCCCAACATTAGAGGCATCTACCTCCAACTCGAACGGCCTGTTGACATCTGGCTGTGACAGCACTGGAGCAGACATAAAGGCTAGCTTGATCTTCCGGAAGGCTGCCAAGGCTTCTTCTGACCAGTTGGAATGATCTGCCCCTTTCCGAGTCAGGTTGGTAATAGGAGCGATGAGAGTGGAGAATCCTCGAATAAATTTTCTATAATAGTTGGCAAAACCCAGGAATCGCTGGATAGACTTGAGGGAGTTTGGAATGGACCAATTGGCAATGGCTTCCAATTTTGCCGGGTCCATCTGAAGATCCGATCCGGAAATTATATACCCCAGGAAGGGTATAGAGGGAACCTCGAAGGTGCATTTGGATAACTTCCCGTAGAGACGGTTCTCACGAAGACGTCGGAGAACTTCACAGACTTGTAGGCGATGAGATGGAAGGTCTTGAGAAAAGATAAGAATATCATCTAAGTAAACAACGAGGTACTTATACAGGACATCACGAAAAATCTCGTTCACGAAGTGTTGGAATACCGCTGGAGCATTACTCAACCCAAATGGCATTACCAGGTATTCATAATGGCCATCTCGAGTGTTGAAGGCTGTCTTCCACTCGTCACCACTCCGGATTCTGATGAGGTTATAGGCACCGCGGAGATCTAACTTGGTGAAGATGCGAGCCCCCTTAACTCTATCAAACAGTTCGGTAATGAGTGGTAAGGGATAACTATTCTTGACAGTAATGTCGTTGAGACCCCGATAATCAATGCATGGACGCAGTCCTCCATCCTTCTTTTTGACAAAGAAGAAACCTGCGCCAGCGGGTGACGATGACGGACGGATGAATCCTTTCTGAAGATTCTCTTTAATGTAGTTACTCATCGCCTCTGTTTCAGGAACAGACAAAGGATAGGTGCGCCCCCTGGGTGGCTTCTTGCCAGGAAGGAGATCAATGGGACAATCCCATTCCCTATGGGGCGGCAGGATATCAGCAGCTTTTTCGCAGAAGACGTCTGCGAAGTCTTGATAGACTGCTGGGAGACTTGGCTGTGACTTCACTTCGGTGGACTTAAGAGGACACACTTGGGCTAAGCAGGATTGATGACAGTGTGAACCCCATGAGGTAAGCTGCAACGTTGTCCAGTCGAACTGTGGGTTATGTAGCTGGAGCCAAGGCATACCCAAGACAATCTCCTGGGTGGCTTGAGGAATGACCAGGAACTTGATAATTTCTGAATGGAGAAATCCAACTCCCAGAACCACTGGGGTAGTTTGATGTGAAATGTTCCCTTTGGTGATTCTACTACCATCCACAGCAGTAATGTAAACAGGACAAGAAAGTTCACAGGTAGACAAGCAGAATTTGTTTACCGCAGCTTGGGAGATAAAATTTCCTGCAGCACCGCAGTCCACTAATGCTGACGCAGACTGGAGTCCAGCAGAAGTTTCTAGCGTCACTGGAAGAATGAGATCCTGTTGAGAAGGAGCTTGACAGAATGATCCCAACTTGACTCCTTCCATACAAGTCAGGACCTGGCGTTTCCCGAACGCATTGTGCAGGAGTTAATTTGATGACCCGCAGCAGCACAGTATAGGCAGAGCCTCTCTCGTATTCTTCTTGCCCGTTCCTCAGGGGTTAGGCGGGACCTATTTACCTGCATAGGCTCGTCAGAAGAAGAGGGAGGCTGAAACTGTACAGGAGGTATGAACCTTACTCTGCGAGACTCACTCCGAGCGCGTTCATTATTGCGTTCGCGGATGCGAGAGTCCAGCTTTATACACAGGGAGATCAAGTCAGACAGTTGAACAGGAATGTCACGGGTTGCCAGTTCGTCCTTGATCCGATCCGAAAGTCCGTGCCAGAAGGTTGCTACCAGAGCTTGGTTGTTCCATTGGACCTCTGCAGCCAACGTCTGGAACTGGATGACATATTGTCCCATGCTTCGATTACCTTGACGAATTTGGATTAGGTCTGCCGAAGCTGATGTTGCACGACCGGGCTCGTCAAAGATCCGTCTAAAGGTTGACACGAAGTCAGAGTAGTTACTGATCAGGGGATCAGCACGTTCCCACAGGGGAGACACCCAATTCAGAGCAGATCCAGAGAGTAAGGAAATGATGTAGGCAACCTTGGACCTTGGTGTAGGAAAGTTATGTGGCAATAACTCAAACTGTATTTCGCACTGGTTTAGGAACCCGCGACATGATTTAGGACTGCCATCATATTTGCTCGGCACGGGCAGGTGCAGACGTGACACTGGAGCTGATGCAGCCGACACAGAAGAACTTACAGCACTGGCAGGTGCTGGGGTAACAGTAGGTGAGAGTACACTTGGCAGAGACTGCTGCAGTGTATCCAATCGGGAGGACATCCCTTGTAGAAAGTGAAGCATCTGCTGCTGCGCAACCTCTTGACCATCCAGACGGGAGACCAGATTTTGCAAGGCCTCTGACCCCACACTCCGTCCACCATCCGAGTCCATCGATCCTGGACTTACTGTCAGATTGTGTTTGGTCTGTGTCCCCGGAGGGGGCGCTAGTGGGTCAGTGGAGGTAGGAGGAAAGAGACGAGGAGGTTGTAACACGTTCTTGCGCATGAGCGCAATGGTATTTATTCAGCAGATAATTATAACAGAAATGCAGCAGAAATAATAGCAGATGAAAAAGTCAATACTTGAAATGATAACAAAGTCTATGGCAATGGGTGATAGGTGAATTGAGAAATCATATCCAGAATTATAAACAACGGAATGAAAGTCAATGGAATGATTCTGGTGTGGGAACCAGAGCAGGGTTTAAAACGGAGAACTAAGGCAGATGATAAGTATTGCAAACCTGAGCATTAGCAGGAGACCAACTCACAGTGCAGGTGATGGGGCACTGGCAGCAGCAAGCTGTGTCACAGGTGGAGGAAATGAACACACCTGGAGTTTAGTCTTCAACCGCAGGCTGAAGCACACAAGGTGGTGATGAGTGTGAAGCCCAATGCAGGTTGCTGGTATTGCTGAGCCTTGAAGTTCCACGGGAGTAAGCAGAATCACCAGGAGTATAAGTTCTAGCAGGAACTCAGGAGAGACAGGAGCTGATCCTTTCATGCAGGTTGTCAGAATGACACAAAGTCCAGGATGCCTGTGAGGTGAAACTGTGCCTCCTATATACCCCATGGTGTGCAGGGATTGGATGGAGAAAAGGAAAGTGGGTGCGGCCACGCACCGGATTGGCCGCAGCATACTAGCTGTTTGGAGACTGTCATGGCGGCGCCCACGCCGCGGCCTAGCGGGGACGCGGCGCGCACACGCCCGCTGGTTCAGGAGTGCCCCCAGGATCCAGATGATGTCCCATGGCAGGGGCATAGGTGACAGGTGACCGCAGGGAGCCAGGACGGAGTCCGCAGCGGCGGACGGATGCCAGTCTGGTAAGACGATTCCTGACAGAAGCATGGGCAGCCAAATGGAGAATGAGCTTCAATACAGACAAGTGTAAGGCAGCAAGTACACTGTGGTAGCAAGAACAAAAATAACACCTACATACTAAATGGGGTAATATTAAGGGATTCTTTACTGGAAGAAGACTTAGGTTTTTACATAGATAGCAAACTAAGCAGCAGTACCCAAAGAAGGATTGCAACAAAGAAGCCTAATAAGATATTAGCATGCATAAAACGAGGAATTGATGCAAGGGACGACAGTGTTATACTCCCATTATATAAATCACTGGTGAGGCCACATCTTGAATACTGTGTACAATTTTAGGCACCAAACTACAAAAAGGATACAGATGGGTCCTCCGTTATCTTAACTGTTTTTGCGCCTAGACGGACGTTTAGTCACGCTAAGGCGATAGCTTAGCTTGCTGAGTTTAATCACGGACAGGCGCGTTAAGGCGATACTAGATACTCATCATGCATTATACATCTCCACCACTGGGTGGTTAATGCTCCACTAAGCCAGTACTTTAGATCGTATAGCGGCGGATTGATCTACCGCCATGGCAAATGGTCAGTGATGACTGTAATGTTAATAGATGTTGACCAATGGTCAGACGGTGAGAATTCTCAAAATAAATAAACAGTTTATACAAACACAAACGAACATGTTAAAACACTAGTGTATGCAAACGCAAGATTGTGTATGCAGACGCAACTAATTGTGTAAAAGGAAGTATGTACAATGAATAAACACCGTGTTTTTGAAATGCAAGTATGAGCATCCAAGTCCCCTAAGGCATAAACCAACACCAATGGGGAGGGGTCGCTCTTTGCAGTACTTTTACACATGAAATTGTGAATCTCTCATGAGGCGTCGTGGGCTAGTGATGAAGGCTCCCACCTCCCATGCTGAGGGTCCATGGTTCGAGTCCTAAAGTGCCATTTTTTTTAATGTGTTCCCGTGACATTCATTTACATATTTTTTTTTTCTGTTTAAGACATTCAATGTAAGGGTGCCCACAGGTTTCACATAAATCAGAGTAAATCTGCAGGAGCCATTCTTTATGCTAAATGCACATACACAGCGGTAATGAGTATAAATTAGTGTATTCTGATGCAACTAACTGAGCAACACAGTAGTGTAGATCTTCGGCATTTGTGTATTGCACATGACCTGAACTCCCTCCCTTTCTACTGCATGACCTGTGAAGGCTCCAAGGGGGGAAGGGCGATGGGCTAGTGGGAGGCGGTGGAAAATACTGTGCTTTTGAAATGCAAGTGAGCGTCCGAGTCCCCCAAGGCATAAACCAACACCAATGGGAAGGAAGTGCCAACCTTTGGGTGGGGGGTAGGGCGAGGCAGTGTAAAATACCGTGTTCAAAGAAAAGGTATAATCAAAACCAAGAAAAACTGACACACAGTAACAACCTGGAATGCCTGGAACGCATGACGTCTGAGATGCACGACGCGCGACATCTGAGACGCGCGACATCTGAGACACTCATTGCAGCTAAGGATCGTGTCATGGCTGCAGTGAGGGACCATCCTTATCTCCTGGGAGAGCTCCATCTCTTCGTTTGCTGGCAGGACAGACCTCTCGCCGGCAACGTGGAGAAGATGCGGGCATACCGGAGGGCCAGTAGGGAGATCCCCCGGAAATACAATAGAAGGAGGACCGTAAGGTCACTCCAAAGGAGGTGGAGTGACCTGGTCCAGAGGACCCCAAGGCGCCTGCAGGCCATACGGGATTGTAAGTACAGTACATTACTGTAGATTGCTGTACTTTAAGTTACTGTAGTTACAGGTACTGTATAACATGGGCTACTGTAGCAGCAGGTATCCGGTCTATACAGCACTGTACCTGTGGTAAACAAATGGTTAAACAAGGCCCAAACATTAACCAGGATCAAAAGGTCAATTTGTTTTTTTTTACACTTTCCCATTTCTTTTGCATTTACTATCCATGTCAAAAGTGACACCATCTAGGTCGACACACCATGTCAACCTATATCTGGTGTCAACTAATTGGTGTCAACCTAAGGTGTGTCAACCTAGATGGTGTCGCTTTTGAAATTGGTTGACACCAGATATACTGTAGGTTGACATGGCTGTTAAGTTGACATGGAAAAAGGTCGACATGAGTTTAAAAAAATATATATATATTTTTTTTTAACTTGTTTATACAGTTCTTTACAATCCACGTGGTCTACGATTGTGCAGTGTATCATGCAGTGTACAGTATATGCAGTGTATCACAGTGTATTGTGCTGTGTAACTGCAGCGTGTCATGCAGTGTACATTCAGTATATAGTATTGTGCAGTGAAATTGCAGTGTAATGCAAAGTGAGTCACATCATGCAGTGTACTGTTTACACATATGTGGTAATTGCAGTGTTTTGTGCAGTGTACAGTACATGCAGGGCCGGAGCTTCCACTAGGCAGCTTTAGGCAGCTGCCTAGGGGCGCCGGGACCTGAAGGGGCGGCCTACTACAGCTGCATGAAAAAGGTAGTGTGGTCCTACATCTCATAGCAGCCACAATCCCCCTGACACACTTTTTTACAGTAACCGCGACTGCTAAGCTCCTGTATTGCAGCATCCAACTCCACCTTGCACAGGCAGTAACTTTGACAGCTCCTGGAGTCCTGGCTGGGGGTGACATGCGGTGCTGCTCTTCATTCTAGGCTCTTTCACAGACTACTCAGTCCCAACTCTGCATCGCAGCCTGCAGGTAAGGTGGCTGCACAGTGCATTCTCTGCATTTAATAAGAAAAGAGGGGGAGAGCAGCAGTCTGGGGAGGGAGGGAGGAGCAGCTGGCATGCACACAGATGGTGGAGGGGATAGAACAGACATCATTTAAAAGAGTGGGGTGGGGGGGGGCAGCAGGAGCCCACACAGACTGAGGAGAAGGGAGCAGCCATACAACAGACGGGGTGGGGGTGAGCAGCAGTTTGTCTTTCTCCCGAAGGGCAGGTAGGGGGAAGGGGCAGTAGGCAGAAGTTTTGCCTAGGGAGCCATGAGACCTTTCACTGGCCCTGAGTACATGCATTGTATCATATTTTGCAGGGAAATGTGCAGTGTATTGTGCAGTGTAATGTGCAGTTTGTCGTATCACGCAGTCTACTGTATCACATAGTGCAGTGCATGTGCAGTGTCGTGCCGTGCATCGTGTGGTGTAATTGCAGTGTGTCGTGCAGTGTACCTGCAGCGTATTGTTCAGTGTATCGTACATTATCATTCAGTGTAACATGCAGCTGTAATTGCAGTCTCCTGCCTCACATGCTGAGAGTACTGGGTTTTATTCCCAAAGTGTCAATCTATATTTTTTTTTCTAAGGTAGATTTGTGTTTCAGATAGTATTCTAAGGCACGTTACTGTGGCAGAAATTATTCTAAGGGACATTACTGTGGCCTAGTGTGTTATGACGTGCATTACTCTTGCATCTAGTGTTATAAGGTTCATGACTGTGGCAGATCTCTACTTTGTGACGTAATGTGGATATACTACTGCACTACTGTGACGTACAGTATAGTAACCTGAATAAGGTGCTCTACTGTATGACACAACGTGAATCAAGGACAGTACTGTGACATGACGTGAATAAACTGCACTACTGTGACGTGACATGAATAAGATGAATTCAGGTGAGTGCTGCATCATATGTCATGAAATCAATTTATATTGTAATGAACAGTACTGAGATGGTAAAGGGTTGGAGGGCCACATGTTAATGTTTGTCATAATGTTTATAAGGGCAATGCTAATGTGTGTCACAATGTCTATAAAGGTAGTGTTCTGTCTAATACCCTGGACCTACTGTACTGTAGCAATACTGTATGTCACATTTAGAAATGTGCCCCTTAAGTTTTGAAGACAGTACAGTACACTATGCCCTCCTGAGTGATTAGGTGCAGGGTACTAGAATGAACAATTCCATTGTTTGTGATGTCATAAAGATGCTGTCAATGTTGAATTTCATTGGCTGTACAGTATGCTGCCATTATACTGTATATATATTTTTACAGGGCTGGGAGCACGACGGCAGAGAAGACGGGACAGGCGCCGCCAAGCTGGTAAGTATTGTCAAATACAGTAGTGTACATAGTGATTTATACAGTCCCACCCCCCTGTCCTGACCAGCACAAATAACTCACTGCAATATGGATGGGATACTTCCTGTGAGATCTGGCAGCCCGGGATGTAAAGATTGTCTGTTTACAAAAATAAATTTAAGTATTAAACATAGTATAATTAGCATTGTACTGTAGATAGCTGAACACCCGTGCTTCGCTACGGGATGAGGATGGTAAATTACAGTGATACAGTATTTGTTTATTAATTTACGTTTGTTGGTGATCTAGTATCCTGATATACTCTGTGCTGCAGGGGGACCATGCTACTTCCAGTATATAACTCTCAGTGTGTGGGTTTGTGCTACCTGCATTCCCCTCCTCACATCATGTCACTGTCCGTGTCACATTCAGCCCTGTTATCACTGACATACTGTATCATGCATGTCCTGATATAGTCTGTGCTGCTGTCCCACCCCTAGGGGTGCTAGGGGTGTCTTACCCCCACAGTGTTTGTTCCCAGCCTGTAAGTCATATGTGTACCGAGTGTGTTGTAAATAGGTCCAGGCAGTCGGGAGTTATGCTGTCCGCTGACATACTCTGTGCTGCTGTCTCCCCCCTAGGGGTGTTAGGGATTTCTAATTGTATTAGTTGCATCTGCCATGTTTTAATATGCTCCTATGCCAAATTTCACAATCCTCACATGTAAACTGTGGAATTGTATAGAAAGACAGAAGGACAGATATTCGCTTTTATATACAGTAGTACATCATTTATACACTACAGATTCACTTACGGTAATGTTAATTTTTTATTTCACAGTACCACCGGCACCTGCCAGCCCACATGCCCGGCTGTTGGTGATGAGGCGCCAGGCACCAGCACAGCCGGTAAGCACAGTACTCTCTGATTTCTGCTTCGCATCCCAGTGATATTGTGTAACGAGAATTCTGGTGCGATTGTCATCGTTACACTACTGTCCGGGATACTGTACAGTACATGTTACACATTGACAGCTTCACTTACAGTACTGTTATTTTTTTTCCACAGTACCACCACCACCTGTGCACCCAACACAGGTCCAGGAGGAGGAGGAGGAGCCACCAGGCCCCATCTCATCCGGTAAGCACACTACTCTCCGATTTGTGCCTCGCTTCCCAATGGTATTGTGTACTGAAATTTCTGTTGCGAATTTCATGACTTGGGATCACGGCGGTCAGGATCCTGGTGCTGGAATCCACACACCCGTGAAAATGGCGGTGTTGATGTCTCGAATTGGGTGGGAGACCGGCTCCATGATTTATTTTTATCCATTATTTATTGTGCTGTATTTCATTGTACTGTACAGTAGCTTATGTTACAATGTTATTTTTCCCCAGCAGCACGTGCCCCACCCACCCAGGAGCCTACCCCACCTGCCCAGGAGCTGGAGGTAGCAAGCTCCGAAAGTGGTAATCATTATTATTGTTACTGACACACCAGTTTCCTGCAGTATTACTGTCATTTTTTAAGGTTACAATACTAGTTATCTTTTACACACAGACCGCCTCGTGATTGATACAGAGGCAGAGGAGGAGGAGATGGGGGAGCCCTCAGGCCAACCTGGTAAGAATTATAATCTACTGTACATTACTCTACAGTACTGTATTGTACATTTATTTATTAACAGTTTCTTATATAGTGCAGCATATTCTGTTGCGCTTTACAATTAGAATAACAGTAATACTGTAGAACAAAACTGGGTAATAACAGACATACATACAGTAGAGGTAGGAAGGCCCTGCTCGCAAGTTTATAATCTATAGGGAAATACATGTAGGCATTGATTCACAAGTATACAGTAGATGCTACTGTACCTATTGCATAATGATCCGCCAAATTGCTATGTTCTTAATGGGTTGTATGATATGATCACCCTGCAATGTTGTCAAAGGGTCAGGAGGGTGTGAGAGTAAAGAAAGAGAAAATATGTGATGTTATGTGTTCTGTACAGAGAGGGTGTAATTAGATAGGGAAGCACTAAAGGTTATATGGGTGGGTCTGGAATTTGATACAGTAGGCTTGTCTGAAGAGGTGAGTTTTCCAATTGTGTACCAATGGCTTTGGTTCGCGTGATCAGTGGTCAGGATTTCAGCAGTCAACTGACCGACAGCTTCATCCTGATTGCAGAAATCCCATCAGGTTGAGGTACGGTATCCAAACCCTCCTCCACTACCCCCTAACCCTCCATTCATACTCTGATTCCGGCCTCTTGACAGCTGCAGAATGCCGGGGTCATGAAAGCTGGTACAGTATTTTAAATGCAGGTACAGACGGTCATTCTACACTCCTACTAAGAATGTCTCTCTGCCTCCTGTACTCTACTTCCTGTAGCACTGTATTATTGTAAAGTATTGGACAATACTGTAGTACAGTAGTATTGGAAATAACAATGTAAAACTTTACATTTCTTTTTTTGGTTTATAATATATTTTTATATTCAACACAGATATCAGTTACGTGGAGTCGGGGGAGGAGGAGGAGGAGCCACAGTCACAGTATAGTAAGTACAGTAGGAATTTCTCAAGCCCATTCTTAAAAGAATTGACTGAGTCCGCCTTTATTACTCTATCAGGCAGGGAATTCCAAACATGTACAGTATTGCTATTACTGTGAAGAACCCTTTTCGCCTCTGTGTGTGAAATCTCCTCTCATCCAAACTGAGCGGATGTGCACGTGTCCTCTGTGTCGATCTTATCAAAAACAGTTCCTCCGCAAGCTCAGTGTATTGTCCCCTTACTGTATATATTTGTAAAGGTTAATCATGTCCCCTCTTAATCTCCTCTTTTCCAATGTAAACATGCCTAGCCTAGCAAGCCTTTCCTTGTATTCCAGCTTCTCAATCCACTTGATTAGTTTGGTCACCCGCCTCTAAACCTTTTCTAGTTCCACAATATCCATTTTGTAGTATGGTGCTCATAATTGTGCATCCTACCCACCCTCCAATAGCCTAACCCTCCAATCATACTCTGATTCCGGACTCGGCATCCTGAATGTCAGGATCCTGACAGATGGTATTTTAAAGACAGGTACAGTTTAGTACTGTACATCCCCTACCAATGGACAGTCCTTCTGTTCCTATTTTTCATTTTTGCTATATAATATATATTTATATAATTTTTATTATATAATATATATATATTTGTTCTATATTCAACACAGACATCATTTACATGGAGCTGGAGGAGGAGGAGACACAGTGTAGTAAGTACAGTAGGAATTTATCTCATCCATTCTTAAAAGTATTGACCAAGTCCGCCTTTACTACTCTCTCAGGCAGGGAATTCCAAACATGTACAGTATTGTTCTCACTGTGAAGAACCATTTTTTGCCTCTGTGTGCGAAATCTCCTCTCCTCCAACCTGAGCGGATCTTATAAAACACGGTATGCAATCGAGTCCGGTGTACCGTAATGTGCATAGACCTCGCTTATCCCTATCGCCCCTGTGTATTTTAGCTAGGGGATTGTGATGCTCCTTCAGCATTGGCCCATTGCCTGCAAAATCTGTGCTGCTACTTGCTCTGCAGCCGATGGCCTCCATGGGGCAAGGAGTCACAGGCGGTAGCCATTTCAATTGAGTCTGCCCTGCTACAGAATTGTATGTGTACCGTATGGTGCATAGAACCTTAACAGTAGAACTGCTCCTGCAGCTTTGCCCTGGTTTATGTGAATAAAAAAAATAATAAAGTGTCTGGAAAAAACTAACATGCAGTCGTACTTTAGGAATCGAACCCGGGACTCTGAGTATAGGAAGCGGAACACGTCACTACTTTGCTGCAGACAGATGAATAAATCCATTGGTTTTGATTATGCCGTAATGGCTACGGGATTAGGACGCTAACATACTGTACAATATTCCTAATATCAATAGGCAATAATGAACTTCTAACACGTCCATTTACGTCAGTGTACACTACTAGTTTTATGTTGCTTTGCCTGCAAGATTTGGATGCTCACATATTCCTAAAGTACTGTAAATAGACCATATATGCTGTGCTATTTGCGTCTGTACTGTATATACTATATTAAATAATGCAGCATAATGAGATGCTGTATATGCTATATGCAGCGTAACGAGACGCACTAGCAAAGTCCTTACTATATATTTCAGTACTGTATTTTAAGGGAGACCACACGCATGCGCAGTGGTGATTGTAAAAAGTGACATCTGGTGGATGATCGCAGGTATTACACGTAAAGGTAACGCCAAACGCTCTATCTGCCTCTGTGAGATTGGGCATGCCTCTCTGTGACTAGGCGCGCCTACCTGCGCCCCGGTATGCTGCGTATGTCCGATCGGGACTAACGCCTCAGCCAGTCAAGATAACGGAGGCTCCATCTGTATATCACTGGTGTGAAGATTATTTAACAGTTAAGGAGAAGTGTGATGTGAGAACTAAGATTCATGTTTATTAACAGACTATTTTCACAAAGCACACTGAGACGTGTAAACACTTGAGAAATCTACATATCATTCTGTGTATGATATGATGAAAACAAGGGACTAAAGACTAATTACAATGGGAAACAGTCAACCTGTTGCCAGGGATTTAAGAGTCGATTTCATTTAATTTTGTGCTCCTGATCATGAATATACCATGCTTATTTTTCAATTGGCTCTAGTTTTTGAGATATGCATATGTCTTTAATATTTATAAAAAAAATGTAATTAAACAATGTTAAAAAATTAAGTTATAAAAGATACCTTTTTAATTCTGATTAAATTTGATTTGTAACATTTTATAAAAATACAGTCTAATTACTGTACATTCATAAGTGTTAGTGTTGCGGGCAGTTCCTCTGCAGACTCCATCACTAATCAGTCATCATGTGACTATCCCACCTTCCTAGATATCTTTTTTCCATTACGTGAATATCCTGGTGGAACCATTCACCCTGTTCTTCAATTAAATTTCCTGTATTAGACAACAAGTGATCTAAATGGCTGTACAAATATTTACTTTAATACTCATGTTAGCACTAGTGATGTGCACCGGAAATTTTTCGGGTTTTGTGTTTTGGTTTTGGATTCGGCTCCGCGGCCGTGTTTTGGATTCGGACGCGTTTTGGCAAAACCTCCCTGAATTTTTTTTGTCGGATTCGGGTGTGTTTTGGATTCGGTTTTTTTTTTACAAAAACCCCTCAAAAACAGCTTAAATCAAAGAATTTGGGGGTCATTTTGATCCCAATGTATTATTAACCTCAATAACCATAATTTCCACTCATTTTCAGTCTATTCTGAACACCTCACACCTCACAATATTATTTTTAGTCTTAAAATTTGCACCGAGGTCGCTGGATGACTAAGCTAAGCGACCCAAGTGGCCGACAGAAACACCTGGACCATCTAGGAGTGGCACTGCAGTGTCAGATAGGATGGCACTTCAAAAAAATAGTCCCCAAACAGCACATGATGCAAAGAAAAAAAAGAGGCGCAATGAGGTAGCTGTGTGACTAAGCTAAGCGACCCAAGTGGCCGACACAAACACCTGGCCCATCTAGGAGTGGCACTGCAGTGTCAGATAGGATGGCACTTCAAAAAAATAGTCCCCAAACAGCACATGATGCAAAGAAAAAAAGAGGCGCAATGAGGTAGCTGTGTGACTAAGCTAAGCGACCCAAGTGGCCGACACAAACACCTGGCCCATCTAGGAGTGGCACTGCAGTTTTCTAGCGAGAGGATGAGTGCTTCCATCCTCATGTGAAGCTGAACCACTAGCCATGAACATAGTCCAGGGCCTCAGCCGTTCCTTGCCATTCCGTGTCGTAAATGGCATATTGGCAAGTTTACGCTTCTCCTCAGACGCTTTTAATTTAGATTTTTGGGTCATTTTACTGAACTTTAGTGTTTTGGATTTTGCTCTGTACTATGACATTGGGCATCGGCCTTGGCAGACGACGTTGATGGCATTTCATCGCCTTAGCTATGACTAGTGGCAGCAGATTCAGCACGAGGTGGAAGTGGATCTTGATCTTTCCCTATTTTACCCTCCACATTTTTGTTCTCCATTTTTTAATGTGTGGAATTATATGCCAGTATCAATAGCAATGGCCTACTATAGACTGTGCAAAACTGAAATGCACCACAGGTATGGATGGACAGTATACTTGACGACACAGAGGTAGGTAGAGCAGTGGCCTACTGTACCGTACTGCTATATATTATATACTGGTGGTCAGCAAACTGTGCAAAACTGAAATGCACCACAGGTATGGATGGATAGTATACTTGACGACACAGAGGTAGGTAGAGCAGTGGCCTTCTGTACCGTACTGCTATATATTATATACTGGTGGTCAGCAAACTGTGCAAAACTGAAATGCACCACAGGTATGGATGGATAGTATACTTGACGACACAGAGGTAGGTAGAGCAGTGGCCTTCTGTACCGTACTGCTATATATTATATACTGGTGGTCAGCAAAATTATGCACTGTACTCCTACTATATACTACAATGCAGCACAGATATGGAGCGTTTTTCAGGCAGAGAACGTATAATACTGGTGGTCACTGGATACTGGTCAGCAAAACTCTGCACTGTACTCCTCCTATATAATACTGGTGGTCCCAAGTCCCCACAATAAAGCAGTGTGAGCACAGATATATGCAGCACACTGAGCACAGATATGGAGCATTTTTCAGGCAGAGAACGTATAATACTGGTGGTCACTGGTCACTGGTCAGCAAAACTCTGCACTGTACTCCTCCTATATAATACTGGTGGTCCCCAGTCCCCACAATAAAGCAGTGTGAGCACAGATATATGCAGCACACTGAGCACAGATATGGAGCGTTTTTCAGGCAGACAACGTATAATACTGGTGGTCACTGGTCACTGGTCAGCAAAACTCTGCACTGTACTCCTCCTATATAATACTGGTGGTCCCCAGTCCCCACAATAAAGCAGTGAGCACAGATATTTGCATCCACCTGAATAAAACTGAGAGGACGCCAGCCACGTCCTCTCACTATCATTTACAATGCACGAGTGAAAAATGGCGGCGACGCGTGGCTTTATATAGAATATGAATCTCGCGAGAATCCGACCGCGGGATGATGACGTTCGGGCGCGCTCGGGTTAACCGAGCAAGGCGGGAGGATCCGAGTCTGCCTCGGAACCGTGTAAAATGGGTGAAGTTCGGGGGGGTTCGGATTCCGAGGAACCGAACCCGCTCATCACTAGTTAGCACCTACTTTGTTGAAAGATTTTAGCATGTTGTGGACTAATTCCTGATAGTTATCTGCCTTGTGATTGCCTAAAAAAATCTCTAGTTCGATACAACGTTATAGTAACATCCAGCACAAGACAGTGCTTTTCTAGAAATGTGGATGCTAAAAGCTCAGCTCCTTTTTCGATAAATTCAAGTCACAAGTTAAATCGTTTAGTTCCTTTTGAGGAAATTTGTTTTGAGTCGAGGAACTTTCTTCAACTCACTTTCATCTGTATTGTCAATTAAATTAACATTTCCACATCATCACATTCATCTTCGCACAAAAAAACTAAAGCATAGTACAGGTAAATCTTTGCTCTGTAGTATTGTTTGCTTTGCAGAATTCATACTTGGGTATTTCCATTTGCGTTTCTTAAATTGATTCATACCCTTCACATTTGCAGCACAAAACTAGCAGTCACTTAAGTGATCTTTTGGCTCACATCACATCATAGGCGGGCCGGCTCTATCATTAGGCAGCTTTAGGTGGCTGCCTTGGGGTGCCGTCCACTGGAGGGCACCACTGAATTCATCCAGCAAAAAACTGAAGTGGCAAATATAGTGTTGCAAAAGAAATAAAATATATAATTGTATTTGTAAAACAAGCATACCAAGATGAAATCACTTTACTGCAGCCTAACCCTAACCCTCCCTTCCCCGCAGTGTAATCCTAACCCTTCCCATGCAGCCTAAACTTATCCTCCACCCCCAACCCACCCCCGCAGCTTACCTGCCAGGAGACCCGGTCCACGCTTGTTCGGGATCCTCGCAGTCGAATGAGACAGGGAATATTTTAGGGGATCTAATCCTAGTATTGAAGACTATACAATACTGTATATACCTATCTATATGTATACTGATTTCAAAATGTTTTGTTTTTGAATTAGATACTGTATATGCTAGAGATGAGCGGGTTCGGTTCATCGGGATCCGAACCCCCCCGAACTTCACCCATTTTACACAGTTCCGAGGCAGCCTCGGATCTTCCCGCCTTGCTCGGTTAACAAGAACGCGCCCGAACGTCATCATCCCGCTGTCGGATTCTCGCGAGATTCGTATTCTATATAAGGAGCAGCGCATCGCCGTCATTTTCACTCGTGCATTGGAGATTGAATGGATAGGACGTGGCCGTGTTCTCTCCCTGAAAAACTCCGTAATCTGTGCTCAGTGTGCTGCAAATATCTGTGCTCAGTGTGCGGCAAATATCTGTGCTCAGTGTGCTGAAAATATCTACGTTCTCTGCCTGAAAAAGCTCCATATCTGTGCTCAGTGTGCTGCAAATATCTGATCAGTGTGCTGCATTGTGGGGACTGGGGACCACCAGTATAAGTATATACATGATGTGGCCATTCACTAGTACCTGGTTACAGAACGTATACTGGATTCCCCCACAATTTAACTTTATATCTGTCACCTATATACATGATGTGGTCATTCACTTGTACCTGATGACAGAACGTATTCTGGATTCCCTCACAATGTAACTTTATATCTGTCACCTATATACATGATGTGTCCATTCACTGGTACCTGGTAACAGAACGTATACTGGATTCCCCCACAATGTAACTATATATCTGTCACCTATATACATGATGTGGTTATTCACTGGTACCTGGTGACAGAACGTATACTGGATTCCCCGACAACGTAACTTTATATCTGTCACCTATATACATGATGTGGTCATTCACTGGTACCTGGTGACAGAACGTATACTGGATTCCCTCACAATGTAACTTTATATCTGTCACCTATATACATGATGTGGCCATTCACTGGTACCTGGTGACAGAACGCATACTGGATTCCCCCACAAATGTAACTTGGCTCACACAATCAGACACTGCCTCCCCGGCAGCACTGTCACATGGTGGTTTCCACTTCTCACACACATCTAGGCCTAATAATAGTAAAGGTGGTGGGGTCGGAATCTTACTGTCACAGTTTTTCACATACACTGTTCTACCTCAGGTTCCATCACTCGCATTCACCTCATTTGAAGTTCACTCTATCAGGATTTTCACCCCCTTCTCTCTGCGTGTTGCAGCTATCTATCGCCCTCCTGGGCAACCTAAACAACAATTTCTAGAAGATTTTTCTGCCTGGCTCCCACACTTCTTATCCTCTGACATCTCCACCATCATTATGGGCGATTTCAATATAGCTCTTGACAGTCCACAATCTGTTCATGCATCCAAACTCCTCTCTCTAACCTCCTCTCTTGGCCTAACCCAATGGTCCGACTCCTCTACTCACCAGGAGGGCCACTGCCTTGATCTTGTGTTCACCAGGATCTGCTCAGTTTCCAAATTCACTAACACTCCTTTCCCTCTCTCTGATCACAACCTGATCACCTTCACAATCTCTTCTATTACTTTAAATTCTAGGACACTAAAACCAAGCAAGCCTCCTCTAACCCACAGAAATACTAACAATATACATTTTCAACAACTTTCCACTTCTCTGCAACAACTGCTCTCACCAATCTCTACATTTACTAAACCTGACACTGCTGTATTACACCTGCACCAGACCCTAGAGAGTGCCCTTGATGAAGTGGCTTCAGCTACCTATCACACTCCACGTAGGCTTAGATGCCAACCATGGCACTCTAAATCAACAAGACACCTACAAAAACTGTCACATAAAGTAGAACGTCAGTGGAGGAAATCTCAGAATCAAAGTGACTTTCTCACATATAAGACTACCTACCACTCCTATCGTCAGGCCCTGGACACTGCCAAACAAACATATTTCCAATCTCTCATCTCTTATCATGCCAACAACCCCAAGCGACTTTTTAATACATTTAAATCACTTCTTTACCCTCCCTCACCTCCCCCATTAGCTACTATCCGTGCACAAGAACTTGCTTCCTACTTCAAGGATAAGATTGATAAAATCCGAGATGAAATGGTATGCTCTAACTCAGCCAGTGACCTGCTCAATTCCCTACCTGAACCCTCTGGCATTTTCTCTTCATTTGATCCCACAAGCGAAGATGAAGTATCAACACTCTTTTCATCCTCCTACTCCACTACCTCTCCTCTTGATCCTATACCCTCACAGGTCAGTAAAACTTTGTCTCCTGTGCTTATCCCAACCTTAACTAAAATCCGTAATCTCTCTCTCTCTACTGGTATCTTTCCCTCTCTGCTTAAACATGCAGTCATTACTCCCATTCTTAAAAAACACAACTCTGACCCAAACACACTCTCTAACTACCGTCCCATTTCTCAGCTACCCAGTCCCTCCAAGCTACTTGAGAGGCTTGCCTACACTCGCCTTACACACTTTCTTAACTCGCACAACTTATTGGACCCACTTCAGTCAGGCTTTCGTGCCCAACACTCCACAGAGACGGCACTGACCAAAGTAGTGAATGATCTAGTCACTGCTAGATCAAAAGGCCATTACACACTACTTATTCTTCTAGATCTCTCTGCTGCTTTTGACACTGTTGACCACTCTCTTCTCATACAAACACTACAATCCCTAGGTCTTCATGACACAGCCCTTTCTTGGTTCTCATCCTACCTATCTAATCGCTCTTTCAGTGTTCACTTCTCTGATTCTACCTCCTCTTCTCTACCTCTATCAGTTGGAGTACCGCAAGGCTCAGTCTTAGGTCCTCTGCTTTTCTCAATCTATACCTCCTCTCTTGGTAAACTAATCAGCTCCTTTGGATTTTAGTATCATTTGTACGCTGATGATCCTCAAATCTACCTATCCTCCCCAGATTTGTCACCACCAGTATTGGCTCGTGTCACTGGATGCCTGTCTGCCATTTCATCTTGGATGTCATCTCGCCACCTCAAACTCAATATTTCCAAAACCGAATTAATTATTTTCCCGCCAGCTAAGAGTAGTTAAAAACCTGATATCTCTATAACTGTTGACAATGCAACTATCCACCCCACCCCACAAGCTCGTTGCCTAGGTGTCACCCTTGACTCTGAACTATCCTTTGTTCCACACATTCAATCTGTCTCTAAATCATGTTACATGCACCTTAAAAACATATCCAAAATACGCCCTTATCTTACACAAGACACTGCAAAAACTCTAGTCCATGCACTCATCATCTCCAGCATTAATTATTGTAATAGTCTCCTTACTGGTCTTCCCAAACATAGGCTATCACCACTTCAATCTATTTTAAATGCAGCTGCGAGGCTAATCTTCCTCGCCAGACGTTCTTCATCTGCTGATCCGCTCTGTCAGTCCCTCCATTGGTTACCGGTTTTCTACCGTGTCAAATATAAAATACTTTTACTTACATATGTAATAATCAGTATCTTTTAGGTTACGTATATCCGGATAGTCCTATGTCCGCTATTTTATTCTGAATTACTCGTTACCTGTTTTTCTTCTCTTGTTCCAGTTTGTTCTAGGTCCAATCGATTTCCAGAGTATTTCAAGAATTTCACATCAATCAGTGGAGAAGTGTTCTACGAAAGTTTTAATAATAAGTGTTCTTTTATAATAAACATAAATGTGAATATTTACAACCGTAGGAGTATTAATCGGAACAACTCAATCTCCACGGTTCACAGACAAGGTGCTAAATAAAATAAGATTTATTTTATTCTGGAACTCTGGTATTTGAAATTATCACAACTCTTTACTATACCTACTCTCCCTAGGGCATCAAATTATTAGGTAAACATGTTCGACATATAACGACAGATAACAGAACATTGGGTAAAACATCATACGTATACGATAATGAACCATTTCAGTCGACCTGAATCACTTAACCCAATCGGCCACTAATATTGCCATTAACTATATAGGTAGGTACTGTTTAACCAAAATTAAATACGTCCCAAATTCCCTGAGTACTCTCTTCTCTGTTCGTTGGTGCACAATTCAACTGCTACGTTGTTATTGTAAATTATCTCCGTTCGCCTTAGGTTGTTTAGATAAAATCTACAAAATTGGTTTCCTGTTTAATGTCAATCTTCTCCCTTTTTACTATCTCCGCAGATTTTCCAGATACTTCCGGCATTAAATAATCCAAGAAAACTGCCTATCTTTGACATTCCAATGGGATTATCAGACTGATTAAGCGAGGGAGTAGCTGCGTGGATTCTGCTCTATCCCTAATATTCCAAGTAATATACATCCGTGACGGTAAGAAATTTAGTATTTCTGGCTAGGCATTGAGTCAGCGACTGTTCTTTGGGTAACAGGGGTTGCGATTGCGTGGGGACAATTGTAACTACTGCGTCACTTAAGGTACCGCGTTTCTCTGCTTGTACTTCTCTGTCAGTTTTGCTGGCAAAAAGGTCACTTTTTATTGGTCCCTTAACAGTGTAATGGGAAGAATGAGGGGTTGTGAATGAAAGTATCTCAGTCTCTACGGCCAGATTTTAGCTGCTGGGAAAGGACTGCCAATTCATTGAGTTATTTAAGAGTGGAGGAGGATTTAACTTAGGAGCCTATTCAAAAGTCTGTTACCCAAAGGGGAAGGCAATGTTCCGTTTCCCTTAGTGCGGGTCCTATGTGCGGGACGTGCAGTGGTAAATACCTTTACAAAGTTTCCGTTGCGCCGGTGACTGAGACCGAGGATGCTTTCTTCAGGAATGGCTCTCTCTCTCTCGATCCGTCTCTTCCACCGAGGCTTGCTTGTTGGGTCTCGGTAGTCAGAAACCCCGCCTCCGGGGAAAACTCTCCGCCCCGGGGACGTCACCTGCTGTTGGTCCTGCAGGTTGGCGTCGCGTTTCCCTGTCCCGGCCGCAATAGCTGTCGGCGGAAGTCTTCACTCTCCGTCACCGCTTCCGAGAGATAGATATCCGGGTACCACTTTCCTGATGATGCCGCTCCCGGACCAGGGTCAAGCCGTCTCCACGATGTAGCACTTCTCCCTCAGGTAACTCGGGGCTGCAGTCCTTATCCTTTCCTCGTCCTCTCATTCCCCGCAACCGCCTCAACGGTCCCCCGTCCAGTCTCTTTATAGGCTCTCCTCGGTTACCCGGATCAAGCCTGCTCGTGGCTGTTCCCCACGAGCTGTCCCATAACTCCAAAGTCGCGTGCTGTCTCTCTTCCCCCTGCCCGCAGGCAAACACAGTTCCTCCATACCCCTTAGGGAGCCATATACATATATCTACATGGATCAATGTATGTGCTTTTCTAATACATCCATTATAAAACATGCAGTTTTCAGTATAACGATATTCTTTTTCTATACATATATATATATATGTATATACATATATATATATATATATATATACACCCACACACATTACATTACATAGATGCTTTCACAGGGTATTACATTCTTCCCTGTTGGAAATATGCGTGTCCCCACGCATTCTCCTATCTTATTCCTAACGATTTTTATCTAACTGGTTTATCACTCAGCTGAAGTGGTCTCTACCTTCAGATATAAAGGATATGGTGTGGTTGGGTTATCCCAGTTCCACCCCGTGTATTAACTCAGGGTCATAGCCGGTCAAGGAACTACTTTAGTCTTGATACCTCAATGGTAGCATACCTTGGTTGGCGCGTTTTGACCTTCTAACAGATAGAATAGATGTATTCCCGTTGACGTTATCTTCCGTATTTTCAGGTACTTGGTTAACCTTGGCGGATTCCTTCCTATCTACACCTCCGACCACTCGTCCTTCCGAATGTTGAGTCGCTGAATTTCCCAAAAAGAGCAAGAGTTCAACGGGATCATTTAGTGGAATGTACTCTGAGCTTGTCAACTCTTCCATTTCGGACATGTCCGACCTTTCTTCAGTGGTTCTGGCAGTATAAAGTTTAATTTGGTCACGGGATACCACACTTACTGAGCCCTCTGGATCGCGACGTATCTCGTAAGTATAATGTTCTTGGTCTGGTATTCTGATTATTACATAAGGACGGACTTCCCACATAGAATCCAACTTACTAGAACGACGGTTCTTTCTTCTCCAGACTAAATCCCCTATTTTAAGAGGTATGGACCGGTTGTGCGCGTTATAGTTCCTTTCCTGACGCTGGTGTACTAACTCCATTCTCTTTTCTACAATGGCATGAGCGGCTTTAATTCTTCGTTGATGTTCGCGTACCCAGTCGGTTTTGGGGTGGTCAGGATGATTTCTTGGATGTGTCAATTCTAGATCCTGAGGTAATTTACCCAGTCTGCCGAACAGGAGATAATGAGGAGTAAATCCTGTGGAACAGTGTTCGGTGTTATTGTATAGATAAACGAGCTCTGGTAATAGAGTCGGCCACCTAGCTCGATCTTCTTTCGATATACTTCTTAGCATTCCGATAATGGTCTGATTCGCCCGCTCACATAGTCCATTCCCTTGCGGGTGGTAAGCAGTGGTTCTCGACTTTCGGCATCCGTAGTAAGAACAAACCTCATGGAAAAGTTGAGATTCAAACGCAGAGCCCTGGTCTGTCAATATACTGTCGGGGTATCCATAGGGTCGGGCAAAATGTTGTAAGAATAGCTCAGTAGTAGTCTTGGCGGTGGTATCCTTAGCGGGCACTACCACTAGAAATTTGCTATAATGATCTATCATAGTCAATGCATACTGATACCCACTGTTGCTGGGTTCAAGTTTTACGTGATCCAAGGCAACTATCTGTAGGGGGTAATAACTTTTGATAGGATGAAGATAATCTCTTTGATTACGGTCAGGATGTCTTTTGAGATTGCATGGTACGCAATCTTTACACCATTCTTCTACGTCTCTCCTCATGCCTATCCAAAAATATCGTTTTCTCAAGATAGCCTCCGTTTTCTGTGTGCCAAAGTGTCCGGATTTATTGTGGTAGGCGTCTAACAAGATGTTGGCCCGATCTCTAGGAACGATAATCTGGTTGACTTTCTGATGGGTACTAGGATCGAGGCTAGTACGTACCAGGAGACCCTGTCTGTACTGAATACGATCACGGTGTCTTAATAACTTCACTAGCTCTACATCAGCCTTTTCTCGTTGGGTTTTATTAAGCCCATATTGCTGTCTTATCATCCTCCCGAGTTCTTTCAATATGTGACTTTGTTGTTGGATTTTCGTCCAATCGACGAGGGGTGTTTGATACAAGTGTTCCTCACCCAATGGTTTGTCCGAGACGATCACCGGACCTGAAAGAACGGTCTCCTCGGTCCTTCGGCCTTTAAATACAGGAGTTTCAATGTCTTCGTTCACGTCATAAGTTTCTTCTGCCAGCTCTGTAGTGGGTAGTCGGGATAGAGCGTCCGCATTGCCATTGGATTTTCCGCTTCTGTATGATACCGTGTAATTGAAGTTGGCAAGCCGAGATACCCATCTCTGCTCCAGGGCCCCGAGCCGCGCATTGGACAGATGAGCTAATGGATTATTATCTGTCATGATAATAAACGGTGCGGCAGCTAAATAATCTTTGAATTTTTCGGTAATCGCCCAGACGAGCGCAAGCAATTCTAATTTGAAAGTGCTATAATTTTCGCTATTACGCTCTGTCTTGCGGAGACCTCTGCTCGCGTAGGCAATGACTCTCTCCCGGCCATCTTGCCTTTGTGACAACACAGCTCCCAACCCACGGTGACTGGCATCTGTGTACACCTCGAATGGTTTATCATAATCCGGATAGGCAAGGACGGAAGCTTCGGTTAATGCAATCTTCAATTGATTAAAAGCTTGTTGATGTTCCGGCCTCCAATCAACGGAAGATGCGCCTCGTCTTTCAATGCCTGTCTTGCCCCTTAGAAGCTCATGTAATGGTGTTGCTACTTTGGCAAAATTTTCAACAAAACGTCGGTAGTAGCCAACAAATCCAAGGAAACTTCGGAGGTCCCGAACCGTTTTGGGTGTGGGCCAAGTTTGCACGACGTTAATCTTTTCCGGATCCGGTCTTACTCCTTCGGCGCTAACCACGTGACCGAGGTATCGCACTTTGGGCTTGAGTAAATGGCATTTCGCTGGTTTGAGTTTCAGTCCGGCCCGGGCCAGGGTCAAGCCGTCTCCACGATGTAGCACTTCTCCCTCAGGTAACTCGGGGCTGCAGTCCTTATCCTTTCCTCGTCCTCTCATTCCCCGCAACCGCCTCAACGGTCCCCCGTCCAGTCTCTTTATAGGCTCTCCTCGGTTACCCGGATCAAGCCTGCTCGTGGCTGTTCCCCACGAGCTGTCCCATAACTCCAAAGTCGCGTGCTGTCTCTCTTCCCCCTGCCCGCAGGCAAACACAGTTCCTCCATACCCCTTAGGGAGCCATATACATATATCTACATGGATCAATGTATGTGCTTTTCTAATACATCCATTATAAAACATGCAGTTTTCAGTATAACGATATTCTTTTTCTATACATATATATATATATATGTATATACATATATATATATATATATACACCCACACACATTACATTACATAGATGCTTTCACAGGGTATTACACATACAAGGCTATTAACCAAACTGCACCATCATACATCTCCTCACTCATCTCAAAATATCTCCCTACCAGACCTCTCCGCTCTGCACAAGATCTGCGTCTCTCATCCACATGTATTACCTGTCCCCACTCAAAATTACAGGACTTTACCCGGGCTTCACCCACTCTGTGGAATGCACTCCCACAATAAGACTCTCATTTAGTCTCCAAACCATTAAACGTTCTCTGAAAACTCATCTCTTCAAACAAGCCTACCAAATTTCAGACCCACACACATAACCTTAACAGCTTCCCTATCAAGTTACATCCCCTCTGTACAGTCCACATAAACTCACATTTTGTCTTCCAACATTGCTGGGTGATCATATCATATACAACCCATTAAGAACCTAGCATCCTGGGGAACCATTATGTAACAGGTAGCATCTATCCTTGTGTATCAATGCCTATTTCCCTATAGATTGTAAGCTTGCGAGCAGGGCCTTCCTACCTCTGTCTGTCTGTCTTTGCCCAGTTTTGTTCTATAATTGTTGTTCTAATTGTAAAGTGCAACGGAATATGCTGCGCTATATAAGAAACTGCTAATAAATAATAAATAAATATATCTGTCATCTATATAATAATAATAATTATAGTAGTACAGTACAGTAGGCTATTGCTGTATCTTGCAGCTCTGTGTCACTGCAAGTATCCATTCCATATCTGTGCAGCATTCTTGTGAGCAGTATATATAGTATTACAGTGCAGCATTTTGGTGACTAACAGTATATAGTTGTACAGTAGGCCATTGCTGTATCTTGCAGCTCTGTGTCACTGCAAGTATCCATTCCATATCTGTGCAGCATTTTTGTGAGCAGTATATATAGTATTACAGTGCAGCATTTTGGTGACTAACAGTATATAGTTGTACAGTAGGCCATTGCTGTATCTTGCAGCTCTGTGTCACTGCAAGTATCCATTCCATATCTGTGCAGCATTTTTGTGAGCAGTATATATAGTATTACAGTGCAGCATTTTGGTGACCCAACAGTATATAGTTGTGTACAGTAGGCCATTGTTGTATCTTCCAGCTCTGTGTCACTGCAAGTATCCATCCATTCCATTTTATTCCAGTGATTTGGACCAATAATACCATTGATTAGAACGAATAATTCCAGTGATTTGTCATTTTCTTCCAGTGATTTGGACCAATAATACCATTCATTAGAACGAATAATTCCAGTGATTTGTCATTTTCTTCCAGTGATTTGGACCAATAATACCATTCATTAGAACGAATAATTCCAGTGATTTTGTCATTTTCTTCCAGTGATTTGGAACAATAATACCATTGATTAGAACTAATAATTCCAGTGATATTGAGGTGTCGCTTAGCTTAGCCGTCCAGCGACCACAGTGCACCTCTTTTTCTCTTTTCTTTGCATCATGTGCTGTTTGGGGCCAATTTTTTTAAGTGCCATCCTGTCTGACACTGCAGTGCCACTCCTAGATGGGCCAGGTGTTTGTGCCGCCCTCTTGGGTCACTTTGCTTAGTCATCCAGCGACCTTGATGCAAATTTTAGGACTAAAAATAGTATTGTGAGGTGTGAGGTATTCAGAATAGACTGGAAATTACTGGAAATTATGGTTATTGGGGTTAATAATACTATGGGATCAAAATTACCTCAAAATTCTATGATTTAAGCTGTTTTGAGGGTTTTTTGAAAAAAAAAAAAACACCCGAATCCAAAACACACCCGAATCCGACAAAAAATTTTCAGGGAGATTTTGCCAAAACGCATCCGAATCCAAAACACGGCCGCGGAACCGAATCCAAAACCAAAACACAATACCCGAAAAATGTCCCATGCACATCTCTAGTATATGCCATATATCTTATATCCAGGGCATGTACAACAATGATGGACAGTGTGTCCTCTTATTGGAACAATTGGGGTAATTTCGAGTTGATCGGTAGTTGAAATTTTCGCTGCGCTGCGATTAAGAAAAAAGTGGCACTTCTGCGCATGTGTATGCGGTGCAGTGCGCACGCGCGACGTACTTTCACAACGGCCGATGTATTTTCACACAAGGTCTAGCAAAGTTTTTCAGTCGCTATAGCCGCCGCAGAGTGATTGACATGAAGTGGGCGTTTCTGGGTGTCAACTGACCGTTTTCAGGGAGTATTCGAAAAAACTCAGGCATGCCAGGAAAAACGCAGGCGTGGCTGGGCGAACGCAGGGCGTGTTTGTGACTTCAAATCCGGAACTGAATGGTCTGAAGTGATCGCAAGCGCTGAGTAGGTCTGAAGCTGCACAATATTTTTTTGTAGCCATTCTGCGATGCAATCGTTTGCACTTCTGCTAAGCTAAGCTAAACTCCCAGAGGGCGGTAGCTTAGCATTTGCACGGCTGCTAAATACTGTTAGCGAGCGATCAACTCGGAATGATCTCCAATATAAGATGCTAAATATCTCTATAGGGCACAGTAAGAAATATATAATTAATTTCCAAGTGATACACTGGGGCATTCAATTTGACTGTATTTTTCTATTCCAGTATGCTCGCCATTCTAATATACAGGCAGGACAGAGATATGATATACTGTATGTATGGATACTACAAACCTCATATGTGTCTGACATGGCTCATAAAAAAGTATATCTATATAACAGAATATTACAGGCTAAGGCGTTCCTAGTATTTTATTATTGTGGAATTGATATATATATTTCATGAATGTATGTCAAAGGTTGTAGGATTGAATTTGTGAGATCAATGGTATATATACAGTACCAATCAAAAGTTTGGACACAATTTCTCATTCAAATGAAAGAGAAAGTGTGTTCAAACTTTTGACTGGTACTGTATGTATGTATATATATATATATATATATATATATATATATATACTGTATATATATATATATATATGCTGTATATGTGTATATATATATATATATATATACATTGAAGGACTCCTGTTTCTGACACATTTAGTGAGAGATACATGATGGGCTAATCCATCTAACATGTTGGGTAGGAAATGCCGGTGGTTTAGATGCCAGCGGTCAGAAGAACGACCATGGCATCCCGGTACTTAGAATCCCATAATTTAGAAGGTAAGTATACTTACCTTACCTCAATGCCCTTCTAATCCTAACCCTCCCTCCCTGCAACCTAAGCCTAACCCTTACCCTTGCAGCCTAACCCTAACCACCCCCAGGGGTGCCTAAACATAACCCCACCTTACTGCATCCTAACCCTAACACTCCCTTCCCCGCTGTGTAATTCTAACCCTCCCTCTGCACCATAAACCTATCCTCCAATCCCACCCCTGCAGCTTATCTGCCAGGTGGCCCGGTCCATGCTCGTTCAGAATCTTGGCAGTGGGTACTCCAGTGCCGGGATGGTGCTCCTTGATGGGATGCCGATGCTCGGTGAAACAGGTATTGTTTTAGGGGATCTGATTTTCATCAGTGTCAGGATTCTTGCACCGGTATTTCAATTGCCAAGATCCTGGCTGCTAGGATCCTGACCAGATCCCTATCTAACGGAACAATAATTATCCCTGATGCAAGGATCCTAATAATATTTGTGTAGTGCTCCAATATAATGCAAACTTAAAATTTACTGTGAAAAGCCAATTGTATCTGACACATTCTAGTGAGAGAGACATGGACATCTTTTACAACAAAAAGAAGAAACACAGTATTATGCACCTTGTGAGGCTACCCTGAAAGACCTATTGTACCTGACACAATTTTAGTGAGAGGTACAGTACGTGGGAAATTAAATGTATAAAGAAAAATGATATCCTACACCTACAAGAAATGTATTATACTACTGTATGTCAAGTACCTTTGTATTGAACAAAGATGCTTCCTAAGAGTTTAGAAGGAGAATGAAAACTCATAGTATCGGATTTGTTTCTATGGAAGATACAATGTTACTATACAAGACTAACAAAATCGGTATACACATGTCTCTTATTATATGGCACACAAATAATTTAATATATACAGTTGTGAGTCCAACAGTGACACTCAATAGAAATAGAGACATAATATCTAATCCATGATTATAAAGACTCAATGATATCTGGCATTACTATTCTATATACTAAAATAACCCTATGTTATAAGCCGCTAGCGGCGCATCTGTGTTATTACACTCCAGCAGCTACTGTAGATTCCTGCATGTATCCCTGTGTTCAGCCTCAGCTGCTGTATAATTAGTAGTTTGCCTCTGTGTGTCTAGCTGTCCAGCTGCATTGTATCTACTCATCAGGAGGCTTTGTTTTTCTGGCTGTTCTGATTGGGAGTGTCTCCCTTTATTAACCAGCTTTCCCTTTACCTTATGCTGGTTATAGGTTCCTGTTACTGTCTGTATCTGATCCCGGTCCTCGTCCTGTGGTTGTGAATTGAGTCTGTGCAGTTAGTGCTGTCTGCTCCAGTTGCCAAGCTTGCTATTGCTGCACACAGTGAAATCCTGTTCTGAAGCCAGTCTCAGTCTCAGTGTCTCTGGATCTATGCTCCCCTTCTGGGTGTTCTGTTCCAGAACCAGTTTCCATGCTTCTTCAGAATCCACATCAGACAGTTTAAGCTAAGTCCTGGAATTTTACATTAGTTATTTTATGAGTCTGAGTTACCTCTTGTATTTGATTAATTATTTCATCCTGTGCATTGTTGACTTCATATACAGATTATATTTAGTTGCTTATACCACCCTGTGCATTGTTGCATATATAATCAATTGATATTCAGTTGCTTACATATATTACCTTATGCATTGTTGCTTTCATATATATATTTAGCTGCTTATACCACCTTGTGCATTTTTGCATTTGCATACATTATTTGTGCATAGTGCAGCTTTATCCAGTATTAGCTGTACTACTTCTCATTCAGTGAGCTTCTCTCTAGTTTCTATTTTTGCCCCTGCTCAGCCGCCTATAGTTGCCTTGTCCTTCTATAAGACCTGGGGGCTTCTGAGTACTGGCAGGACCTAATTCACCTGGAAAAGGTGGCTGCTATAGGTAAAGCTCACTATTGCAGAAGGCTAGAAGTCTGCTGGGCAAGTGTAAAACACTTACCCTGACACTCTATTTTTGGTAATATTATGTTGAATGAATACATACAGATACAATAGATTTTGGACAAATAGAGACCTTGTCTGAGGAAGGTCCCCTGAGAATGCCTGCATAAAAGAGGAACATGACAAAACACCAGACCCTGGAGTCTCATTTTCCATATAAAGTTGGCCAAGGCTCTCATTGAGAGATTGCGGCAGGGAGAATGATCAACAAGTGTCTGTGCATCTGTCCATTGTTTTGGTGGAACCACTCTCAAAACTGAACTGGAGTCTATTAGGAACCCCAGAAAGACTAATGTCTGGCATGGCACTATGAAAGATTTGGGGTGGTTCATGGAAACATAGGCAGAGAAGGAAGGGTATAATAAGATCCTATTGTGAGAGTAACATCTCTCATTCTAGGAAAACATCCAGATACAGTAGATGAGGCAACAGATTCCTTATGACAAAGGTGAGTCACCACCACTTTATAAGATGGGTAAATGTGTATGGGGCTTTGAAGAGTCCAAAGACTATAATCATTTACTGGTAAAGAGTGTGTCTCCTGAAGAATATCAGAAACCTTTTGTAATTCCGATTGACCTGTCTTGAATAAAAAGCCTCTTTGTGGACTTATACTACTTCTATTATTCCAATAAGAGGACACACTGTCCCTCTTTGTTTACTGAAGGGGACCTCCAGTAAACCTTCCATTCTGAAAGTTCACCTTTTTATTAATAGATGTAGGGCTTTGCATTTAAAACGGGCCTGTAGGAGCCATCCTGCTTTTCAACTGGGCAGAGTTGGGAAGATATGACTGGCCCAACCTTTATTGGTTTTGTCTGCTAATTCTATCTTGCCATGGGATAGTGCTAGGGACAATACGTCCAGTAGACGACTGCAATTTTTTGAGGTGGGAAACCTCTGGTATGGAAAATTAATAAGAGGTAGGCCTAACCCAATTTCTATAATTTTCAAAATCCACCAGTCTGTGGTAATTTGCTGCAGGCTGGATGAGCGTGACTACATCTGTATAGCAAATCTGACTTTCCCTCTGTGGATTGGGAATCTGAGGAGGTCAGTAGGATGTCTGCATCCTCTAAAAGAGGCAAGTATAGTGATCTGTAGATGGCCACAGTGGCATTGGCAGGTAATTTGTGGTAATTTGCCTTTAACTGAAATTGCTTGAAAGAGGCCAAGGTGGGAAGTTACCTGAAAATGACTTACTGTAACTTCTATCTCTCTTGGAGGGGTTACTGATGGAGGACACTCCACCTCTTGTGATCTATGTGCTGTAGGAGCCTCCTCTTGAGACTTTAGTGGTGCCTCTGTGGACTCAGGTCAGACAACTGGCTGTCACAGCTCGACCCTTTCGGGAAAAGGGTGTTCTTGAGGATTGGGGGCCTCTAACATCTGAAATGCATTTCTAAGCTTTATAACAAATCTTAACCTCATTGATGAACATATAACATGGACATATACAGACCTAGGGGCTAGGTTAGTAAAACATGCCCCTGCAAACCAGCGGGTTCTGCATGTGTTTGATATAAAATCAAAGGTTTGGCCGATCATTAAAGTGTCTCTGCTTACGGCTTTACATAGAGCATTTTTGGAGGTCACTAAGTAGTCTAAGATACCACTAAACTTTTCATCCTTTTTCATTCTTGTCTAGGTCAAATAAGAGGGAGGGCTGCTGACACCTTAAACCTTATTTTTCGGAGAAGCTTACCTATAGTGTCACTCTGGGTCCTATCGCTAATAAGTGATCTAACTTCCATATCAACCTCTGCGGCAAAGAGGTCAGGGATATCTGGTATACCGGTATGATTATGTAGAAACATCTCATCATCTTTTAGGACAGCACTGCTGAATGCTAATTGGGCAAACTGGTAAACTACTGAGCATTCATCCAGTACTCAATAAGAGGTGTATGATTTATTTGGTGGCGTTCTACCTGCCAATGCCACTGTGGCCATCTACAGATCACTATACTTGCCTCTTTTAGAGGATGCAGACATCCTACTGACCTCCTCAGATTCCCAATCCACAGAGGGAAAGTCAGATTTGCTATACAGATGTAGTCACGCTCATCCAGCCTGCAGCAAGGGCACATGCTTCACTACTAGGCATGTGTGTGCCTTAGTACACTGAGCTGTAGCTTCGTATGGCACCCATGCATTCCTACAGCACACTTACTTAGATGCACATGCACATTCAAGTCACGAGCACACTTGCCGTGCCTGGCTTGCTGCAAATATGGCAGGATTCAGGCTCAATGAGTGTGGCTACATCTGTCCTTGTGAGAGTGAGGTACAGTACACTGTATGCTGGACCAATTGTGGGAACTGGTCAGTGAGTGCTGCTGGTCAGAGGTAGAATATCTGTTCCATCTGTGGGCAGGAGGTGGTTGTTTGTTATGCACCATGCAATTCTTCCAGGTATGGGCAATACCAGGAAGTGAGATGTTTTTCCCGAGCAGGCATTTCTATGAGAAACATTATCCAAATATTTATTTTTGGATGCACTTTCCTTACCTTATTGTGAGAAAATGCAGGAGGTGGAGCAGAGTGCAGCTGGCCATCGCGGGGCACTGCCTCACTCTCTGATCTGTCCCTGCTCTCTTCAGAGCTGACAAGACAAAACATTTATTTCTTTAAAATACAACTTCCTCATGCAGCAGCACTCCTATTTGGAATGCCTTGTTACCTGACTGCAGCCTGATTACTCTTGTGATTGGTCTGGCTCACTTTCATTAGGGATCCTGTTCAGTTCTGCCCTGCCAATGAGATTTCCTAGTTCCTGCACCTAGTGAGCTCATCACATGGTCACTGTACCTTGTACAGTTCCCAGTCTATCTGTTGCTGAGGCTTGGTTCCCTGCCTCTGTGTACCTACATTCCTGTATCCTGCCTCAGTCCTCTGTGTGTTGTCCCTGCTAATCCTACACCTGTGCGCTGTTGGATCCTGTCCTGTATCTGTCATCCTGTGTCCATATCTGCTCCATGTAAATTGTGTTGCCATGGCCCTCCAGTTACTCTCGTACCTGATCCAAGTCCAGGCTCCTACCAAGTCTCTGTGATTATATCCTGCCAGCTCTGACTCTGAGTACATCTACTCTAATTGTGTTTTTAGTCACAAGTCTGCAGCAAACTTCAGTGTCTCTGAATCATCTGAAACTAAATTCCAGCCACAGTCCAGCTCCTGAGTTTGCATCCTGTCTTTTATTGCAGACTGCTGGTCACTCTATCCATTCAGCTAGTCTTTCTGCAACTAGGTTCATGCTGCAAGTACTCTGCTTTCAATCAGTACACATCCAGCACCTGTTTCCCAGCAGTTAACCATTGCTTGGCTGTGTTCACCTGCAACAAACATCTACTCCCCTCAGTTATCATTTCATGTAACCAGTGCATATCTGTTCCTGCAATCTTCAATTACATGTTATTCCTGTATCCAGTCTGCCTGCAATCAACCTTTGCTTTGCTAGTTGCTACATTCCAGGTGTAGTACCTTGTGGTCTCTAGCCTATTTAGTGAACCCCTACTGCTAGATGTTTTAAACCAGCTGGCATCTCAAGTGAGCACATTCAGCTCTATGGGAACAGGAGCGGCTGTTATTGGGAGAAGACCCTATTACCGGCTCTAGAAGTCTCACACACAAAATGCTGGAAGTCCCTAAAAGGCACAGTACAATAACAGGAAATCTGAGAGCTAAAAGTACACAGAGGGCATAAGGGGGGTAATTCCAAGTTGATCGCAGCAGAAATTTTATTAGCAGTTGGGCAAAACCATGTGCACTGCAGGGGAGGCAGATATAACATGTGCAGAAAGAGTTAGATGTGGGTGGGTTATTTTATTTCTGTGCAGGGCAAATACTGGCTGCTTTATTTTTAGACTGCAAATTAGATTGCAGATTGAACACACCACACCCAAGTCTAACTCTCTCTGCACATGTTAAATCTGCCTCCCCTGCAGTGCACATGGTTTTGCCCAACTTCTAACAAAATACCTGCTGCGATCAACTTGAAATTACCCCCCAGGTCAAGAAAATGCAATGGCCCTCATTCCGAGTTGTTCGCTCGCAAGCTGCTTTTAGCAGCATTGCACATGCTAAGCCGCCGCCTACTGGGAGTGAATCTTAGCTTATCAAAATTGTGAATGAAAGATTCGCAATCTTGCGAAAAGACTTCTCTGTGCAGTTTCTGAGTAGCTCGAGACTTACTCTTCCAGTGCGATCAGTTTAGTGCTTGTCGTTCCTGGTTTGATGTCACAAACACACCCAGCGTTCGCCCAGACACTCCTCCGTTTCTCCAGCCACTCCCACGTTTTTCACAGAAACGGTAGCGTTTTTTCACACACTCCCATAAAACGGCCAGTTTCCGCCCAGAAACACCCACTTCCTGTCAATCACATTACGATCACCAGAGGGGGCCCACCTTCTCTGTCAAAGTTACATGTGTTATATACATTTTTTTTCTCCATTGGTTCCTTTCAAACTGCACTATACCTAGAGGTAAGCCCCTGAACCTGCTCATTGTATTGTGGTATAAAATGAACTGGAGGGCATTTTTTAATATTATATAATATGAACCAAGGCACTGTAATGAGGCACAATATGAACGGGGAACACTATATATCATAATGTGAATTGGGGGTATTGTGCGGCATAATGTCTACTGGCAGCTCTGAAATGTGACATAGGGTGAATTTGAGCACTACTACGATTCATAAAAGAAACTAGGGTACTACTATGGGGCATAACATTAGATAAGGCTCCACTATGGTTCAGAATATGAACTAGGGTACTATTATACAGTATAAAATTAACAACTGCTGCAGAGAAGTGTCTCCCTATAAGAATTGGGACAAAGGCCCCTTCAAAATGATGATATGGGGCCCACAAAGTACTGGCTACGCCCCTGGCACCAGGGACATATTTACACCAAATGTAAACTTGACGTTATACCCGGTCTTGGTGGTCCTGGTGCACCGCAGGGGTGCCTCATACTATCCTCAGATGCCACCTCCTCCACCTAACCTCCAACTAAGACATGATGACACACAGCACTTACCACCCAAAAAATGTGGCCACACTTAAAAAATATTGACCAGAGTAAAATCCAGCCATGTGCGGCAGTGTGCAACAGATGCGGACGGAAAACACAGTTCTGGAATACAAATGGCTTAGACATTGGGAAACACAAATTTGAAAAACTCGGGAGCTGAGTAAATTTCTGAATGTGAGCTTCAAAATATAGACATGAAAATGGCCGATGCCAACTGAGATTGATCTCTGCCCGAATTGGCAGAAACACGGGAATTTAGTAAATTTACCCCTAGTAGTTGTCATGCAAGAAGAAATTATCAGAAAGTGCTCTTTAAAAATAACTAAATGATCTCGCCTACAACTGAATTATCCAACGTGTTTTCAAAACATAATGAAAAAATGTAATAATTAAAAATAAATTGATTAAATAAGATTAAATTAAGCAGTTTAAATTAATTGAAAAAATTATATCACCATCACCTATTGGGGCATAGAAAAGCTTGTATGAATAACCCAGGTATGATGAAAGGGTAAAGTGACCACGTGACTCCCAGGAGACTATACCCTTCTTCATATGTCTGTCACATTTATAAAAACAAGCAAATACATGGGGGTCACAATAGACAACATAAAATGTAAATCAAACTTACACAGTATCACTGGAACAATCATGTATAAATATGACAAAGTGATGACTTATTGATCATCCACTGATATTATAATGTAAGTGTTATATATATTAGGAATGACTACTGTTGGAAATAAGCCTCCTTCTATCAAGCCCCTTCAATAGTCTGTTTGATACCGTTTGTTTACCATTGTATTGGTATTCCCAGGAAGCAGACAACACACACAGTTAAGTCAGCAAAATGAGACTGAAGCTCGTTTAATCAGCAGGACGTTATATAGCAAAAAGGTACTTGCATGAACACTTGCTACACGTCACATATAAAAACAATAATGCATCTCTTCTCAGAACTCCTCTCTAGCTGACACCCTCCTTCGTGTCCTTCACAAGAAGTCTAAACACAAGAGAAACTGTCTATTAACATATTTTCAAGACTATAGCTACGACCTTGTTTCTCACAGAATGTACTAACTGTGATATGTCAGCATTCTTATGATTTCTTAACAAAGTATACTTCTTATTCACTACATCATGGCTGCTACTTAATAAAATGGCTGATAGCTGCTTAAGCTCAATACATCTCTCTCAGTCCCTCCTTTGCATAATAATAGGACATTGAGATACAAGGCATTACACAAACTCTACCTACAAGAGTCTAGGCAAACAGTCTAGCTATAATGGTGCTAAAGGCTATATTCCCGTAGGATCGTGCTTGTCACTCTGTCCCACGGAAGGTAAATAACCGCTCACATCATATCCATTAAGGTAGACTGATCACGACTCCTTCTTGCCAAGCTCTTTTGTAGTTTCTTAAACTTGGATGTTTCACATCTTTGAGTTTACAGATTTCTTTCAAGCTGAAAGGAAAAGGAAACAAAATAGCATCTTAAAACACAGATATATGCAAATTTGCTAAGCCAACAATTTTTAATAAAAACATCACTAATTTAACAATCTACTCTTTGATCCCACTAAACCAATTAGCTGGGTTTAAGCAGGACATTTCTCTGAACCACTTCTTGTGCACTGTTTCATTAGTAATAAACATATAACCCATTTTTAGAGTTCTTTTCATACATATTCTAAAAAATGTCACTCTAGTATGTATTTGCTTCAAAGAAAAGTAAAACCCTTATACGTTTATATGTAATGGGGACAGATGTCCATTCCCCTCCTTTTTCAAAATGTGGCCCATGTGAGCCCAGCATTTCTTAATTAACTGGTCTCTTCGAAATTCTAGAGATTTCATGATCTTTGCTTTAACTTGACTAACACAAGATCTAGTGGCTCTGATACCACACTTCTTATATACTAAACACTGGTATGTAACTTTGGGTTGGTGGGCATACCAGTTTCCCTGCCCTCTCCTGTGAGGGGTATAGAGTAGATTATGATTACCATAAGTACTGAAGTTTCCAATATAATGACCCATAGTGGTCTGTCTAGTTTAGGCCCAATTGGCCTCTGCACGTTTATGTATTTCATTGTTCAAACTTAACTTGAGCAAAGTTGCAGTGGAACCCAATTTTCTCTTTCCTTAATTGACACAGAAGTGGGTGTGGTCAGCAACACTCGATATGGACCATCAAATCTGGGCTCAAGTGACTCTCGCACGTGTCTTTCTAGATACACCCGATCTCCTGGTTAAAGCTTGTGTGGATTCAGATCTGCTCCTGAATCTGGGAGAGAGGCAAAACTAGAAAATGCAGAGGTGTCAGTTTCTTCAGCAAGACTTTTTCTTTTTTTAACATATGCAGTTGAATTACCATATTAATGCTGTAACTGTTATGGATAATAACATCCTATCGTAGGTACGCTATCAACCAATATTTCATAAGGTTAATAACCTTTGGTTTTACTGAATATGGTTTTTACTATTAACCAGTGCAACAAATAAATACTTTAGCATCCCCTGGGGGTTTCTGTGACACACCCATTAACCTGTGGGGGATACATGGCTTGTTGTATTCCCAAATCAAACCTTATGTACTACGTTATTTCTTTAATGAAATAAATACCGCTATCTGCTACCATAACTTCTGGTACTCCATATCTGCACATAACTTCTGAAACTAATTTTCTAGCTATTGATTTTGCTGTGGCTTTTGCCATTGGCAAATAACTGAAAATGTCTGTGGCTACCAATACATCTTTGGCAGTTAGATATAGTCAATTTTCAGTCTTTGAAATGGAAAATAACTTTTGGGGGATTGCTGTCTTGACCATCTGTCCTGGATTGGACATTTCCACATATCCAGTAGGCTTGTACAAACTTGGTTGCAGCTGGATAACACCCTGGAGCTATCCATCTTTTAATAACTGAATGTCCCATTTGATCCTTTCCCAGGTGTGTGAGTCCATGGTTGACTTGACACATAAGTGGATATAAGCTTCTGAGTAAGCATAACTTCTGTTCTAATTTCCATAAGCCAGTGTCTTCTTCTTGTCTGGCTCCTCTGGTCTGTCATGCTGCTTTTTCTTCAGGACCTGCTTGTTCCTGAAATTTCTTCAAATCTTGTAGATCAGGCATTTTAGGCTTTGCTTCTTTCTGTTACTTCTTTATGTGTGGTGTAGACGGCTACCTTTACTGGTTGTTTGGTTGCTTTCTTTATCCACAGGCTATTTTCTCACTCTCTCCTGCTTGGTTCTTAAGTTCAATCAGTATAACATAAACAGTCATTTGGTCTGGTACTGGGGTGGTTACTGCATAGGCTTTTCTTTTCCTGCTGGGGCATCTTACTGCCCTCTTGGCTTCAGCATCTTGCCAGATTGTTGTGTCTTGTTTCAGGAGTATCATTTCCTGCATGTTCCTGGATCTTCATTACTGCAACCTTTTCTGTGGCCCTTGCAGAGCTCTGAACTGGTGTCTGATCAGTAAAGCATGTTGTATGTCTTCGCTGCTTGCCTTCTTGAAGCCTCCACTTTTCCATATCTGGCCCACACTCTTGTCCTGGGATGGTAAGATCTTGAATCCACAACTTCATGTTCAGTGGTTACTACATATCCTGTATCAGGAATTCCATCCTCATATTACCTTGATCCATCCACATATAGCTCATGCTGAGCATAATGTAGTTCTTGTTCTAGTAAAGCCACACAATCATGCAAAAAATAATTTTTTTTTACCTTAGTAGAACTATCATCTTGCTCTGGATTTTGCTTAGTAGAACTATCATCTTGCTCTGAACCATCCCTCTGCATCCATGATGATATGTCTGTATCCTCCTTCTCTGGACCACCTTCCTGGTCCTTATTATCTTCTGATGGTTATGTTGTTGGACTTAGCAGTGCTACTTCATACATGGTCAGCCTTGCTGCTGACAGGTGGTTCTTGTTTGCTGAAGCTTTTCTGTACCTGCATGTGGTACCTCGATGATAAGCTTATGCTTCAACACTATGTCTGTGCTCTTGTCCTCTTCTAGGACTTTTTATTTAGCACTGTCTGTGCTCTTGTCCTCTTCTAGGACTGTTGCTGCTGCCACTGCTCTGATGCCAGTAGGTGCTCCTTGAGTAATGTTGTCAAGCTTGCTTGAGTGGCAGGCCACTGCTCTTAGCCTTTAGTCCATATTTATGCATAATGACTTCTATGTATGGCCTCCTTCTATAGTCAGGTAGTTCTAGGGATTGAGATGAGGTAACTGCTGCTTTCAATTGCTTTATTCATCTGTTGCTGTCTGTAGGATCCCTCCCTTTCAGTGTTGTCATACAATGCTTGCATGTAGACTGATGCTAGAGGTATCTATTTTCTGCAGTATCCTACTAGGCCCAGAAATGTTCTTCTTCTAGGACTGTTGATTTAGCACTGTGTCTGTGCTCTTGTCCTCTTCTAGGACTGTTGCTGCTGCCACTGCTCTGATGCCAGTAGGTGCTCCTTGAGTAATGCTGTCAAGCTTGCTTAACTGGTAGGCCACTGGTCTTCACCTTTAGTCCATATTTATGCGTAAGGTTTTCTATGTATGGCCTCCTTATTCTATAGTCAGTTAGTTCTAGGGCTTGAGATGAGGCAACTGCTGCTTTCAATCAGCAACTGCTGCTTTCAGTTCATCTGTTGCTGTGTGTAGGATGTAGACTGTCCCTCCCTTTCAGTGTTGTCATACAATGCTTGCATATTTAAAACTATTCCGGAGGTTGGGTACAACTAAACCATTAAGTATTTTTAACACTCAAGTATATTAAACTTAGGTAACATTTAAAACTTAAGTATCAATATCCAGGAACTAAAGGATCATGGGATATGCAGCTATGTTCTCGATTTCCTGAACTAGCAAGAAAACTCAACCACTCTTTGCCGATATCACTTGGTTTTGGAATAAAGTGACACCCCATCAATATATAAACACTTTCTACTGAGTCCGTAGTCTTTCTCCACACTACTGGTTCAGCTCAAAATGAAATAGCTCAATATAAAAAGGTCCTGCCCCTTCTTTTCTATAAATGCCACACACAAGCACTCTGAGCATACATCTTCTGTCAATATGTGTATACTAGGTGCTTCATCGCGCCCTACGGGCACTCTTCACACCGTCGAAAGGGGCTAAGCCCCTTAACCCCAGCCCGCCTTGCTGGGGTTCAATATTTGTATTACATGGAGTATTACCTGCATTCCTAGGTTTTTTAGTGGTTAAAAATTGCACGATGAAAGGGTGTCCGATGGTGAGGGGGGCGTAGCCCCTTGCGATGGCGTGAATTGTGGCTGCAGGGCACGATGCACAGAATGTAGCAGGTGGGGGGGAGGGGGGACCGCAGATGAGGCAGGGAGTCTGTAGATGTGGGAGAGGATGCAGGTGGGGGGGTGCGGGACCTATATCTATGTGATTGTATGTGTAACAATATATAGGACACAGATACAGATGCATGTGATATAGACACACCCACATGAAGAGGTATATGGTGTAATTAGACACGGAGGGAGTGCTGGTACAATGAGGAACAGGGGCAGCTGTGTCCTGTCTCTACACCGTTTGATCCTTCAGGTGTAGCAATGCGGACATGTTGCGCACGCAAGGTCTGCACGCGGCCGCAGGCCTCAGGTGCACCAGTCCCCTCTGCATGCGCTATGTGTGCGCCCCCCTCAGGTGCAGTAGGAGGAGGGTGCGGAGGCTGGCGCTGTTCCCAGGGCCAATGGCCATGGGCAGCGCGGTCACGTGCTCGGCTTGCGCCCTGCGCTTGGTGTGTGAGGGATAAGGAGGAAGCGGCAAAGCGTTGCATCACCGATATACCGGTAACTACGGGGGGCACCGCAGGGGGTTATGGCTCCTGCCCTCCTGGTGAGGGTTTGTCAGGGAGGTATCCAGGAGCCGGTGTTATGGACTGTGTATGGGACACAGGGGGGTAGGGAGGGGACACAGATGCGGGCCGGTAGGGAGGGGATACAGAGACGGGGGCGTTAGGGAGGGGATACAGAGGGGCGGTAGGGAGGGGATACAGAGATGCAGGGTGGTAGGGAGGGGACACAGAGACGCTGGGCGGTAGGGAGGGGATACAGAGGGTCGGTAGGGAGTGGATACAGAGACGCAGGATGGCAGGGAGGGGATACAGAGATGCAGGGCGGTAGGGAGGGGATACAGAGATGCAGGGCGGTAAGGAGGGGATACAGAGACGTGGGTCGATAGGGAGGGCATACAGAGATACGGGGCAGTAGGGAGGGGATACAGAGACGCTGGGTGGTAGGGAGGGGATACAGAGAGGCAGGGCGGTAGGGAGGGGATACAGAGACGCAGGGCGGTAGGGAGGGGATACAGAGACACGGGGCGGTAGGGAGGGCATACAGAGACACGGGGCGGTAGGGAGGGGATACTGTGATATGGGCCGGAAGGGAGGGCATACAGTGACGCGGGGCAGTAGGGAGGGCATACAGAGACGCGGTGTGGTAGGGAGGGGACGCAGGGTGGTAGGGAGGGGATACAGAGATGCAGGGCGGTAGGGAGGGGATATAGAGATGCAGAGCGGGAATACAGAGATGCAGGGCGGTAGGGAGGGGATACAGAGAGGCTGGGCAGTAGAGAGGGGATACAGAGATACTGGGCGGTAGGGAGGGGATGCAGAGGGGCGGTAGGGAGGGGATACAGAGACGCAGGGAGGGGATACAGAGAGGCGGGCGGTAGGGAGGGGATACAGAGACGCGGGCGGTAGGGAGGGGATACAGAGACGCAGGGCGGTAGGGAGGGGATGCAGAGACGTGGGTTGATAGGGAGGGCATACAGAGATGCGGGGCGGTAGGGAGGGGATACAGAGACGCTGGGCGGTAGGGAGGGGATACAGAGACGCTGGGCGGTAGGGAGGGGATACAGAGAGGAGGGGCGGTAGGGAGGGGATACAGAGATGCGGGGTGGTAGGGAGGGCATATAGAGACACGGGGCGGTAGGGAGGGGATACTGTGATATGGGCCGGAAGGGAGGGCATACAGTGACGCGGGGCGGTAGGGAGGGCAAACAGAGACGCGGTGTGGTAGGGAGGGGACACAGAGACGCAGGGTGGTAGAGAAGGGATACAGAGACGCAGGTGTCACGATCCGAGTACTAAGACACTATCTCCCTTCTGGTTGTACGCCCTCTGCGGCCTCCGCTGCCTTCCACGTGTCTCAGCATGCACTTGTTGTTTGGCGTCTCCTGTCCTCTGCGGCCGGAGCCGCCATTACTACTATGTTTCTACATTGTTTTCCAATCCAGGTTTTCCATCTTACTTCCAGCAAGGGCGCAGCCATGTTGGATGCAATCACATGTTCCAGCTTCTCCAATCTACTGGCTCTGAAATCTGCATAATTGCCCAGCCAATGCCTGCATAGCTGCAGGTATTAGGAACCTGTGTCTGGGCCAGATAGATGTCAGTGCTTCATTTGTCTCCAGTGGTTCCTGTGTGCAGTCTTCTACAGATTCTCCAGTGAACTCTCCTGCATTCAAGCCTGACTCCTCTGTGTTACACTCTGTGGTGTAACACGACACCTCTGTGATTAACCCTCTACAACATCACCTTACTCACCTGTGTCTGTATTCCGGCTTTCCAGCAGCCACTCTTCAACAACTACAGTTTTCCAGCGAACCCTAGCTTCATTTACAGTTTACAGAACTTTTCTCTACATTCCAGGTTACTGGTATTAACCAGTTGCACACCTAAATTTCCACTTGTGACTTTCTATTGGTTTTGCACGTTTTATGACTTTTCATTTAATAAAATCACTGAAAGATATTTCCAGTTGTCGTGGTCACGCCTTCGGGCATCCTTGCTACTGTCTTTACGCATGTCCAGGAGTCCCATCGCTCCTCCAACATTCAGGTACCCGTCAACCCCTACAACTGAGGCTCCCAGTCACGGTCATCATCCCTCAGTTGTGACAGCAGGGCGGTAGGGAGGGGATACAGAGACGCAGGGCGGGAATTCAGAGATGCAGGGTGGTAGGGAGGGGATACAGAGAGGCTGGGCAGTAGGGAGGGGATACAGAGAAGTTGGGCAGTAGGGAGGGGATACAGAGATGCAGGGTGGGGATACAGGGGTGGTAGGGAGGGGATACAGAGACGCGGGGCGGTAGGGAGGGGATACAGAGATGCGGGGTGGTAGGGAGGGCATACAGAGACACGGGGCGGTAGGGAGGGGATACTGTAATATGGGCCGGTAGGGAGGGCATACAGTGACGCGGGGCAGTAGTAAGGGCATACAGAGATGTGGGGTGATAGGTGGGGCATACAGAGACGCGGGGTGGTAGGGAGGGGACACAGATGCAGGGTGGTAGGGAGGGGATACAGAGACGCAGGGCGGTAGGGAGGGGATACAAATATGCGGGGCGGTATGGAGGGGATACATAGATGCGGGTGGTAGGGAGGTGATACAGAGATGCGGGTGGTAGGGAGGGGATACAGAGAGGCAGGGTGGTAGGGAGGGGACAGAGAGAAGCGGGGCGGTAGGGAGGGGATACAGAGATGCAGAGCGGGAATACAGAAACGCAGGGCGGTAGGGGCGGGAACAGAGACGCGGGGTGGCAGGAAGGGGATACAGAGACGCAGGGAGGGGATACAGAGATGCGGGGTGGTAGGGAGGGGATACAGAGATGCGGGGTGGTAGGTAGGGGATACAGAGAGGCAGGGTGGTAGGGAGGGGATAGAGAGATGCGGGGCGGTAGAGAGGGGATACAGAGACACAGGGCGGGAATACAGAAACGCAGGGCGGTAGGGAGGGGATACAGAGATGTGGGGTGGTAGGGAGGGGATACAGAGAGGCTGGGCAGCAGGGAGGGGATACAGAGATGCGGGGTGGTAGGGAGGTCATACAGAGACGCGGGGCGGTAGGGAGGGCATAAAGAGACGCAGGGTGGCAGGGAGGGGATACTGAAACGCAGGGCAGTAGGGAGGGGAGTCCCCAGTGAGGAAGCTGATGAAGAGAACATGGAAAGTAGTGGAGGGGGTGGACACCAGAAGGGAAGACCGGGGTGGCAGAGCTCTCTCCTGGCTCCCAGTTTGCCCCGACACTCACAGCGGTGCACTCTCACCTGTGAAATTGGTGCAGCATCCAGAGATATCTCCCTCCACAGTATCACGCACTCTGTCCGTTTCATCCCCCGTCTCTGGGCTGTCGGGCCGGCCGTGTGTTGTGGAGTTAGAGCCTCTGGGGATGGAGGGAGGCAGTGCATGCGCAGGGGCTGCAACTGAATACTTGGGGCCCTGTACAGTGATAGCTTGGAGCCCTCCCCTCCAAACCACGCTAGCCCCCCTCCTCAACATACATACACATGCATTTATATTTGCATCCCCCCCACACTCGTGCCGGGCGACGGATGAAAAAGGGGGGTGGCTTAATTTTAAAGGGGCGTGGCCTCACGGGTATTTTCTCTCTCGCTCCGGGAGTGTGTCCAGATTGGTGTGTGTCTGCCGGCTCTTCTCTGTGACAGGAGGCGAGTGCTGCAGAGGATTATCTCACTCGGCTCCTGTCACAGCAGAAACGCTGGAACTTTGGTGTGTGTGTGTACCCAGCCCCTTCCCCCATGTTCGGCGCCGGCGGGATGCTGCGGGTAGTGTGCACACCGCAGGGCTGGCTCAGCGCTGCATGAGCCACTGCATCTGCGGTAGTTCCGGTGGTGAAGGGCAGGGGCAGTTGCACTACCCGAACGAAGTGACAGGCTAAGGTGAGGTGGCGGGCGGCAATTGTAATACTGTATACTTCATCACCAGGGCCCCTCTGACCCCCCTGTCGCCGTGGCTGGGTGAGCGTGGAGGCGGCGGCTCTGTGTAAGCGGCACAGGGAGGGCTATGAAGCCTTCTACTGCGCCCCCTGTCCCTCCTAATGTTAATGCCAGCGGCAGCAGCAGTTGTTTGCCTGGCGCCGCAGCCAGGGAGTCAGAGTTGCTGATGATAGAGGGGTAGATGGACAGACAGCAGGAGCAGAGACTTGCTGCACATGTGGTGGGTGGGCTGTGTGACTCCGCCCACCACAGTGACTCCACCCAGCGTTAGAGGGCCAGACACCGAGTCACAGGGCTATTATATAGGAGATGCTTTTAACTTCTTATTCATACAGGTGATGTATTGAACCTTATGCCCCTGAAACAGTTTGTCAAATTCTTAATAGTGTCAGTAAAACCTTGTTAATCGATCCAGTGTTTGTTGTTCGATTCAAATCTCCCTCATTAGTCAACACTTCCCTTCCTCTGGGAAGTTTTCCACTTACTCAAATTGCACCGATAAGTGCCTATTTTTCCTTCCCTAGCACTGATGATTTCCAGGGGCTCACAGTGCTGTCCCTTCGCGTGATTGATCAATTCACTTTGCAAAATCGTTCATGGCTGCACCTTTACTTGTACTGCGCAGTATCAAAAACAAAGTCAGTATATACCTTAGCTTAAAAGATTTACTCTTTCTAGCATCACACTTACAGTAATAAGTGTTTTCTAGAGAACTCCCAGTTTAGAAAACCTAGTATTCTAAACATCGCACTTGGATTAAGCGTTTTCATATGAAAATACCTCAGTTTAAAATACTTACTCTCTTAAACATCACACTTATATTATTTGAGTTTTTTCTGTATTCATCAACAGAAAAAGGGCCAACTGAAGCAAACTACCTGGATTTCAATTCTCTGACACAAACCAAAAATCTGTTATTACTTACTTGATTCAACACTGAGTTAAGTGTCTCTTCATATGCGAATGAATTACCTTTGGCAATAATAGATTTAACGTTTTTCTTCTAATAATATTAAACTCTTTGAACAGACAGGAATAAATTCTGGTGACAAATGATTAATAGGTGGACAATCGTAGACAATAGGGATAAGCCTCACCAACAAACTGCAATACTGTATCAGCTAGTATACTTTTCTAGGAAAAACTGATACCACTATTACCACACCTTGTATGTTAAATCTCAACAGCAGATTCCTTACATTAAAAGAGACACACAGTCCCTGGCTATACTAGATTTAAAAAGGCTGAGTATGCGAGTGTTCAGTGTCTTAACCTAATTCCATGCCATCTGGTTAAACACTATATAATTAACAGGTAATTTATCAAGACAATATGGAAATGTATCACCAATACATTTTTCTATCACCACTTTATCAACATGACACCCCACAACTGTTGCAAAAACCTGTCTTAAGGTTCCCTAAAAACTAAAATCACTGTTTTGCAGTATACCTTTGACTTCACAATATTTAGACTCAATAGCAGGATTATACCACAAAAAATCTGACAGACAATTGGGTCCAAATGATCGCTTATTGCTTACCTAATCAGATGAACAGACCAAAGGACTGTATACAAGTACTGACAGAGTAAACAAGTTGATATATAATGATCAATCTTTAGATTACTCACCCGGGTATGTCAGTAGTTGCATATGTCCAGCAGTCATGTCGTCATCCCTGGCCCCCCGCAAATGCCCCTCCCCCTACAGCAGCATCTGCATACCCCCTCCCCCATCTGTGCCGCACCCCCACCTGAAGCACCTCTGGATCCCCTCCCCCATCCACATTCCTTGTGCACCTACCCCCTCCCCCATCCGCACACCCTCTGCAACTGCCCCTCCACCACCCGTGGTGGCTCAGTACTCCCTGCCCCACCTGCGGCAATGCCACACCTGCCCCTTCCTCACCCATGGCACCCCTGCAACCACGTCAAGTTTGACATGCAATTTCCATACGAACTGGACTTTAGTAAATTCATGATTTGTAAAATTGCAGCATTTTGCTGCACAAACATGATTGTCAGTGAATTTCCCCCTAAGCGTCTAATGTCATGAGATTCCTGGAGCCACAGAGATGCCACAAGAGCTGTAATGTACAGAACAGTGTTGCCTTAGTCCAAAGGTGTAGCTAGGCACCATGGAACTCTAAGAAAGGGCATGTTTTGGCGCCCCCTTCCACTGTACTGAATTGGGGGCCTGGTCAACATGTGTGGCAAATTACATTTGAAAAGAAACAATATTTAAAAATCCTAAATTGGTTAAAGGGTTGGTTCCAGACCTTGTGGAGCTCAGGGCAAAAGTTTCCTTTGGGTGCCCCCCATGTTTAAAATAGGCTCAGTGCATACTGATGGCTTGCAACAACAATATAGGGGCATGGCAGTACGGACGGTTTAATGGTTTGCATTACTGCCTCACAGCACTATAAAGAGGGTGGGCAGAGCTGTCAGTCTCTCCCGCTATCGCCTCTGGCCTGCCCTGTTCCCTACCTAGTCTCCGAGATAGTGTGCACCACCTCTGCTTCCCCTCCTCCTGCACTGTGGTTGCCAGTACAGTGGCCCACAGGAATGGGGGATTGGAGGCGGTAGCGTGCCCTCTAACTTTTTTGGCATCCGGAGCTCACGCTCCACCAGAGCCACCCTTGCTACACCCCTGCCTTAGTCTTAGCACAGAGGCAGCAAAAAGCCACTTGCAGAGTAGTATTCAATTATAACACTAATTGGTTTGACACACATACAAAGTGATATACCACATAAAGCACAATGGAGGAGGGTGGGGGAAAGCCCCGGCTGGTTGCATCTAAGTCCTTTGCACACAGATTCAGACTCAGGGGGTAATTCCGAGTTGTTAGCTTGCTGGCAGTTTTTAGCAGCCATGCAAACGCTATGCCGCCACCCACTGGGGAGTGTATTTTAGCTTAGCAGAAGTGCGAACGCATGTGCAGCCGAGCTCTGCAAAAACAGTTTGTGCAGTTTCAGAGTAGCTCAGAACCTACTCAGCGCTTGCGATCACTTCAGCCTATATGTGTCCGGATTTGATGTCAAACACCTGCCCAGCAAACGCCGAGCCACACCTGCATTTTTTCAGACACACCTGCGTTTTTGCAAACACTCCCTGAAAATGGTCAGTTGACACCCAGAAACGCACCTTTCCTGTCAATCTTCTTGTGGCCACCAGTGCGAATGAAAGGTCCACTAGAACCTGTGCACAACCACAACGGGCTTTATACCCATATGTCGTGTGTGTGCATTGCGGTGCATGCGCGGAAATGCCAATTTTTAGCCTCAATGCTGCGCTACAAAAATCTGTAGCGAGCAGACAACTCGGAATGACCCCCTCAGTCACACACAGATGTATACATTTTGCAAATCCCAGTGGTGTGTGGGGGTTATTCAGAGTTGGTTGCGGATTTTGCAATCTTAGCAAAATCTGCAACCACTAAAATCACATACTGGGGTCTTCCCAGCACTGGGCATGGCCGCCCAGCATGTGTTGCACCACCCCGCGATGCAATCACAATTTGATTGAAAACAGCAATGAGACACCTGCGTTTCCCACAACACTCCCGCACAATGCTGTCAGTGGCCGCCCATTGCCTGTCAATCATGATGTGATCGCATCCTTCCAGGGTGCGATTGCATAATGACTGGCTGCGCACGCACACTACAGCTGCTGCACATACGTAGGCGGCCAGTAAGCAGCCGTTTGTATGATCGCAGCAGCTGCAACAGGTTCTGAATATGGCCCTGTGTATGCTAGCAATAATTCTTTGTTGCTTCCCGATGTGTTATTTATGCATATTTTAAAGAAAAAGATGTTTGGCATGGCCGATTCTCCATGGACCTTGCACACCGAGAGGGGCTATCTGACATGACGGAAGCCATAGTATAACGGAACACATCGTTAGTTCGAAAAACATGATGTTTGACATGTTGCCCATCAGGATCACTTCTTTTGTTATTTGCATATCTGCCCCCGGTGCCTCCTTTTTTTCCCTGCAGCTGGAAGGACCTCCGGCTGCTTTGCTAGGGTGAGGAGGAGATTACCTTCCGGACCAGGGTTTCCTGGAGGAAGGTATGCCAGCGGAAAGGGGGGCCGGCGTCTGCGGCGGGGGCGGCTGGTTGCAGCAGTCGGCGATAAGAAGCTCATAGGTTTCTATAGGGTATCGCCATCCAGAGATGGCGATACCCTTGATGTCGAAAACGCGGCGGTAGGGTCTTAGTACATTTGAAAATGCGGTAAAACCCCTGTTTTCAGTGGTTTTACCGCATTTTTTCTTAGTACATCCCGCCCTAGGTGTGTCCAGGTGGGCACGCCTAGTCACGCAAAGAGATTGAATAACGGAGGCTCCATCTGTATGTTACAGGTAATAAAATCCTGATGGAAATGTACTGTATATAATGCACAGTGTAGAGTTTAGAAAAATGGTGGTTTTGTGATTATTATGCTTGTAGTTAATCTGGCGGTTAAAAAACTATTGAAAATAAACCAAATACAGAATATTTTTTTTGCCAACCATCCTGTAACACGTATTCCAAACATCCTGACATATTTACACTTTAATAATGAAATATTATCTGTAAGCAAAACTTATACAGCAGTAAAATATTAGCTAAGCAGAAAACTATCTAAAAAAATACTCTGATAAGCTGAGAAAAGTAGTCAGAGTAAAAACAAACAATTCATATAAATACATTGGAACTAATATTGAAGTTTACATATGAAGTAAGACAAATTGCACATACTGTAATAAAACAATATTGTGCATATGTCAGTGGCAGCAACACACAGTAGAACATTATTATCTCTGACACTCTGAAAAAGGTTTTCAGTGCAAAAATCTTTTATTAAACAAAATACTTTTGTTGTTTTATTTGCAAGTTTGCACAGTTCATAGTCACCTGGTGTGATGGCAGCTAAAACCAACTAGTCTTGTAACTTGCTTTGTTTCGCATTGACACTCCAGTACATGTCTACAATGTTGTCATGGACGGGACTATTTGGAAAGGGCAATCTCAATAATAGGGGGTTAATTTACTAAGCTCCCGATTCCATTGATACATGGATTCATGGCCGTAAACTGCATATCGGTAATTTACTGAACACAAAACACGGCAGAGTTTAACCAATTCATATTGAGGATCACGGCCCACCTGACCTGACATTTTTGTACAAATAGACCAGGATTTAACATATGAGGCACTGCATGTGGTAGAGATCAACAAGTCAATTAATTAAGTTGTTATCCTTCGGCTATATAAGCATTTGAATTATAATCTAGTCATTGTGCTAGAGGGGTCTGTTATTATAATTACTAAGCAACAACGGCTGCAGTTATGAACACCCAAATGACATATTTATACTTTACTGTTTTTGATTAAACATTAAACCGCATAAATTACCATCTCATAAGCCTCTGGGGAATGTCAAATTAACTATCTTTAACCGGACACAATTTGAAGGATTTTTCACAGCGAATAAGCAAAACTCCAACATTGCTACAATATACTGTATATCACTTCACTAGAATCACAAGTCCAGCGCAACTGTGAGGAAGATAAACTAAAAATGACACAATTACTGTGAATTATATATGTATGTAACATAATAACAGCTTTGTTTGAGATTTCTTCGTTGTTCAGTCACACTGTCCTTTATTACATTTCAATATGCTGACATACTGGGATTCGAATCCATTGCCTGTGGCATTGCAGTCACACAATCTATTCATTTAGCTATATGCCCTGACATAAAAAGGTAGATAATTGTAAACTAGAGAATTCTAACTATTTGAAGCTTACCTTGTACTTTGTGAAAAATGATCAGCATTACGGATGAGCAGATCTATGTAGTGTGTGGCTGCAAGAGATTGGATGTGTGGCTGCACACTACATACAGTAGATCTGCTCAACTGAAATGCTGATTATTTTTTTATAAAAAAAAAAACACTAGCTTCATATAGTGTTCATTTTTTCGCAGCCGTGCGATCGGGTCTGAACAGCGCATGCGTGTAGCCTGCAATTCGCAATCAAGTTGGCTGCCGGCAATGGCCGTCACCAGGCAGCAACGAATCTAACAAAGAAAGCGATTGCAAGAATATTGACAGGCAGAAGGCGTTCTTAGGCAGAAACTCAACGTTTTCTGTGTGTGTGTGGTCCAGATCATCGCAGTGGCTGAATAAGTCCTGGGCTGTGCAGAACTTTTGTTTATGCAGCTCACTGCACAGCCGATTGCACCCATGCAAACCGCTTACCCCTCCCCTGTAGGCGGCGATTACCTGGTCGGATCAGTGCAAAAAAAAAATAGCCTGCGTGCGACCAGGTCTGAATTAGGCCCATAGTTTTTATGTAGGGTCAATTAACTCAATGAGTAGGGTGTTGAATAGAATAAACCTGGTTATAGGTTTGAATCCTGGGTATGGCAGTATATTGAAAAGTGTTATTTAATCAAGGGTATTGTAACTGAAAAACAACAAGATCTCAAGTTAAGTGAATGTGGTATAAAGATGATTTGTGTCCAAATCCATTTTCTTGCAGTAGTCTATAAATGTGTGTTATATATATATATATATATAGTTATATAGTCAGTGAGGTTGAAAAGAGGCAAAATGCCGATCGGGTTCAACCTGTATTCTGTATTATTCTGTTCATTTTATTATGTGCATGCTGAAGTAATGGTTTAGTACCGATTTACAGCAATGATTCCTACCACACCCAGATAATTTTAATGTCAATATGCTAAATGCTAAAGCCCTTGATACGTTTTCCTGTCAGAAATTTGTCCAATCCGTTTTTAAATGCATTTACAGAGTCTACCATTACTACTTTCTCCGTCAGTGAGTTCCAAATCATTATTCCTCGTACGGAGAAGAACCCTTTCCTACGTTGTGTACGGAAATTTCTATATGTGTGCGTGTATGTATATATATATATATATATATATACATATATTAATCTTGTCATGTCTCTTCCTCACAAGGCATGCGCCTTACATCCCTATTAAGAAAAATGGGGGGGGGGGGGGGGCGCCAATTCTCTCTCTGGCACAGGGCACCAGTATAAGCTCTTCTCCATCTATTAGGATGCGGGTGTTCACCACTATGGCTGTCAGTTACAGCAGCGTCTTTCCAAAAGTGATGGTGCAGTTCATGGGGTAATAGGCAAATGAGTGATACTGGGTAACGCATTTCATCCCACAATGCACTGGGACTTTCTACAGACTCAAGAGAAAGTCCCAGTGCATTGTGGGACAAAACCAGAGCGGTGAACATCCACCTCCTAATAGACGGAGCAGAGCTTATACTGTCACCGACAAATACCCGGGGCATTGGCCGCTTACCACCTGGAGAAAGATATGGCCCTGGCTTTAGTGGAGGAATTCCCGCACTTGTGGAGGGGTAACTATTACAGCAGCTATCTTACCATGTATAGTGCTTTGTAGTCTAATATAGCCGGGACGCCGGCTGCTCTTATTAATCATGTAAGGAACATTGTTACTATTACAACAAACAGCCTAGTGATACAGCGGGGTAATTTACTACACTGACATCAGTGCAACAAACTGCTACGTAATTACAAGGAATAAAATACAGGATAGCAGTGTAACTGGAGATTGAGAGGGAATTTATTATAGTGACTATAAAAATGTATAGAATTATCTCTGGTAAACCAACAATGTCTCCTAACATATTGTGTATATTGAATGAAAATATATACATATTTATGTTTTGTGAACTTTTGTATTTTTGTGTTATTTTATATTGTTCGTTTTTAAATAAATGTGTTTCTTATGAAGTGGGATTATCCCAGCATAGTTGCTAAGCACACAGCCACTTTTTAAATATATTTTAATGTATACATTTTATGTTATCACGAGCGCAGTGTTTTAAAATGACAATTTTTTACTTTTTGCCAGAGGCTCCAAAACAGACTCAAAACACATGCAGCTGTGATACATTGAAATAAAATAAAACATATTATAAGCGCCGGGAGGGTGGTACTGGCTTAACAGACAGATTTAGTTGTCTCGTATGTGGGTTGATTTATAATGATACCATATTTAATAAGCAACTGAAAATAAGACATCATCTGTATAACAACACGTAGACACGAGTTTTAATCTTTGTGACACAATCTTTATTTTTCATTTGCACTTTATGTATGTTAAGCTTCGTTATTGAACATAAATTAAAAGTTACGTTTTATTATTTTTTTCTCTTATGCACCAAAGATACAGTTTGTCTCTCTTTTTTCTAGTAGAAGAGAGCAGTGTCCTGAAACTGAACATGGTCAGCAGTTTGTGCAGGTACGGCAGAGGGACATTTGAACCAGAAACCATTGGTCAATGGCGAAGTTATACAGATGTCCCGCCTCAATTGTAACAACATTTTCCATCTGTATGACCTAGACCCTGGGACAGCAGGCTCATGCTCTGTCTCAGGCATGCACAAAACTCATGGCTGTGTTGCTCTTTCTTGCTAATGCCCATCGGGTTCAACCTGTATTCTGTGTTAAGCTGTTCATATTATAATGCGCCTGCTGGAGTAATGGTTTAGTACTAATTGATAACGATTATTCTTACCACTCCCAGAAATTATTGTCACTATCTTAACTGCTATAGCCTTGGATACTTTTTCCAGTTAGAAATTTGTCCAATCCATTTTTAAATATATTTACAGAATATGCCATTATTACCTTCTCCGCAGGGAATTCCAAATCTTTATTGCCCTTACCATGAAGAACCCTTTCCTACATTGTGTATGGAATTTTCTTTCCTCTAGCCTCAGCGAGTGCCCACGTGTTCTATACAGAGTTCTTTTAATAAACAAATCCCCTGCTAACTCCTTGTAATGACCCTTTACATATTTGAAGATATTAATAATGTTTCCTCTTAGATGCCTCTTTTCTAGTGTATACATATTTAACCTAGTAAGCCTTTTCTTGTATTCCAGTGTCTCTAACCTTTTAAATCAATTTAGTAGCTCGCCTTTGAACTCTTTCTAGTACCCGGTATCTTTTTTATAATATGGTGCCCAAAATGTAACACAATATTCCAGGTGCGGACATACCAAGGATTTGTACAGTGGCAGGATTACATCCTTGTCCCTTGTGTCAATGCCCCGGTGTATGCAAGCAAGCACTTAACTTGCCTTTTTTGCAGCATTTTGACATTGTGTACTGTTATTAAGCCTATAATATATGAGCACCCCCAAATCTTTTTCCACCAAAGTTACGCCTATATTTTCCCCATTCAGAGTGTAGGATATGTGCGTGTTTTGTCCCAAAATGCATAACTTTGCATTTTTCTATATTGAACCTCATTCCCCAGTTAGATGCCCAGGTTTGCAAAATCTAAATACACAATATCCACTGCTTTTCCCTGGTCAAGATTCTCGCTCACTTCCTCGTAGATGCTAATTACGTTAGTTTGACATGATCTGTTACAAACCCATGCTGACTTTGGTAAATAATCTTATTAACCTGCAGATAATCCTCTATGCTATCCCTCAAAATAGCATCCAATATTTTACCCACTAAAGATCCTTTGGTACCATGCCGGTTCTAATTAAACTATGGAAAATCAAGTATAGGGGTTTTGCTAGCTGCGACCTAAGCTCCATAATAACCCTTGGATGAAAACCATCTGGGCCTGGTGATTTATTCATCTTTATGTTGCTTAGTCACAGTGGCATGTACACAGGGTAGCTTTCACTTGCATTGCCAGAATGACTATTGTTTTTGGTGCGATAGATTGCACACACTTTGGGCTAAGACCTCCAAGTAGGAGACAAACTATCAATTTAAATTGCCATCATGCACACTACACTAATGTGCACATGGTATGTGATGCACATCTAAAAATAATGTGTTGTGGGGTACCCTGGCTCATGTCATGACTCCTTCATCCTCAGCCAGTCATCCCTCTATGACAAATTTAAAGAAGGACAAATATCAGAGGGGTGGCTGCTGCGTACATATAAATAGTGATGCTTGTGTAATTTGGAAGAAAAAACACAATGCAAATGTTTTTATCATATTCTAACTAGTGATGTGCACCGGACATTTTTCGGGTTTTGTGTTTTGGATTCGGTTCCGCTGCCGTGTTTTGGATTCGGACGCGTTTTGGCAAAACCTCACCGAAATTTTTTTGTCGGATTCGGGTGGTTTTTTTACAAAAAACCCTAAAATACAGCTTAAATCATAGAATTTGGGGGTCATTTTGATCCCATAGTATTATTAACCTCAATAACCATAATTTCCACTCATTTCCAGTCTATTCTGAACACCTCACAATATTATTTTTAGTCCTAAAATTTACACCGAGGTCGCTGGATGGCTAAGCTAAGCGACACAAGTGGCCGACACAAACACCTGGCCCATCTAGGAGTGGCACTGCAGTGTCAGGCAGGATGGCACTTCAAAAAAATTGTCCCCAAACAGCACATGATGCAAAGAAAAATTAAAGAAAAAAGAGGTGCAAGATGGAATTGTCCTTGGGCCCTCCCACCCACATGTAGTATAAACAGGACATGCACACTTTAACGAACCCATCATTTCAGCGACAGGGTCTGCCACACGACTGTGACTGAAATGACTGGTTGGTTTGGGCCCCCACCAAAAAAAGAAGCAATCAATCTCTCCTTGCACAAACTGGCTCTACAGAGGCAAGATGTCCACCTCATCATCATCCTCCAATTCCTCACCCCTTTCACTGTGTACATCCCCCTCCTCACAGATTATGAATTCGTCCCCACTGGAATCCACCATCTCAGGTCCCTGTGTACCTTGTGGAGGCAATTGCTGCTGCTGAATGTCTCCACAGAGGAATTGATTATAATTCATTTTGATGAACATCATCTTCTCTACATTTTCTGGAAGTAACCTCGTACGCCGATTGCTGACAAGGTGAGCGGCTGCACTAAACACTCTTTCGGAGTACACACTGGAGGGAGGGCAACTTAGGTAAAATAAAGCCAGTTTGTGCAAGGGCCTCCAAATTGCCTCTTTTTCCTGCCAGTATACGTGCCTACTTGGATGCGGTCACTCATATAATCCTCCACCATTCTTTCAATGGTGAGAGAATCATATGAAGTGACAGTAGACGACATGTCAGCAATCGTTGGCAGGTCCTTCAGTCCGGACCAGATGTCAGCACTCGCTCCAGACTGCCCTGCATCTGGACCGAGCAATTTTCTCACCAGCAGGTCTTTGAACCTCTGCAGACTTGTGTCTGCCGGAAAGAGAGATACAACGTAGGTTTTAAATCTAGGATCGAGCACGGTGGCCAAAATGTAGTGCTCTGGTTTCAACAGATTGACCACCCGTGAATCCTGGTTAAGCGAATTAAGGGCTCCATCCACAAGTCCCACATGCCTAGCGGAATCGCTCTGTTTTAGCTCCTCCTTCAATGTCTCCAGCTTCTTCTGCAAAAGCCTGATGAGGGGAATGACCTGACTCAGGCTGGCAGTGTCTGAACTGACTTCACGTGTGACAAGTTCAAAGGGTTGCAGAACCTAGCACAACGTTGAAATCATTCTCCACTGCGCTTGAGTCAGGTGCATTCCCCCTCCTTTGCCTATATCGTGGGCAGATGTATAGGCTTGAATGGCCTTTTGCTGCTCCTCCATCCTCTGAAGCATATAGAGGGTTGAATTCCACCTTGTTACCACCTCTTGCTTCAGATGATGGCAGGGCAGGTTCAGGACTGTTTGGTGGTGCTCCAGTCTTCTGTACGCGGTGGCTGAATGCCGAAAGTGGCCCGCAATTCTTCTGGCCACCCACAGCATCTCTTGCACGCCCCTGTCGTTTTTTAAATAATTCTGCACCACCAAATTCAAGGTATGTGCAAAACATGGGACGTGCTGGAATTTGCCCAGATGTACTGCACGCACAATATTGCTGGCGTTGTCCGATGTCACAAATCCCCAGGAGAGTCCAATTGGGGTAAGCCATTCTGCGATGATCTTCCTCAGTTTCCGTAAGAGGTTGTCAGCTGTGTGCCTCTTCTGGAAAGCGGTGATACAAAGCGTAGCCTGCCTAGGAACGAGTTGGCGTTTGCTAGATGCTGCTACTGGTGCCGCCGCTGCTGTTCTTGCTGCGGGATGCAATACATCTACCCAGTGGGCTGTCACAGTCATATAGTCCTGAGTCTGCCCTGCTCCACTTGTCCTCATGTCCGTGGTTAAGTGGACACTGGGTACAACTGCATTTTTTAGGACACTGGTGAGTCTTTTTCTGAGGTCTGTGTACATTTTCGGTATCGCCTGCCTAGAGAAATGGAACCTAGATGGTATTTGGTACCAGGGACATAGTACCTCAATCAAGTCTCTAGTTGCCTCTGAATTAACGGTGGATACCGTAACCACGTTTCTCACCGCCCAGGATGCCAAGGCCTGAGTTATCTGCTTTGCAGCAGGATGACTGCTGTGATATTTCATCTTCCTCGCAAAGGACTGTTGGACAGTCAATTGCTTACTGGAAGTAGCACAAGTGGTCTTCCGACTTCCCCTCTGGGATGACGATCGACTCCCAGCAGCTACAACAGCAGCGGTAGCAGCAGTAGGCGTTACACTCAAGGATGCATCGGAGGAATCCCAGGCAGGAGAGGACTCGTCAGACTTGCCAGTGACATGGCCTGCAGGACTATTGGCTTTCCTGGGTAAGGAGGAAATTGACACTGAGGGAGTTGGTGGTGTGGTTTGCAGGAGCTTGGTTACAAGAGGAAGGGATTTAGTGGTCAGTGGACTGCTTCTGCTGTCACCCAAAGTTTTTGAACTTGTCACTGACTTATGATGAATGCGCTGCAGGTGACGTATAAGGGAGTATGTTCCGAGGTGGTTAACGTCCTTACCCCTACTTATTACAGCTTGACAAAGGCAACACACGGCTTGACACCTGTTGTCCGCATTTGTGTTGAAATAATTCCACACTGAAGAGTTGATTTTTTTTGTATTTTGACCAGGCATGTCAATGGCCATATTCGTCCCACGGACAACAGGTGTCTCCCCGGGTGCCTGACTTAAACAAACCACCTCACCATCAGAATCCTCCTTGTCAATTTCCTCCCCAGCGCCAGCAACACCCATATCCTCATCCTGGTGTACTTCAGCAGTGACATCTTCAATTTGACTATCAGGAACTGGACTGCGGGTGCTCCTTCCAGCACTTGCAGGGGCGTGCAAATGGTGGAAGGCGCAAGCTCTTCCTGTCCAGTGTTGGGAAGGTCAGGCATTGCAACAGACACAATTGGACTCTCCTTGGGTATTTGTGATTTAGAAGAACGCACAATTCTTTGCTGTGCTTTTAATTTTTCTAGCGAGAGGATGAGTGCTTCCATCCTCATGTGAAGCTGAACCACTAGCCACGGACATAGGCCAGGGCCTCAGCCGTTCCATGCCACTCCGTGTCGTAAATGGCATATTGGCAAGTTTACGCTTCTCCTCAGACGCTTTTAATTTTGATTTTTGGGTCATTTTACTGAACTTTTGTTTTTGGATTTTACATGCTCTCTACTATGACATTGGGCATCGGCCTTGGCAGACGACGTTGATGGCATTTCATCGTCTCGGCCATAATTAGTCGCAGCAGCTTCAGCACGAGGTGGAAGTGGATCTTGATCTTTCCCTATTTTAACCTCCACATTTTTGTTCTCCATTTTTTAATGTGTGGAATTATATGCCAGTAACTATCAATAGCAATGGCCTACTACTATATATACTGCGCACAACTGAAATGCACCACAGGTATGGATGGATAGTATACTTGACGACACAGAGGTAGGTAGAGCAGTGGCCTTCCGTACCGTACTGCTATATATAGTATTCTGGTGGTCACTGTCAGCAAACTGCAAAACTAAAATGCACCACAGGTATAGAATGTAGATGGATAGTATACTTAATGACGACACAGAGGTAGGTACAGCAGTGGCATTCCGTACCGTACTGCTATATATAGTATACTGGTGGTCACTGTGTCAGCAAATTGCAAAACTAAAATGCACCACAGGTATAGAATGCTGATGGATAGTATACTTAATGACGACACAGAGGTAGGTACAGCAGTGGCCTTCCGTACCGTACTGCTATATATAGTATACTGGTGGTCACTGTGTCAGCAAACTGCAAAACTAAAATGCACCACAGGTATAGAATGTAGATGGATAGTATACTTAATGACGACACAGAGGTAGGTACAGCAGTGGCCTTCCGTACAGTACTGCTATATATAGTATACTGGTGGTCACTGTGTCAGCAAACTGCAAAACTAAAATGCACCACAGGTATAGAATGTAGATGGATAGTATACTTAATGACGACACAGAGGTAGGTACAGCAGTGGCCTTCCGTACCGTACTGCTATATATACTGGTGGTCACTGTGTCAGCAAACTGCACAACTGAAATGCACCACAGGTATAGAATCTAGATGGATAGTATACTTAATGACGACATAGAGGTAGGTACAGCAGTGGCCTACTGTACCGTAATGCTATATATTATAATCTGGTGGTCACTGGCCAGCAAAACTCTGCACTGTACTCCTCCTATATAATATTATACTGGTGGTCCCCAGTCCCCACAATAAAGCAGCACACTGAGCACAGATATGGAGTGTTTTTCAGGCAAACAACGTATACTGGTGGTCACTTTCAGCAAAACTCTGCACTGTACTCCTGCTATATAATACAGCTGCTCCCCAGTCCCCACAATTAAGCAGTGTGAGCACAGATATATGCAGCACACTGAGCACAGATATGGAGCGTTTTTTTCAGGCAGAGAACGGATAACTGGTGGTCACTGATCAGCAAAAGTCTGCACTGTACTCCTCCTATAGTATACAGCTGCTCCCCAGCCCTCCCCACAATTAAGCAATAGTGCACAATCAAGTTCAACAATAACGGAGAGGACACCAGCCACGTCCTCACCCTAACATTTCCAATGCACGAGTGAAAATGGCGGCGACGCGCGGCTGCTTATATAGAATCCGAATCTCGCGAGAATCCGACAGCAGGATGATGACGTTCGGGTGCGCTCGGGTTAACCGAGCCATACGGGAGAATCCGAGTATGGCTCGGACCCGTGTAAAAAGGGTAAAGTTGGAGGGGGTTCGGTTTCCGAGAAACCGAACCCACTTATCACTAATTCTAACTATACTATCTACAGTGCTTTGCTAAAGTATTCACCCCACTTTGCTTTTTACCTATTTTTTACATTACAACCTGCAAGGAAAATGCTATGTCTGGCGCAAACCCAACACATCCCATCACCCCAAAAACATCATCCCCACAGTGAAACATGGTGATGGCAGCATCATGCTGTGGGGATGTTTTTCAGCAGCAGGGACTGGGAAACTGTTTCAAGTCGAGGGAAAGATGGATGAAGCTAAGGGGGTCATTCCGACCCATTCGCACGCAGCTGTTCTTCGCTGCTGTGCAAACGGGTCAAAACTGCACATGCGCTGCATGCGCATTGCGCATGCGCATCATTGCCCGGTGACGGGCGTCGCCGGGCAACGGTGTGCACAGCGAGGAAAGCGGTCGCAGGGGCGACAGCAAGAAGATTGACAGAAGGAAGGTGTGTCGGGACGTCAACTGGCTGTTTCCAGCCGTTTTTGGGTAGTGGTAAGAAAAATTCAGGCGTGTCCAGGTGAATGGAGGGCGCAGGTCTGACGTCAAAGCCGGCACCTGCATCGCTGGATCCGTCACACAGGGTAAGTAGGTCTAGGGCTAGTCTTGTTTTGTGTGAAACTTTTTTAGCATAGCAGGGCTGCACAAGCGTTCGCAGCCCTGCTATGCTAAAATACACTCCCCCACAGGCGGAGATTAGTTGATCGCACCAGCAGCAAAAAGTTGCTTGGCGCGATCAACTTGGAATGAGGGCCAAAATACAGGGATATTCTTGAGCAAAACTTGTTTCAGTCTGCCTGTGATTTGAGAATGGGACGGAGGTTCACCTTCCATCAAAACAATGACCCGAAGCATACTGCTAAAGCAACACTCGAGTGGTATAAGGGGAAACAGTTAAATGTGTTGGAATGGCCTAGTCAAAGACCAGATCTCAATCCAATTGAGAATCTATTGTCAGACTTGAAGATTGCTGTTCACAAGCGGAAACCATCCAACATGAAGGAGCTGGAGCAGTTTTGCCTTGAGGAATGGGCAAAATTCCCAGTGGCAAGCTCATAGAGACTTATCCAAAGCGACTTGCAGCTGTCATTGCCGCAAAAGGTGGCTCTACAAAGTACTGACTTTAGGGTGTGAATAGCTATGCACGCTGAAGTTTTCTGTTATTTTGTCCAATTTATTGTTTGCTTCACAGTAAAAAAAAAAAAAAAATCTTCAAAGTTATAGCCTTGTTCTGTGAATGAAATGATGCAAACCCTCAAACAATCCATTTTAATTCCAGGTTGTGAGGCAACAAATCATGAAAAATGCAAAGGGGTGTGAATACTTTAGCAAGGAACTAATTATATATATATATATATATATATATATATATATATATACCTCCAATTCACACCGGCACTCCGCTCTTTCCCAAAAGACTGTGCCCGGGTGCCCTCCAACAAGAACCCAGTCTGGGTCTAACACAAACTTATAGTAGCAACAGGCGGCACTCTCAGGACTATAATAATGGTAACCACGGACAAGACAAGAAACTACTTCATAGATCTGTAGATCAACGTTTCGATTTATCAAAAAAACGTCATCAGGATCATATAACAAATATTACATACATGACATACTTACATACCCTCGTCTCCCCCCCGTCAGGAAGCCGCCGGCGCCGCGCCGTCTCCCGGGTCAATGACGTCACTGACGTCACCACGTGTGCGCCGCGCGCCCAGATGACAGCCCGGCGTCATGACAACCCGGCACAACAACCCCCCTGTGAAAACATAGTGAAAAACATAAAAAACAAACTTCCACATGGTTACAGATTTCAAACACAGACATGTTATCGATCACTACACCAATGCTGAACAATCAATGGATGTCTGGCCAAATTCGAATTCGCTAGTACAGTCATAGCACCTAAATCCCGTCAAAACTATATTGGAAATACGATCATATTACAAAAAGCAATTCAATGGTAACATTTCGTTTAAACCGCGGGGGGAGACCGTATCCAAACGGTGAATCCACCGCGATTCTTTCTGCAACAATACTCTGTGACGATCACCCCCCCGCATTCTCTTAGGTGCTTGATCGATAATCTTGTATCGCAGGGTACTCGGCCCATGATTGCTGACTTTAAAGTGCCGAGCGACTGGCTGACTGTGTATCCCAGTGTTTTCCAATGCCTGTCTAATCGCAGACCTGTGAAGAGCCATTCTTTCTTTAAATTGCCTTGTGGTCTTCCCCACATAGAGGAGACCACAAGGACAACGAATAATGTAAACCACAAATGTGCTGGAGCACGTCAAAACCTGTCGGATGGCACATCTAGCTCCCGTGTGTGGGTGTGGGAAAGAACTCCCCGTCTCCATAAAGCTACACGTGGTACACCCAGTGCACCTGTAACAACCAGGTTTTTTGGTCAGAAAATTGGTCAGAACCAGCTCCTGAAAGGAAGAAATGTCATTCTTCACCAACCAATCTTTCAGATTACGATCCCTGGCAAAACTGGGCATCACAGTAGCGTTACGGAGACACGGCAAGTTCCTGTCCGTAGTCACAATGGGCCACAATCTTTTGGCACATTTGGCGATCTCTCTGCTAGAGGAGTGAAACTTCTGAACAAAAGGGACAACCTCTCTGCCCCCCCTCTTGCCCGGACTCTTCATGAGCGTCTTGGCCCTGGGAATTTCAAGCACTTTCTCCTTTGCTTCAATCAAGGCATCATATTTGTACCCCCTCAACATAAATTGACGTACCATGAGGTCAATCTCTCTCTCAGTTTCCACAGGATCATCCGAAATCCGATGAACCCTTAGAAACTGAGAGTAAGGTAACCCCTTCTTGGTCGCATCAGGGTGCTGACTGGCACAATGCAACATGGTGTTTCTGTCGGTAATTTTCTTATGTAATCCTGTGTGAATCTGACCCTCACGCAGGGAAATACATACATCTAGATAATTGACACTAGCATCACTGATCTCATATGTATCATCATCATCCACCCTGCCGACAAGGGGGGCGGAATTGTTGTACAAGATTTGGCGCAATACAGAAAGGAAATCTATCGGCAGCTGGGGGATACAGCTGTCTATGCTAAATTGAGTGTTGATCCGACTATGATGTACAACCAAGAATTGGGGAATATTTTGGAATCAGCAGTCAGGGATGGCATCATCACTAAAGGCACTCAGTTGGCCCTATTTGAAGAACATCCTGTGGCACCAGTATCATACACGCTGCCTAAAGTGCATAAGCACCCGACGGAGCCGCCTGGTCGGCAGATCATCGCCGCCAGAGACTCTATCTACTATAAAGTTTCCAAATATTTGGACAACTATCTCCAACCCGTGATCCAGGTCCAGTCCACCTACTTGAAGGACACGACTGCATTGATTTTGAAGCTACAGGCGATCAAAGAGGTACCAGTGGGTAGCTTTCTATGTACGATGGACATAGTAAGCTTATACACGAACGTACCCCACCAGGAAGGGTTAGAAGCAGCAAGGAGGCTGCTGTCCACGAGTCCTCAATATAATGGACCTGATGTTTCTTTCTTTCTAGTATTACTGGAACTTACGCTGAAACGTAATTACTTTCTATTTGACAAGGGGTGGTACATACAGCGGCAGGGATGCGCGATGGGGTCATGCGTGGCCCCTGCGTTTGCCAACTGCTATATGTTTGACCTAGAACGTGATGCCTTCTTTGTTGATCCAGGTGTTGCAAAGAAAATTCTATTCTTTGTTAGGTATATAGACGATTTGCTGCTGATCTGGACTGGTCCCAAACAGGACTTTATTGATTTAATGTTTCAGGTTAATTCTCGAGATACCACCATTAAGTATACATATGAGATCAGTGATGCTAGTGTCAATTATCTAGATGTATGTATTTCCCTGCGTGAGGGTCAGATTCACACAGGATTACATAAGAAAATTACCGACAGAAACACCATGTTGCATTGTGCCAGTTAGCACCCTGATGCGACCAAGAAGGGGTTACCTTACTCTCAGTTTCTAAGGGTTCATCGGATTTCGGATGATCCTGTGGAAACTGAGAGAGAGATTGACCTCATGGTACGTCAATTTATGTTGAGGGGGTACAAATATGATGCCTTGATTGAAGCAAAGGAGAAAGTGCTTAAAATTCCCAGGGCCAAGACGCTCATGAAGAGTCCGGGCAAGAGGGGGGGCAGAGAGGTTGTCCCTTTTGTTCAGAAGTTTCACTCCTCTAGCAGAGAGATCGCCAAATGTGCCAAAAGATTGTGGCCCATTGTGAATACGGACAGGGACTTGCCGTGTCTCCGTAACGCTACTGTGATGCTCAGTTTTGCCAGGGATCGTAATCTGAAAGATTGGTTGGTGACGCACACGTGGTGACATCAGTGACGTCACTGACCCGGGAGACGGCGCGGCGCCGGCGGCTTCCTGACGGGGGGGAGACGAGGGTATGTAAGTATGTCATGTATGTAATATTTGTTATATGATCCTGATGACGTTTTTTTGATAAATCGAAACGTTGATCTACAGATCTATGAAGTAGTTTCTTGTCTTGTCCGTGGTTACCATTATTATAGTCCTGAGAGTGCCGCCTGTTGCTACTATAAGTTTATATATATATATATATATATATATATATACACTGCTCAAAAAAATAAAGGGAACATTAAAATAACACATCCTAGATCTGAATGAATGAAATATTCTTATTAAACACTTTGTTCTTTACATGGGGGGTCATTCCGAGTTGTTCGCTCTGTAAAAATCTTCGCATCGCAGCGATTTTCCGCTTAATGCGCATGCGCAATGTCCGCACTGCGACTGCGCCAAGTAAATTTGCTATGCAGTTAGGATTTTTACTCACGGCTTTTTCATCGTTCTGGCGATCGTAATGTGATTGACAGGAAATGGGTGTTACTGGGCGGAAACAGGCCGTTTTATGGGCGTGTGGGAAAAAACGCTACCGTTTCCGGAAAAAACGCAGGAGTGGCCGGAGAAACGGAGGAGTGTCTGGGCGAACGCTGGGTGTGTTTGTGACGTCAAACAAGCAGTGAAATGATCGCAGATGCCGAGTAAGTCTGGAGCTACTCAGAAACTGCTACGAGGTGTGTAATCGCAATATTGCGAATACATCGTTCGCAATTTTAAGATGCTAAGATTCACTCCCAGTAGGCGGCGGCTTAGCATGAGCAAATCTGCAAAAATCTGCTTGCGAGCGAACAACTCGGAATGACCCCCATAGTTGGATGTGCTGACAACAAAATCACACAAAAATTATCAATGGAAATCAAATTTGTTAACCCATGGAGGTCTGGATTTGGAGTCACACTCAAAATTAAAGTGGAAAAACACACTACAGGCTGATCCAACTTTGATGTAATGTCCTTTAAAACAAGTCAAAAGGAGGCTCAGTAGTGTGTGTGTGGCCTCCACGTGCCTGTATGACCTCCCTACAATGCCTGGGCATGCTCCTGATGAGGTGGTGGATGGTCTCCTGAGGGATCTCCTCCCAGACCTTGACTAAAGCATCCGCCAACTCCTGGACAGTCTGTGGTGCAACGTGGCGTTGGTGGATGGAGCGAGACAAGATGTCCCAGATGTGCTCAATTGGATTCAGGTCTGGGGAATGGGCGGGCCAGTCCATAGCATTAATGCCTTCATCTTGCAGGAACTGCTGACACACTCCAGCCACACGAGGTCTAGCATTGTCTTGCATTAGGAGGAACCCAGGGCCAACCGCACCAGCATATGGTCTCACAAGTGGTCTGAGGATCTCATCTCAGTACCTAATGGCAGTCAGGCTACCTCTGGCGAGCAAATGGAGGGCTGTGCGGCCCCCCAAAGAAATGCCACCCCACACCATTACTGACCCACTGCCAAACCGGTCATGCTGGAGGATGTTGCAGGCAGCAGAACGTTCTCCTTGGCGTCTCCATATTCTGTCACGTCTGTCACATGTGCTCAGTGAGAACCTGCTTTCATCTGTGAATAGCTTGGTGTTCTCTGGCAAATGCCAAACGTCCTGCACGGTGTTGGGCTGTAAGCACAACCCCCACCTGTGGACGTCGGGCCCTCATACCACCCTCATGGAGTCTGTTTCTGATCGTTTGAGTAGACACATGCACATTTGTGGCTTGCTGGAGGTCATTTTGCAGGGCTCAGGCAGTGCTCCTCCTGTTCCTCCTTGCTCAAAGGCGGAGGTAGAGGTCCTGCTGCTGGGTTTTCGCCCGCATACGGCCTCCACCACATCTCCTGATGTACTGGCCTGTCTCCTGGTAGCGCCTCCATGATCTGGACACTACGATGACAGACACAGCAAACATTCTTGCCACAGCTCGCATTGATGTGCCATCCTGGATGAGCTGCACTCTGTCTCATGCTACCACTAGAGTACACACACCGCCAGCTTTCAAAAGTGACCAAAACATCAGCCAGAAAGCATAGGAGTTTAGAAGTGGTCTGTGGTCACCACCTGCAGAACAACTCCTTTATTGGGGGTGTCTTGATAATTGCCCATAATTCCCACCTGTTGTCTATTCCATATGCACAACAGCATGTGAAATTGATTGTCAATCAGTGTTGCTTTCTAAGTGGACAGTTTGATTTCACAGGAGTGTGATTGACTTGGAGTTACATTGTGTTGTTTAAGTGTTCCCTTTATTTTTTTGAGCAGTGTATATATATATATATATATATAGTAATCACAGTCAATCTGGTACTCACTTCAGTCCAGTCAGCTTGCAGTGTGCCCTGGCTATACAAATCCAGCAAGGGTAATAAACATACCACGCACGGCACTGCTAATAAAACTCCATTATACTGAATACATTTTACAGCTATTTCAGCCTGTTCTACAAATTCTAAATAAAACAGGGACACTACAATCATGCTGAAAATATTATATACACCAATTTTGCATCACATTAGCAAACATCAGATACTATATGAATAAATGTAGCAAAAAAACTCCAAAAAAACATTTATTTTAATAAAACACCATACTAACGAGCTGGCCATGGCACATCAGAGACATAAGACCCACGGACCACCTCAGGAGGAATCAGGACCTGAACTGGCTTCTCATACTCCAGGTAGGTAGTGATGTTAGGGGGGCCACCTCCTGTCTGCCGTGCTGACTTCGCCTCTTTAGACATCTTTGCCTTCACACAATGCTTTATCTCATGGAAGCACTTGAAGCACGTTTCATCTGTCCAGTGCAAGTGGCCTTCCGCATTCACCAGCTTTGCCCAAATCACATTCTTCTTCCGTGTACAAACTTTGACAGCCTCACGACCAAACAGCTGTCGGCAATGCTTCATTACCTCTTGCACCAGGCAAGGGCATAGCTACCATAGGTGCAGGCAGTGCAGCTGCTATGGGGCCCACCTTCTCTGTCAAAGTTACATGTGTTATATACATTTTTTTCGCCATTGGTTCCTTTCAAACTGCAATATACCTAGAGGTAAGCCCCTGAACCTGCTCATTGTATTGTGGTATAAAATGAACTGGATGTCATTTTTTAATATTATATAATATGAACCGGGCCACTGTAATGAGGCACAATATGAACAGGGAACACTATATATCATAATGTGAATTGGGGGTATTGTGCGGCATAATGTGTACTGGCAGCTCTGAAATGTGACATAGGGTGAACTTGAGCACTACTACGATTCATAAAAGAATTTAGGGCACTACTATGGGGCATAACATTAGATAAGGCTCCACTATGGTTCAGAAAATGAACTAGGGTACTAGTATACGGTATAAAATTAACAACTGCTGCAGAGAAGTGTCTCCCTACAAGAATTGGGACAAAGGCCCCTTCAAAATGTTGATATGGGGCTCACACAGTTCTGGCTACACCCCTGGCACCAGGGACATATTTACACCAAATGTAAACTTGACGTTATACCCGGTCTTGGTGGTCCTGGTGCGCTGCAGGGGTGCCTCATACTATCCTCAGCTGCTACCTCCTCCATCTAACCTCCAACCAAGACATGACACACAGCACTTACCACCCAAAAAATGCGGCCACACTTAAAAAATATGGACCAGAGTAAAATCCAGCCATGTGCGGCAGTGTGCAACAGATGCAGCCGGAAAACACAGTTCTGGAATACAAATGGCTTAGACATCAGAAAACACAAATTAGAAAAACACGGGAGCTGAGTAAATTTCTCAATGTGAGCTTCAAAATATAAATATGAAAATGGCTGATGCCAGCTGAGATTGATCTCTGCCCGTATTGGCAGAAACACGGGAATTTAGTAAATTTACCCCAAGTAATTGTCATGCAAGAAGAAATTATCAGAAAGTGCTCTTTAAAAATCACTAAATGATCTCACCTACAACTGAATTATCCAACATGTTTTCAAAACATAATGAAAAAATTTAATAATGAAAAATAAATTGATTAAATAAGATTAAATTAAGCAGTTTAAATTAACTGAAAAAATTATATCACCATCACCTATTGGGGCATAGAAAAGCTTGTATGAATAACCCAGGTATGATGAAAGGGTAAAGTGACCACGTGACTCCCAGGAGACTATACCCTTCTTCATATGTCTGTCACTTTTATAAAAACAAGCAGATACATGGGGGTCACAATAGACAACATAAAATGTAAATCAAACTTACACAGTATCACTGTAACAATCATGTATAAATATGACAAAGTGATGACTTATTGACCATCCACTGATATTATAATGTAGGTGTTATATATATTAGGAATGACTACTGTTGGAGATAAGCCTCCTTCTATCAAGCCCCTTCAATAGTCTATTTGATACCGTTTGTTTACCAATGTATTGGTATTCCCAGGAAGCAGACAACACACACAGTTATGTCCGCAAAATGAGACTGAAGCTCGTTTAATCAGCAGGGCGTTATATAGCAAAAAGGTACTTGCATGAACACTTGCTACACGTCACATATAAAAACAATAATGTATCTCTTCTCAGAACTCCTCTCTAGCTGACACCCTCCTTTGTGTCCTTCACAAGAAGTCTAAACACAAGAGAAACTGTCTATAAACATATTTTCAAGACTATAGCTACGACCTTGTTTCTCACAGAATGTACTAACTGTGAAATGTCAGCATTCTTATGATTTCTTAACAAAGCATACTTCTTATTCACTACATCATGGCTGCTACTTAATAAAATGGCTGATAGCTGCAATACATCTCCCTCAGTCCCTCCTTTGCATAATAATATTACATTACAGTTGAGCTACAAGTCATTACACAAACTCTACCTACAAGAGTCTAGGCAAACAGTCTAGCTATAATGGTGCTAAAGACTATTCCCATAGGATTGTGCTTGTCATTCTATCCCACGGAAGATAAATAACCGCTCACATCATATCCATTAAGGTAGACTGCTCACGACTCCTTCTTGCCAAGCTCTTTTGTAGTTTCTTAAACTTGGATGTTTCACATCTTTGAGTTTACAGATTTCTTTCAAGCTGAAAGGAAAAGGAAACAAAATAGCATCTTAAAACACATATATTTGCAAATTGCTAAGCCAACAATTTTTAATGAAAACATCACTATTTTAACAATCTACTCTTTGATCCCACTAAACCAATTAGCTGGGTTTAAGCAGGACATTTCTCTGAACCACTTCTTGCGCACTGTTTCATTAGTAATAAACATACAACCCATTTTCGGAGTTCTTTTCATACAAATACTATAAAATGTCACTCTATACAGTAGTATGTATTTGCTTCAAAGAAAAGTAAAACCCTTATACGTTTATATGTAGTGGGGACAGATGTCCATTCCCCTCCTTTTTCAAAATGTGGCCCATGTGAGCCCAGCATTTCTTAATTAACTGGTCTCTTTGAAATTCTAGAAATTTATTGATCTTTACTTTAACTTGACTAACACAAGATCTAGTGGCTCTGATACCACACTTCTTATATACTAAACACTGGCATGTAACTGTGGATTGGTCGGCATGCCAGTTTCCCTGCCCTCTCCTGTGAGGGATATAGAGTATATTATGATTACCCTAAGTACTGAAGTTTCCAATATAATGACCCATAGTGGTCTGTCTAGTTTAGGCCCAATTGGCCTCTGGACGTTTATGTGTTTCATTGTTCAAACTTAACTTGAGCAAAGTTGCAGTGGAACCCAAGTTTGTCTTTCCTTAATTGACACAGAAGTGGGCGTGGTCAGCAACACTCGATATGGACCATCAAATCTGGGCTCAAGTGACTCTCACGTGTCTTTCTAGATACACCCGATCTCCTGGTTAAAGCTTGTGGGATTCAGATCTGCTCCTGAATCTGGGAGAGAGGCAAAACTAGAAAATACAGAGGTGTCAGTTTCTTCAGCAAGACTTTTTTTTTTTTTTTAACATATGCAGTCGAATTACCATATTAATGCTGTAACTGTTATGGATAATAACATCCTATCGTAGGTACGCTATCAACCAATATTTCATAAGGTTAATAACCTTTGGTTTTACTGAATATGGTTTTTACTATTAACCAGTACTACAAATAAATACTTTAGCATCCCCTGGGGGTTTCTGTGACACACCCATTAACCTGTGGGGGATACATGGCCTGTTGTATTCCCAAATCATACCTTATGTACTACAAAAAAGGGAACAGGGATCAGTTTCTATGGGTGCACTCACTCCCATGAATACAAAGTGTTATTGTTAATGTTGTATCTGTGTCATTAAACTTTTGTATATATATGAGTTGACACTCAATTTTTAGTACATTACCAATACCCATATGGACTGAATCAACTTTATTAGTATCCCATATGAAGTATTTTGACCTCTAAGTGAGGCCTCAAATAGCGAAATATAAAAACAATAAAAAATAGTTGGACGTGATGTAGAAAAAATGGACAAACAAAGGAAAAAGTTTTGTCCTGGTGAGAAATAATAAAGAGATGTTAAAAACTAAGCCATGTGCCACCTGTTATTTCTTGATTGTATATACTAGACCTATATGTTATATTTCACTCATATATAACTGAAAACAATATGATTGGGACAAATGTGATCTATAATGGATAAACTGTAACCTTATCTTTGTTCTATTCCCTAGTAAACCTGTAGCAACCTTGCTCAATTGATATTAAACAATTTTTATTCTAATTGAATTTGAGCATTATTATGTAATGTATTGCTTTACAAGGACAATAATTCCCAACCTAGGTATCATATCTGTACTTTTGTTCTATTGAATATTGCAGTTACTGCTAAATAGTGCACATAAAGTTACTCATAGAAGATCCTCGGCCTCTTCCTCTTCACGAGGACCTGCTGCAGCAGGGGCCGTGCGTATATCAAGACTTACAGCGGCTGCGTTTGACGTCATTGCTGTTGAGCTCCAGATCCTAGCCAGGAAGGGTATTCCCAAAGAAGTCATTCCCACTCTGATTCAGGCCAGGAAAAGGGTCACGTCTAAACATTACCATCATATTTGGACAAAATACGTGTCTTGGTGTGAATCCAAGATGGCTCCAACGGAAGAGTTTTAGTTAGGACGTTTTCTCCATTTTCTTCAGGCGGGTGTGGATGCGGGCATACGATTGTGTTCAATCAAGGTCCAGATTTCGGCCTTGTCCTTTTTCTTTCAAAAACAATTGGCCTCTCTTTCAGAAGTTCAGACCTTCGTGAAAGGGGTTCTGCACATCCAACCTCCATTTGTGCCTCCTGTGGCACCATGGGATCTTAACATGGTGTTGCAGTTCCTTTAATCTGATTGGTTTGAACCTCTCCAGGAGATAGAATTGAAGTTTCTCACTTGGAAAGTGGTCATGCTGTTGGCCCTGGCATCCGCAAGAAGGGTGTCTGAGTTTAGGGCCTTGTCTCACAAGAGCCCGTACTTGATTTTCCATGAAGATAGGGCTGAGTTAAGAACTCGTCAGCAATTTTTTCCTAAGGTGGTTTCTTATTTCCATATAAACCAACCTATTGTGGTGCCAGTGGCTACTGACACCTTAGCTGGTTCAAAGTCTCTGGATGTGGTCAGAGCTTTTAAAATTTATGTTGCAAGAACAGCTCGAATAAGGAAAACAGAGGCTCTGTTTGTCCTGTATGCTCCCAACAAGATTGGGTGTCCTGCTTATAAGCAGACTATTGCGTGCTGGATCAGAGGTACGATTCAGCACGCTCATTCTGCGGCAGGATTGCCGGTACCGAATTCGGTGAATGCCCATTCTACTAGGAAGGTGGGCTCATCCTGGGTGGCTGTCCCGGGAGTCTCGTCATTACAGCTTTGCCGAGCAGTTATTTGGGCAGCGGCAAACATGTTTGCTAAGTTTTACAAGTTTGACACCTTGGCCTATGAGGACCTACAGTTTGGTCAATCGGTGCTGCAGGGTCATCCGCACTCTCCCGCCCGTACTGGAGCTTTGGTATAACCCCATGGTACTGAATTGGACCCCAGCATCCTCTAGGACGTATGAGAAAACAGGATTTTAATATCTACCGGTAAATCCTTTTCTCCTAGTCCGTAGAGGATGCTGGGCACCCAGCCCAGTCTGTACTTTACCTGCAGTTGTTTTTTTGTTAAAAATGTATTCAGCAAGGTTGCTGAAATGTTCAGGCCCATTGGCATGTGTTTTGTTGAATGCCATATGTGCGGCATGGTTGAAGTGTGAGCTGGTATGAATCTCACCGTTAAATTAAAAGTAAATCCTTTCCTTGAAATGTCCATCTCTCTGGGCACTGTTCTTATACTGAGGTCTGGAGGAGGGGCATAGAGGGAGGAGCCAGTTAACACTCTAGAAAAGTCTTAAAGTGCCCATGGCTCCTGCGGAACCATCTATACCCCATGGTACTGAAGTGGAGCCCAGCATCCTCTATGGACTAGGAGAAAAGGATTTACCGGTAGGTATTAAAATCCTGTTTTTGTATTCATCAACAGAAAAAGGGCCAACTGAAGCAAACTACCTGGATCTCAATTCTCTGACACAAACCAAAAATCTGTTATTACTGACTTGACTCAACAATGAGTCAAGTGTCTTTTCATATGCAAATGAATTACCTTTGGCAATAATAGATTTAACGTTTGTCTTCTAATAATGTTAAACTCTTTGAACAGACAGGAATAAATTCTGGTTACAAATGATTAATAGGTGGACAATTGTAGACAATAGGGATAAGCCCCACCAACAAACTGCAATACTGTATCAGCTAGTATACTTTTCTATGAAAAACTTATACCACTATTACCACACCTTGTATGTTAAATCTCGACAGCAGATTCCTTACATTAAAAGAGACACACAGTCCCTGGCTATACTAGATTTAAAAAGGCTGAGTATGCGAGTGTTCAGTGTCTTAACCTAATTCCATGCCATCTGGTTAAACACTATATAATTAACAGGTAATTTATCAAGACAATATGGAAATGTATCACCAATACATTTTTCTATCACCACTTTATCAACATGACACCCCACAACTGTTGCAAAAACCTGTCTTAAGGTTCCCTAAAAACTTAAATCACTGTTTTGCAATATACCTTTGACTTCACAATATTTAGACTCAATAGCAGGATTATACCACAAAAAAATCTGACCCGTCATTTAAAAATAAAACCACTTTTTTTCCCTTGCAAAATTGAAACTGAAACTTGTGACTTTAAAATAAAACCACATTTTCCCTTGCAACAGTGAAACTAAAATGTATAACTTTATCAGCGCACACAGAAAAATAATGAATGGTTTTCAAACAGACAATTGGGTCCAAATGATCGCGTATTGCTTACCTAATCAGATGAACAGACCAAAGGACTGTATACAAGTACTGACAGAGTAACCAAGTTGATATATAATGATCAATCTTTAGATTACTCACCCGGGTATGTCAGTAGTTGCATAAGTTCAGCAGTCATGTCATCATCCCCGGCCCCCCGCACCCGCCTCTCCCCTACAGAAGCATCTACATACCCCCTCCCCCATCTGTGCCCCACCCCACCCGCAGCACCTCTGGACCCCCTCCCACATCCGCATCCCTTGTGCACCCACCCCTCCCCCATCCGCATACCCTCTGCAACCGCCCCTCTACCAACCGCGGTGGCTCTGGACTCCCTGCCCCACCTGTGGCTCCACCACACCCACCCCTCCCTCACCCACGGCACCACCACAACACCCCCTGACCCCATCCACTTCTCCCCTACACCCACCACTCCCCCAACCACAGCACCTACTAGGTGATTCATCAGGCCCTGCTTGCGCTGTTCACGCCATTGCAAGGGGCTGTCGCCCATTAACCATTTCACGCCCTTTGCCCATGCACTATTTAACCACTCACAAAATTATGATTGGAGGTAGTACTCCATATCCCGCAACCACCCTATCCCCACCCGCGGCGCCCCCACAAACGCCCCCCCCCCTCCACCCGCAGCATCTACAGACTCCCTCCCCCATCCACAGGGCGTGATGAGCCACCTAGTATTAAATGCTTTGTGATTGTTTGGCCACATACTGTAAAGATATGTCTTCATACACTAAGGGGGAAATTTGCTAACAATCGTTTTGGGCTGCAATTCCAAATCATCCCTTATTGACGGAATGTTTTGCGCTGCAAATCATGTATTTACTATCAATCATGTTAGCTTGCATATTGCCTTTCAATTGTGTATCTAGTAGTTTTGTGGTGTGTTGGGAGGTGCAAATTTAGCTGCAATAAAGCAGCATGTTTGTTGCTTTATTCTTTAGATGTGCAAATAAGCAGGACAGGCTCACAGAGTCTGGCGCCAGTTATGGTTTAGTTTTTTTGTTTTTGTTTTTTTGGGGGGAGCACCTTTTTTTTAATAAGATATAGGGGTACATGTACTAAACAGTGACAAAAAGTGGAGGAGCCAGTGTAGAAGATGCCCATGGCTACCAATCAGCTGCTCTGTATACTTTTATAGTATGCAAATTATAAATGTTACATCAGTGCTGATTGATTGCCATGATTGCCTGTTCCCTACCTAGTCTCCGAGCCAGTGTGCACCCCCTCTGCTTCCCCTCCTCCTGCACTGTGGCTGCCAGTACAGTGGCCCACAGTAATGGGGGATTGGGGGCGGTAGCGCGCCCTCTAACCTTTTTTGGCGCCCGGAGCTTGCGCTCCACTGGAGCCACCCTCGCTACACACCTGCCTTAGTCTTACCACAGAGGCAGCAAAAAGCCACTTGCAGGGTAGTATTTGATTATAACACTAATTGGTTTGACACACATAGAAAGTGATATACAGCATAAAGCACAATGGATGAGGGTGGGGGAAAGCCCCGGCTAGTTTCATCTGAGTCCTTTGCACACAGATTCAGACTCAGGGGGTCATTCCGAGTTGTTCGCTCGCTAGCAGTTTTTAGCAGCCGTGAAAACGCTATGCCGCCACCCACTGGGGAGTGTATTTTAGCTTAGCAGAAGTGCGAACACATGTGCAGCCGAGCTCTGCAAAAACAGTTTGTGCAGTTTCAGAGTAGCTCAGAACCTACTCAGCGCTTGTGATCACTTCAGCCTATTCGTGTCCGGATTTGATGTCATACACCCGCCCAGCGAACGCCCAGTCACACCTGCGTTTTTTCAGACATGCCTGCGTTTCTGCAAACACTCCCTGAAAACGGTCAGTTGACACCCAGAAACGCACCTTTCCTGTCAATTTTCTTGCGGCCGCCAGTGTGAATGAAAGGTTCACTAGAACCTGTGCACAATCACAACGGTCTTTGTACCCATACGTTGTGTGTGCGCATTGTGGCGCATGCGCAGAAATGCTGATTTTTAGCCTCAACGCTGCGCTGCGAAAATCTGTAGTGAGCGAACAACTCGGAATGACCCCCTCAGTCAAACACAGATGTATACATTTTGCAAATCACAGTGGTGTGTGGGGGTTATTCAGGGGATCACGGCCCACCTGATCTGACATTTTTGTACAAATAGACCAAGATTTAACATATGAGGCACTGCATGTGGTAAAGATCAACAAGTCAATTAATTAAGTTGTTATCCTTCGGCTATATAAGCATTTAAATTATAATCTAGTCATTGTGCTAGAGGGGTCTGTTATAATTACTAAGCAACAACGGTAGCGGTTATGAACACCCAAATGACATAATTATACTTTACTGTTTTTGATGAAACATTAAACCGCATCAATTACCATCTCATTAGCCTCTGGGGAGTGTCAAATTAACTATCTTTAACCGGACACTATTTGAAGGATTTTACACAGCGAATAAGCAAAACTCCAACATTGCTACAATATATATCACTTCAATAGAATCACAAGTCCAGCGCAATTGTGAGGTAGATAATCTAAAAATTACACAATTACTGTGAAATTATATATGTATTTAACATAATAACAGCTTTGTTTAGCTGCCAGGAAGATCCTGCCAAAGAAGATACTTATTTAGGAAACACCTTACAGTGTTGCAAGATCACTCTACAGAAGAGACACAAACTTATGAGGGTGTCATACGTAAGTCCGCAGTAATATTATTGACCATACATTTATTACGTGAAGTTAGAATAAAGCAGCATAGATCAGAGCCGTAACTAGGTGTGTGCGGAGGTGGCACCACACATAGCACTGCAGAGTAGGGGGTGCCGTTGGTGGCACTTGTCAATTATCTGTTTTAATCACTTTCACTTGGAACTCCACGATTTTTGAAGCCCAACATCTCATGACTGCAGCTATCTCCTACCCTGACCCCTTCTGCTGCTAATGGCTATACAACATTCATGAACTCAAATTTAGATTTCTTTGTTGTTCAGGCACACTGTCCTTTATTACATTTCAAGATGCTGACATAACCGGGATTTGAACCCATTGCCTGTGGCATTGCAGTCAGAATCTATTCATTGAGCTATCTACCCTTGCATAGAAAGGTAGATATTTGTAAGGTAGAGAATTCTAACTATTTTAAGCTTAACTTGTACATTGTGAAAAATGATCAGCATTACGGCTGAGCAGATCTATGTAGTGTGTGGCTGCAAGAGATTGGATGTGTGGCTGCAGACTACACACAGTAGGTCTGCTCAATTGAAATGCTGATTTTTTTTACAAAAAAACATTAGCTTCATATAGTGTTCATAGGGGGTCATTCAGACCCGATCGCACACTGCATTTTTTCGCAACCATGCGATCGGTCCTGAACAGCGCATGCGTGTAGCCTGCAATGCACAGGCAAGTCAGCCGCCAGCAATGGCCGTCGCCGGGTAGCGTTGAATCTAACAAAGAAAGCAATCACAGCGGCGATCGCAAGAAGATTGACAGGTAGAAGACGTTCGTGGGCAGCAACTCATCGCTTTCTGGAAGTGTGCGGAAAAACGCAGGCATGCCAAGCCATTCCGGAGGAGGATTCCTGACGTCACCACCTGTATGAATCATCGCAGCGGCTGAGTAAGTCCTGGGCTGTGCAGTACTTTTGTTTGTGCAGCTCACTGCACAGCAGAACGCACCCCTGCAAAGCGCTCACCCCCCTCCCCTGTAGGCGATGATTACCTGGTCGCAGCAGTGCAAAAAAAAGCCTGCGTGCGACCAGGTCTGAATAAGGCCCACAGTATTTATGTAGGGTCAAATTGCTCAATGAGTAGGGTGTTGAATAGAATTTAACAGGTTATAGGTTTGAATCCTGGGTATGGCAGTATATTGAAAAGTGTTATTTAGTCAAGGGTATTGTAACTGAAAAACAACAAGATCTCAAGTTAAGTGAATGTGGTATAAAGATGATTTGTGTCCAAATCCATTTTCTTGCAGTGGTCTATAAATGTGTTATATATATATATATATATATATATATATTAATCTTGTCATGTCCCTTCCCCACAAGGCATGTGCCTTATGTCCCTATTAAGAAAAATGGGGGGGGGGGGGCAATTCTCTCTCTGGCACAGGGCTCCAGTATAAGCTCTGCTCCATGTATTAGGAGGCGGGTGTTCACCACTATGGTTGTCAGTTACAGCAGCGTCTTTCCAAAAGTGATGGTGCAGTTCATAGGGTAATAGGCAAATGAGTGATACTGTCAACGCATTTCATCCCATAATGCACTGGGACTTTCTCCAGGCTCAAGAGCAAGTCCTAGTGCATTGTGGGACAAAACCATAGCAGTGAACACTTGCCTCCTATTAGACGGAGCAGAGCTTATACTATCACCTACAGATACCCGGGGCATTGGCCGCCTCACCACCTGGGGAGAGAGATACGACCCTGGCTTTAGTGGAGGAATTCCCACACTTGTGGAGGGGTAACTATTACAGCAGCTATCTTACCAAGTAAAGTGCTTTGTATTCTAATATAGCCGGGACGCCGGCTGCTCTTATTAATCATGTAAGGAACATTGTTACTATTACAACAAACAGCCTGTCCATACAGCGGGGTAATTTGCTACATTGACATCAGTGCAACAAACTGCTACGTAATTACAAGGAATAAAATACAGGATAGCAGTGTAACTGGAGATTGAGAGGGAATTTATACCAGTGACTATAAAAATGTATAGAATTATCTCTGGTAAACCAACAGTGTCTCTTAACATATTGTGTATATTGAATGAATATATGTAAATTTTTATGTTTTCTGAACTTTTGTTGTTGTTTGATATTGTTTGTTTTTAAATAAATGTGTTTCTTATGAAGTGGGATTATCCCAGCATAGATGCTAAGCACACAGCCACTTTTTAATTCGATTTTAATGTATACATTTTATGTTATCACGAACGCAGTGTTTAAATAACTATGTTTTACTTTTTGCCAGAGGCTCCAAAACAGACTCAAAACACATGCAGCTGTGATACATTGAAATAAAATAAAACATATTATAAGTGCCGGGAGGGTGGTACTGGCTTAATACTGTCTTGTATGTGTGTTGATTTATAATTATACCACATTTAATAAGCAACCGAAAATAAGACATAATCTGAATAATAACAACACGTGGACACGAGATTTAATCTTTGTGACACAATCTTTATTTTTCATTTGCACTTTATGTACAGTATGTCAAGTCTCTGTGATTTTAACTTCTCTTTTTCACTGTACTATTTGCTAAAAATGTGAGTAAAAATCACAATGTTATATTGGGGGTAATTCCAAGTTGATCGCAGCAGGAAATTTTTTAGCAGTTGGGCAAAACCATGTGCACTGCAGGGGGGGACAGATATAACATGTGCAGAGAGAGATAGATTTGGGTGTGGTGAGTTCAATCTGCAATCTAATTTGCAGTGTAAAAATAAAGCAGCCAGTATTTACCCTGCACAGAAACAATATAACCCACCCAAATCTAACTCTCTCTGCACATGTTATATCTGCCCCCCCTGCGGTGCACATGGTTTTGCCCAACTGCTAAAAAAGTTCCTGCTGCGATCAACTTGGAATTACCCCCATTGAACAGCAATTAAAAGTTATGTTTTATTATTTTGTTTTTCTCTTATGCACCAAAGATACAGTTTGTCTCTCTTTTTTCTAGTAGAAGAGATCAGTGTCCTGAAACTGAACATGGTCAGCAGTTTGTGCAGGTACGGCAGAGGGACATTTGAACCAGAAACCATTGGTCAATTGTGAAGTTATACAGATGTCCACCTCAATTGTAAAAAGATTTTCCATCTGTATGACCTAGACCCTTGGACAGCAGGCTCATGCTCTGTCTCAGGCCTGCACAAAACTCATGGCTGTGTTGCTCTTTCTTGCTACTGGCAGCTTCCAGTCTGTCACTGGCAGAGTGATAGGGGTTTCACAGTCCCTCCTCTCCTGGTATCTGACTCAGGTGCTGGACACATTTTAGCCCCACATAGATGCCTCTATCTACTTCCCTACCTAGGAGTTACATAGTTACATAGTTAGTGAGGTTGAAAAGAGGCAAAATGCACATCGGATTCAACCTGTATTCTGTGTTAAGCTGTTCATATTATAATGCGCCTGCTGGAGTAATGGTTTAGTACCAACTGAAAACTAATGATTCTTACCACTCCCAGAAATGATTGTCAATATCTTAAATGCTATAGCCTTGGATACTTTTTCCAGTTAGAAATTTGTCCAATCTATTTTAAATGCATTTACAGAGTTTGCCATTATTACCTTCTCCGGCAGGGAGTTCCAAATCTTTATTGCCCTTACCGCAAAGAACCCTTTACTACGTTGTGTACAGAATTTTTTCTCCTCTAGCCTCAGCGAGTGCCCACGTGTCCTATACAGAGTTCTTTTAATAAACAAATCCCCTGCTAACTCCTTGTAATGACCCTTTACATATGTGAAGATATTAATAATGTTTCCTCTTAGACGCCTCTTTTCTAGTGTATACATATTTAACCTAGTAAGCCCTTCCTCATACTCCAGTGTCTCTTACCCTTAAATCAATTTTTGAACTCTTTCGAGTTCCCCGATATCTTTTTTATAATATGGTGCCCAAAATGTAACACAATATTCCAGGTGCGGACATACCAATGATTTGTACAGTGGCAGGATTACATCCTCGTCCATTGTCTCAATGCCCCGGTTTATGCAAGCAAGCACGTTTTTTTGCCTTTTTTGCTGCATTTTGATATTGTGTACTGTAACTAAGCCTATAATCTATGAGCACCCCCAAATCTTTTTCCACCACAGTTAACCCTATATTTTCCCCAGAGTGTAGGCCGTGTGTGTGTTTTTTGTCCCAAAATGCATAACTTTGCATTTTTCTATATTGAACCGCATTCCCCATTTAGGCGCCCAGGATTCAAGTTTAAATAAGTAATTCTGTAGAGACTCCACATCGCTTTCTGAATTAATTTCCTTACATAGTTTAGTATCATCTGCAAAGATTGACACTGTGCTTTCCAGGCCTATTCCTAGATCATTGATAAATATATTGAACAGTAGCGGGCCAAGTATGGACCCTTGTGGTATTCCAGCTGGAGAACATACCGTTGACCACTACTTGTTGTACTCTGTTATCCAGCCAATTACCTATCCATGTACAAATAGTATATTCTAGGCCAAGTTTCCTTAATTTGATGATCAGTCTCCTGTTATGCACTCTATCGAAGGCTTTTGCAAAATCTAAATATACCACATCCACTGCTTTTCCCTGGTCCAGATTCTCGCTCACTTCCTCATAGAAGCTAATTAAGTTAGTTGACATGATCTGTCCCTTACAAACCCATGCTGACTTTTGCTTATAATCTTATTAACCTGCAGATAATCCTCTATGCTATCCCTCAAAATACCTTCCAATATTTTACCCACTATAGAGGTTAAACTAACTGGTCTATAGTTACCAGGATTATTTTTAGTTCCCATTTTAAATAAAGGCACTACCTCAGCTATGCGCCAATCCTTTGGTACCATGCCTGATCTAATTGAACTATGGAAAATGAAGTATAGGGATTTTGCTAGCTGCGACCTAAGCTCCATAATAACCCTTGGATTAAAACCATCTGGGCCTGGTGATTTATTAATCTTTATGTTGCTTAGTCACAGTGGCATGCACTCAGGGTTGCTTTCACTTGCATTGCTGGAATTACCAATGTTTTTGGTGGGATAGATTGCACACACTTTGGACTGAGACCTCCAAGTAGGAGATAAACTATCAATTTAAATTGCCACCATGCACACTACACTAATGTGCGCATGGTATGTGATGCAAATCTAAAAATAATGAGTGTTGTTGCAGGTTACCCTGGCTAATGTCATGACTCCTTCATCCTCAGCCAGTCATCCCTCTATAACAAATTTGAAGAAGGACAAATATCATAAGGGTGGCTGCTGGGTACATATAAATAGTGATGCTTGTGTAATGTGGAACGAAAACCACAAAGCAAATGTTTTTATCATATTACTATGCTATCTTCAGTGCCCTGCTAAAGTATTCACCCCCCTTGGCTTTTACCTATTTTGTTTCATTACAACTAGTAATTATTACTTATTTTACCTGAATGTTATGTGATGGATATGCACAATATAGTCTAAGTTGGTGTAGTGAAATGAGAAAAATGTATATACAAAATATTTTTTTTAAATAAAAATTTGAAAATTGGCATGTACATATGTATTCTCCCCCTTTGCTATGAAGCCCCTCAAAAGTTCTGGTGCAATCAATTACCTTCAGAAGGCACATAATTAGTGAAATGAAGTCTACCTGTGTGCAATCTAAGTGTCACTTGATCTGTCAGTATAAACACACCTTTTCTGAAAGGCCCCAGAGGCTGCAACACCACTAAGCAAGAGGCATCACACCATGAAGACCAAGGAGCTCTCCAAACAAGTCAGAAACAAAGTTGTTGAGAAATATAGTACAAGTCAAGGTTGGGTTATAAAATATTTTGCAAATCTTTGATGATTCCCCGGAGCACCATCAAATCCATCATCTTCAAATGGAAAGAACATGGTACCACAACAAACCTGCCAAGAGAGGGCTGTCCACCAAAACTCACAGACCGGGCAAAGAGGGTATTAATCAGAGAAGCAGCAAAGAGACCAAAGGTAACCCTGAAGGAGCTGCAGAGTTCCACAGCAGAGACAGCAGAGGGTCTGCGCATGTGACCACAATAAGCCATACACTCCATAGAGCTGGGCTTTATGGAAGAGTGGCCAGAAAAAAGCCATTACTTAGTGTTAAAAATAAGATGGCACGTTTTGAGTTTGCCAAAAGGAATGTGGAAGACTCGCCAAATGTACAGGAGGAAAGTTCTCCGGTCAGAAATGACTAAAATTGAACTTTTCGGCCACTAAGGAAAACGCTATATCTGGCGCAAACCCAACACATCCCATCACCCCAAGAACACCATCCCCACAGTGAAATATGGTGATGGCAGCATCATGCTGTGGGTATGTTTCTCAGCAGCAGGGACTGGGAAACTGTTTCAAGTCAAGGGAAAGATGCATGGTGCTAAATACAGGGATATTCTTGAGCATAACCTGTTTCAGTCTGCCTGTGATTTGAGACTGGGACAGAGGTTCACCTTCCAGCAAGACAATGACCCGAAGCATACTGCTAAAGCAACACTCGAGTGGTTTAAGGGAAACATTTAAATAGGTTGGAATGGCCTAGTCAAAGCCCATATCTCAATCCAATTGAGAATATGTGGTCAGACTTGAAGATTGCTGTTCACAAGCGGAAACCATGCAACATGAAGGAGCTGGAGCAGTTTTGCCTTGAGGAATGGGCAAAAATCCCAGTGGCAAGATGTGGCAAACTCATAGAGACTTATCCAAAGCAACTTGCAGCTGTAATTGCCGCAAAAGGTGGCTCTACAAAGTACTGACTTTAGGGGGGTGAACAGTTATGCACGCTGAAGCTTTCTGTTATTTTGTCCTACAGTATATGTTGTTTGCTTTACAATAAAAAAGAAAAAATCTTCAAACTTGTAGCCATGTTCTGTGAATAAAATTATGCAAACCTTCAAACAATCCATTTTAATTACAGGTTGTGAGGCAACAAAACATGAAAAATGCAAAGGGGTGTGAATACTTTAGTAAGGCACTATATATATATATATATATATATATATATAGAGTCAAAAAAAAAAGACGGCGTCACTCCAGGTCTTTCAAATAGTGATGGTGTAATTCAGATAAACATCACAAATGCCAACGTTTCGGGGCCCGTAGCCCCTTTGTCAAGGTGTGTGCAGTGCAAAGGAGAAAAAACCTTACCTTTTTAAAAGATCCATGTCACCCACAGTGAGGAGGAGCTTGACCCGCGTCGTCACCGCTGTCGGTTGCCGGGGGACTTCCGGCGTCTCGTGGACTCCTCGTCACGCGAAGGTGCCCGTCCACTTCCGGTGTCCCGCAGTAGTGACATTTCGATTGGGTCCCGGCCGTGGTATCCATGGTAACCCGTGCCGTTGCCAATGCGTTTGCGCGCCGGGATCTGCATAGAAACAATAAATGTGAAAGGGTAGTAGTGTAAATCGTACAGCATATTAGTGCTACGTCTTCAACTATGGATTTAAATTGTAATAAAAGTGTTAAAATAAGCCAGGTTCATACTGCCGATTAACAAGGCTATATGTCCTATCATACTAAGGTCCTGCCAGGTTCTAAACGGCGGGCCGGGATTGTATGCTTTGCATGGGTGCTAGTTATATACAGAGTAATAGGACTGGAATACGCAAAAAAAGAAAGAAAAAGGGGGGGGGGTGACAGGGAAAGGGTGGAAGAGGGTCTGGGGGGACGCGGAAAGGGAGGTAGAGGGGCTGGGGGGGGGAGAGGGAGAAGGGGAAGAAGGGATGAAATACGGGAACGGTGAGAAGGGGAAGGGAGGAGAAGGGTAAGGGGGGGGGGAATGGGGGAATTGGCTACCTAAATATCTAGGAGAAGGGTTGTACTTATACATATGATACATTATAGAACTGGCCTCTTATCCTATTGTAGTATTATTAGGGCAGAGAATAGAGGGAGAGAAAGGTAGAGCCCATCACCCTATGTTATCTATATAAATCAGAGGAGACAAGACTATATGTGGTCTATGTCCACAGGTGGCAGAATAGACTCATGAGCTTATTTCTTTGTTATGGTATTCCACAGAATCTGTTCATTGAGTCCTTTCGGATGGATTGTTTCCAGCTTGAATATCCATTGTGCTTCCATTTTCAGCAGCTTTCCATTTCTATCACCTCCTCTTAGGCTCATGGAGATATGGTCTATAATCATATACTTCAGCGCACTGAGCTGATGCTGCTTGTTCACGAAGTGTTGGGCTACTGGTTGATCTGATTTTCCATTCCTGATGGCTGCCATAATAGCCGATCTGTGTAGTGCCATCCTTTGCCTCAGGTCCCTGGTGGTCTTCCCCACGTATCCTAATCCACACGGGCAAGTAATGAGATAGATTATGTGCGTTGTTGTACACGTTAAAACATGTCGGATACTGAAGGTTTGATCTTTGCTAGGATGTTTAAACTTTGATCCTGTTAGTAGGGATTTGCATGTGGTGCACCCAAGGCATCTGTAGCACCCAGGTGCTTTTGTGAGGAAGTTCACCGGGGGGTTGGTATCAAATCCTGTAATATCTGAATGTACTATGTAGTCTTTGATATTCTTGCCTCTTGTGAAACAACTCATCGGTCTCTTTGATTTAAAACATCTTAATTTATTATCAGTCGTGACAATTGGCCATAGAGCTTTAGTAGCTCTCTGCACTACCGGGCTGGAGGTGCTGAACTTGCTGGTCCATGGTATGGTGTTCTTGTTGTCCCTTGAGGTCTTCCTCAGCAGTATTTCTCTTTCGAGATTTAATACTTCCTGTTTCTGCTCCTGGAGCTTAATTGAATTATACCCCCGCTCTATGAACCTATTCATGACTTTATTCAATTCTGTGTCCAGTGTGTCATGGTCGCTGTGTATCCTCGCGGTTCTCATCATTTGTGACCTCGGTAGTCCTCTGATGAGTGGCTTGCGATGATGGCTGTCTGCCCTCAACAGAGTATTCTTATCTGTCGGTTTAGAGTATAAGGTGGTACTAATCTTCCTATTCTCAATTTTGACTGTCACATCCAAGTAGTTCATACTAGCCGTATTGTTTTGAAATGTGAATCTGATATGTTCCGCTTTCAGATTAATATCTTCCATTAGGTCTTTGAAAAGTCCGCCCCCCCCGTCCACAGCATAAATACGTTGTCTCTGAAACGACAGTATAGTAGTATATGTTGTGCTATGTTTGGATCCTTGAAGAAAAGTTTATTTTCCTCCTTAAACATATACACATTTGCGTACGATGGCGCTACATTACTTCCCATCGCGCATCCATTGCGTTGTAGGAAGTATTTCCCGTCAAACAGGAAATAATTCCTATGTAGTGTTAGGGAGAGAATATGCATAAATAGATCCAAGTTCACTGCCTTCATATTTTCATCCTGGAGAAACTCTCTGACCGCCTCCAACCCCTCAGTATGAGGGATGCTTGTATATAGGCTACACACGTCCATTACACACATCTGTGTGTTCAGCGGGACTGTGTCTATATTTTTCAGCCTTAATAGAAAGTCTGTTGTATCTTTGATATACGTTGGTTGTTGCGCGACCAGAGGTTGCAGTACACAATCTAAAAATTGTTATACTGGCTGATATAATGAGTCTCTTGCCGAAATTATAGGTCTCCCAGGGGGCTTTCTGTTGTCTTTATGAATCTTGGGTGTGGTGAAGAGAACCGGTACCGTTGGGTATTTTTGAGTTAGTGCATTGTGGATCTTGCTGGAGATGTCGCCTCTGGATTCAGCTTCTTCCAGGATTCCATCTAATTCTTGTTTGAATTTATAAGTTGGATCCATCTCTAGTGCTTGGTATGTCTGTGTCTCCCCCAATTGGCGGTAGATCTCTTCCCGGTACTCACGTACGTCTTGGATTACCAAGGCTCTGCCCTTATCTGCCGGGCGGAAGACCACGTCTTTATAACCGCTGAGATCCTTTAATGCATCCCTCTCATCTCTTGTCATGTTGTTCCTTTGTTGTATAGGGGCACTGGTGTAGCGCGTGACAGAGTCATCCATTAGCCATATAAAGGTTTTTAATGAGGGGTTAGATGACTGGGGGTCAAATGTGGAAGTGGAACGGGTAGTTAGAAATTTATTGAATACCGAGGTGTTTGTTTGTGTGTCCATATGATCTTGAAAATATTCCTGTAGCCTTAGTTTCCGTGAAAATTTGTGTAAGTTCATTTTCCAGGAATAAGCAACGTGTCTATTGGTTGGGACATATGAAAGACCCTTATTGAGAACCTTAGTCTCTAATGGTGTAAACACTCTTGAGGAGAGGTTGTATATTAGGTTTTGTTCTTGGCTGCTCGGCTTCTGTAGTCTCTTGTTTTGGCCCCCCCTATGGGTGGCCGCCCTCTTGCTCCTTTGGCTTTGGCCTGTGCTTCCCCTAAAGGGATCTCACTTAGCGGGGGCGAGGTATAATCTGAGTCGGGTGCCAAGAATTCGCTGTCGCTGTTTGAGGAGTAGTTATATTTGGATCCTCCATCTCTTTTCTTCCTCCATTCCCTCTTAAAGATATAGTTACGTGGGCCGGTCTTATGCGTGTCTCCTCCCATTAGCCACTTGTATACTTGATTATCCTCATAGTCACTTTTGACAATGAGGTGCTTATTTCTCTTGAAGCGTATAAGCTCCTTCTTGTATGCATCACATTGGCCCTGAAGTTTGGACATCCAATCATGTGACAAGTCTTCCTGAAGTGTCCTTAGGTTCTCTTTCTCAAAGTTGTTAATTTTGTCTCTGGTTACCTTCATCTCTCGTCCCACTTCCTCTACTACTAATAGGACTAGGTCAAGGCTACATTTTTTTAATATAGCTGTCCATTTATGGCAAAATTCAGAATTATATCTGCCCAGCGTGGGCACGTTTCTAATCCTAAATCCCCTTGGGATCATCTGCTCCCGGAGGTACTGGGATAAGGAGATCCCATGCATAAGGTAGTCGATTTCTTTTTTCTTTAATTTTAAGAGCTGGTTGAACGTGTCCTGGACGTCACCACTGCGGAACACCGGAAGTGGACGAGCGCTTTCGCGTGACGAGGAGTCCACGAGACGCCGGAAGTCCCCCGGCAACCGACAGCGGTGACGACGCGGGTCAAGCTCCTCCTCACTGTGGGTGACACGGATCTTTTAAAAGGTAAGGTTTTTTCTCCTTTGCAGTGCACACACCTTGACAAAGGGGCTACGGGCCCCGAAACGTTGGCATTTGTGATGTTTATCTGAATTACACCATCACTATTTGAAAGACCTGGAGTGACGCCGTCTTTTTTTTGACTACATGCCCTAACCAGCACGGAGGGCACCCAGGCATCTTATACCAGCAGGACCAGGAGTGCCGGGCACCATAACTACAATTATATATATATATATATATATATATATATAGTGATCACAGTCAATCTGGCACTTACTTCAGTCCAGTCAGCTTGCAGTGTGCCCTGGCTATACAAATCCAGGAAGGGTATTAAACATACCACGCACGGCACTGCTGATAAAACTCCATTATATTGAATACATGTTACAGCATATTCAAGCAACATTTTTGGGCCACTGTAGAACAGGCTGTAATAGCAGCCTGATGACAATTTCTAAATAAAACTGGGACACTACGATCATGCTGACAAATTCTATACACTAATTTTGCATCACAAACAACAGATACTATATGAATAAATGTAGCAAAAAAATCCCAAAACACACTTTTCTTTTAATAAAACACCATACTCACCAGCTGGCCATGGCACATCAGAGTCCCTGACATAAGTCCCACGGACCACCCCAGGAGGAATCAGGACCTGAAGTGGCTCCTCATACTCCAGGTAGGTAGTGATGTTAGGGGGGGCCCTCTTGTCTGCCATGCTGACTTCACCTCTTTGGACATCTTTGCCTCACACAATGCTTTATATCATAGAAGGACTTGCATCATGTGTCATCGGTCCTGTGCAAGTGGCCTTTCGCATTCACCAGCTTTGCCCAAAATCACATTGTTCTTTCATGTACAAACTTTGACAGCCTCATGACCAAACAGCTGTCGGCAATGCTTCATCACCTCTTGCACCTGGCAAGGGCGTAGCTACCATAGGTGCAGGCAGTGCAGCTGCTATGGGGACCATAGTATTTATGTAGGGTCAAATAGCTCAATGAGTAGGGTGTTGAATAGAATTTAACAGGTTATAGGTTTGAATCCTGGGTATGGCAGTATATTGAAAAGTGTTATTTAATCAAGGGTATTATAATCAAAAAACAACAAGATCTCAAGTTAAGTGAATGTGGTATAAAGATGATTTGTGTCCAAATCCATTCTCTTGCAGTGGTCTATAAATGTGTGTTATATATATATATATATATATATATATATATATATATTAATCTTGTCATGCCCTTCCCCACAAGGCATGTGCCTTATGTCCCTATTAAGAAAAATGGGGGGGGGGCAATTCTCTCTCTGACACAGGGCTCCAGTATAAGCTCTGCTCCATGTATTAGGATGCGGGTGTTCACCACTATGGTTGTCAGTTACAGCAGCATCTTCCAAAAGTGATGGTGCAGTTCATGGGGTAATAGGCAAATGAGTGATACTGGGTAACACATTTCATCCCACAATGCACTGGGACTTTCTCCAGACTAAAGAGAAAGTTCCCAGTGCATTGTGGGACAAAACCATAGCAGTGAACACCTGCCTCCTAACAGACGGAGCAGAGCTTATACTGTCGCAGACAGATACCCGGGCCATTGGCCGCCTCACCACCTGGGGAGAGAGATACAGCCCTGGCTTTAGTGGAGGAATTCCCGCACTTGTGGAGGGGTAACTATTACAGCAGCTATCTTACCATGTAAAGTGCTTTGTATTCTAATATAGCCGATACGCCGGCTGCTCTTATTAATCATGTAAGGAACATTGTTACTATTACAACAAACAGCCTGTCCATACAGCGGGGTAATTTGCTACACTGACATCATTGCAACAAACTGCTACGTAATTACAAGGAATAAAATACAGGATAGCAGTGTAACTGGAGATTGAGAGGGAATTTATACCAGTGACTATAAAAAAATTATACAATTATCTCTGGTAAACCAACAATATATTGTGTATATTGAATGAAAATATATACATTTTTATGTTTTCTGAACTTTTGTGTTTTTGTGTTGTTTGATATTGTTCGTTTTTAAATAAATGTGTTTCTTTTGAAGTGGGATTATCCCAGCATAGATGCTAAGCACACAGCCACTTTTTAATTATATTTTAATGTATACATTTATGTTATCACGAGCGCAGTGTTTAAATAACTATGGTTTACTTTTTGCCAGAGGCTCCAAAACAGACTCAAAACACATGCAGCTGTGATACATTGAAATAAAATAAAACATATAATAAGTGCCGGGAGGGTGGTACTGGCTTAATACTGTCTTGGACACGAGATTTAATCTTTGTGACACAATCTTTATTTTTCATTTCCACTTAATGTATATCAAGACTCTGTGAATTTAACTTCTCTTTTTCACTGTACTATTTGCTAAAGATGTGAGTAAAAATCACAATGTTTTATTGAACAGAAATTAAGTTATGTTTTTTTTTTCTCTTATGCACCAAAGATACAGTTTGTCTCTCTTTTTTCTAGTGGAAGAAAGCAGTGTCCTGAAACTGAACATGGTCAGCAGTTTGTGCAGGTACTGTACGGCAGAGGGACATTTGAACCAGAAACCATTGGTCAATTGGGAAGTTATACAGATGTCCCTCCTCAATTGTAACAAGATTTTCCATCTGTATGACCGAGATAAACTGGACCTAGATCCTTGGACAGCAGGCTCATGCTCTGTCTCAGGCCTGCACAAAACTCATGGCTGTATTGCTCTTTCTTGCTACTGGCAGCTTCCAGTCTGTCACTGGCAGAGTGATAGGGGTTTCACAGTACCTGCTCTCCTGGTATCTGACTCATGTGCTGGATGCATTTTAGCCCCACATAGATGCCTCTATCTGCTTCCCTACCCAGGAGTTACATAGTTACATAGTTACATAGTTAGTGAGATTGAAAAGAGGCAAAATGCCCATCGGGTTCAACCTGTATTCTGTGTTAAGCTGTTCATATTATAATGCGCCTGCTGGAGTAATGGTTTAGTACCAACTGACAACTATGATTCTTACCACTCCCAGCAATTATTGTCAATATCTTAAATCCTATAGCCTTGGATACTTTTGCCAGTTAGAAATGTGTCCAATCCATTTTTAAATGCATTTACAGAGTTTGCCATTATTACCTTCTCCGGCAGGGAGTTCCAAATCTGTATTGCCCTTACCGCAAATAACCCTTTCCTACGTTGTGTACAGAATTTTCTCTCCTCTAGCCTCAGCGAGTGCCCACGTGTCCTATACAGAGTTTGTTTAATAAACAAATCCCCTGCTAACTCCTTGTAATGACCCTTTATATATGTGAAGCTATAAATAATGTCTCCTCCTAGATGCCTCTTGTCTAGTGTATACATTTTCATTTCCTTTCCTCGTACTCTCGTGTCTCTAACCCTTTAATCAATTTAGTAGCTCACCTTTGAACTCTTTCGAATTCCCGATATCTTTTTTAAATTATGCCCAAAATAGTCTAAGTTGGTGTAGTGAAATGAGAAAAATGTATATACAAAATATTTTTTAGAAATAAAAATTTGAAAATTGGCATGTGCATATGTATTCACCCCCTTTGCTATGAAGCCCCTCAAAAGTTCTGGTGCAATCAATTACCTTCAGAAGGCACATAATTCGTGAAATGAAGTCCACCTGTGTGCAATTTAAGTGTCACATGATCTGTCAGAATAAACACACCTTTTCGGAAAGGCCCCAGAGGCTGCAACACCATTAAGCAAGAGGCATCACACCATGAAGACCAAGGAGCTCTCCAAACAAGTCAGCGACAAAGATGTGCAGAAGTACAGTACAAGTCAGGGTTGGGTTATAAAAAAATATGCAAATCTTTGATGATCCCCGGAGCACCATCAAATCCATCATCTTAAAATGGAGAGAACATGGTACCACAACAAACCTGCCAAGAGAGGGCTGTCCCCCAAAACTCACAGATGGGGCAAAGTGGGTATTAATCAGAGAAGCAGCAAAGAGACCAAAGGTAACCCTGAAGGAGCTGCAGAGTTCCACAGCAGAGACTGGTGTATCTGTGCTTGTGACCACAATAAGCCATACACTCCATAGAGCTGGGCTTTATGGAAGAGTGGCCAGAAAAAAAGCCATTACTTAGTGTTAAAAATAACATGGCACATTTTATGTTTGCCAAAAGGAATGTGGAAGACTCGCCAAATGTATGGAGGAAGGTGCTCTGGTCAGATGAGACTAAAATGTAACTTTTTGGCCACTAAGGAAAACGCTATATCTGGCGCAAACCCAACACATCCCATCACCCCAAGAACACCATCCCCACAGTGAAATATGGTGATGGCAGCATCATGCTGTGGGTATGTTTCTCAGCAGCAGGGACTGGGAAACTGTTTCAAGTCAAGGGAAAGATGCATGGTGCTAAATACAGGGATATTCTTGAGCATAACCTGTTTCAGTCTGCCTGTGATTTGAGACTGGGACAGAGGTTCACCTTCCAGCAAGACAATGACCCGAAGCATACTGCTAAAGCAACATTCGAGTGGTTTAAGGGGAAACATTTAAATGTGTTGGAATGGCCTAGTCAAAGCCCAGATCTCAATAAAATTGAGAATATGTGGTCAGACTTGAAGATTGCTGTTCACAAGAGAAAACCATCCAACATTAAGGAGCTGGAGCAGTTTTGCCTTGAGGAATGGGCAAAAATCCCAGTGGCAAGATGTGGCAAACTCATAGAGACTTATCCAAAGCGACTTGCAGCTGTAATTGCTGCAAAAGGTGGTTCTACAAAGTACTGACTTTAGGGGGGTGAACAGTTATGCACGCTGAAGCTTTCTGTTATTTTGTCCTACAGTATATGTTGTTTGCTTCACAATAAAAAAGAAAAAAATCTTCAAACTTGTAGCCATGTTCTGTGAATAAAATTATGCAAACCTTCAAACAATCCATTTTAATTCCAGGTTGTGAGGCAACAAAACATGAAAAATGCAAAGGGGTGTGAATACTGTGGTAAGGCACTATATATATATATATATATATATATATATATATATATATATGTATATATATATATATAGTGATCACAGTCAGTCTTGCACTCACTTCAGTCCAGTCAGCTTGCAGTGTGCCCTGGCTATACAAATCCAGGAAGGTTAATAAACATACCACGCAACGGCACTGTTGATAAAACTCCATTGTATTGAATATATGTTACAGCATATTCAAGCAACGTTTCTAGGCCACGGTCATCAGGCTGCTTCTACAGCCTGTTCTACAATTTCTAAATAAAACTGGGACACTACGATCATGCTGACAAATTCTATACACTAATTTTGCATCACATTAGAAAACATCAGATACTATATGAATAAATGTAGCAAAAAACTCCCAAAAAACACTTTTATTTTAAAAAAACACCATACTCACCAGCTGGCCATGGCACATCAGTGTCCCTGACATAAGTCCCACGGACCACCCCAGGAGGAATCAGGACCTGAAGTGGCTCCTCATACTCCAGGTAGGTAATGATGTTAGGGGGGCCACCTCCTGTCTGCCATGCTGACTACGCCTCTTTGGACATCTTTGCCTCACACAATGCTTTATATTATAGAAGGACTTACAGCACGTGTCATCCATCCTGTGCAAGTGGCCTTCCGCATTCACCAGCTTTGCCCAAACCCCATTCTTCTTTCGTGTACAAACTTTGACAGCCTCATGACCAAACATCTGTCGGCAATGCTTCATCACCTCTTGCACCAGGCAAGGGCATAGCTACCATAGGTGCAGGCAGTGCAGCTGCTATGGTGCCCAGAGTTGAGAAGGGCCCACCTTCCCTGTCAAAGTTACATGTGTTATATACATTTTTTTTTTTGCCTTTGGGTCCTTTCAAACTGCAATATACCTAGAGGTAAGCCCCTGAACCTGCTCATTGTATTGTGGTATATAATGAACTGGAGGGCATTTTTTAATATTATGTAAAATGAACCGGGGCACTGTAATGAGGAACAATATGAACAGGGAACACTATATATCATAATGTGAATTGGGGGTGTTGTGCTGCATAATGTGTACTGGCAGCCCTGAAATGTGACATAGGGTGAACTTAAGCACTACTACGATTCATAAAAGAAACTAGGGCACTATTATGGGGCATAACATTAAATAAGGCTCCACTATGGTTCAGAAAATGAACTAGGGTACTATTATAGGGTATAAAATAAACAACTGCTGCACAGAAGTGTCTCCCTATAAGCATTTGGACGAAGGCCCCATTAAAATGTTGCTATGGGGTCCACAAAGATCTGGCTATGCCCCTGGTACCAGGGACATATTTACACCAAATGTAAACTTGACGTTACACCCAGTCCAGGTGCGCTGCAGGGGTGCCTCATACTATCCTCAACAGAACAGTGTAGCCTCAACTGCCACCTCCTCCACCTACCCTCCAACCAAGACATGGCACACAGCACTTACCACCCAAAAAATACGGCCACACTGACAAAATATGGATCAGAGTAAAATCCAGCCATGTGCGGCAGTGTACAACAGATGCTGCCGGAAAACACAGTTCTGGAATACGAATGTCTTCAACATCGGAAAATACAAATTTGAAAAACTCAGGAGCTGAGTAAATTCCTGAATGTGAGCTTCAAAATATAGACATGAAAATGGCCGATGCCAACTGAGATTGATCTCTCCCCGAATTGGCAGAAACACGGGAATTTAGGAAATTTACCCCTAGTAATTGTCATGCAAGAAGAAATTATCAGAAAGTGCTCTTTTAAAATCACTAAATGATCTCGCCTACAACTGAATTTTCCAACGTGTTTTGAAAACATAATGAAAAATTAAATAATTAAAAATAAATTGATTAAATAAGATTAAATTGAGCAGTTTAAATTCATTCAAAAAATTATATCACCATCACCTATTAGGGCATAGAAAAGCTTGTATGAATGACCCAGGTATGAGGAAAGGGTAAAGTGACCACGTGAATACCAGGAGACTATCCCCTTCGTAATGTACGTCTGTCACATTTATAAAAACAAGCAGATACTGTACATGGGGGTCACAATAGACAACATAGGATATAAATCAAACTTATGCAGTATCACTGTAACAATCATGTATAAGTATGACAAAGGGAGAAACTCAGGATAAAAATGGTGCCTTATTGATCATCCACTGATATTATACTGTGTTATATATATTAGGAATGACTAATGTACTGTAAAATGAACAATTACAACAGAAAGGCTCATTTACAAACCATATACAGTACAAAATGCAGCAGTTGGCTGTAATGTGCTATACAGCATCAGCTAATGTCAATGCTTCCTGTAAGCAGAAGGCGCAGAGAGCAATATCAGTATGAATTGTTCCTACATGTAGGAGCAATGACTGCTGGAGCTACTGTCAGGGGTGCTGACAGCTCTGCTGGGCCCTGGTACTTGGAAGGGGCATGGCCAATGCAGGGAGAAATTTGACATTTTAAAAAGTAGTAGGTTATGAGCATCCATGAAGAAGCCGCGTGCACCGCACTGAGTGGTACTGGTGAACGATCCGGCAGGCGGTCAGGCTGGTGTGATTGTAGGAGAGAGAGGACTGACTGCTTCTACAGCTGCCTTTATCCTCAGCCCAGAGGTTTGCGATCGTATTGTCGTCGCCCAGAGAGAGTAAAAATCCGCCCAGTTCAAGTCTGAGTACGCCTTGCGAAAATCTCTGCAAATGCCGGTCAGCTGCAAATCCATTCACAACTCACTCATCATCTAATTATTTTTTCCGGTCCGTAAAGTCTGTGCGTAGCCCAGGACTTACTCCTACAGTGCGATAAAATCAGGTGTGTAAAATCAGTGTGCTAATTGCTTTATTGTGGGGACTGGGGACCAGCAGTATTATATAGTAGGAGGAAAGTGCAGAGTTTTGCTGACCAGTGACCAGTGACCACCAGTATTATACATTCTCTGCCTGAAAAACGCTCCATATCTGTGCTTCATTGTAGTACATAGTAGGAAGACAGTGCAGAATTTTTCTGACCACCAGTATAACTATATATATATAGCAGTACGGTACAGTAGTCCACAGCTCTACCTACCTCTGTGTCATCAAGTATACTATCCATCCATACCTGTGGTGCATTTCAGTTTTGCACAGTTTGCTGACCACCAGTATATACTATATAGCAGTACGGTACAGTAGGCCACTGCTCTACCTACCTCTGTGTCGTCAAGTATACTATCCATCCATACCTGTGGTGCATTTCAGTTTTGCACAGTTTGCTGTCCACCAGTATATACTATATAGCAGTACGGTACAGTAGGCCTCTGCTCTACCTACCTCTGTGTCATCAAGTATACTATCCATCCATAACTGTGGTGCATTTCAGTTTTGCACAGTTTGCTGTCCACCAGTATATAATATATAGCAGTACGGTACAGAAGGCCACTGCTCTACTTACCTCTGTGTCGTCAAGTATACTATCCATACATACCTGTGGTGCATTTCAGTTTTGTACAGTTTGCTGTCCACCAGTATATAATATATAGCAGTACGGTACAGTAGGCCACTGCTCTACCTACCTCTGTGTTGTCAAGTATACTATCCATCCATACCTGTGGTGCATTTCAGTTGTGCGCACTATGGCCCTCATTCCGAGTTGATCGGTCGCAAGGCGATTTTAGCAGAGTTACACACGCTAAGCCGCCGCCTACTGGGAGTGAATCTTAGCTTCTTAAAATTGCGACCGATGTATTCGCAATATTGCGATTACTAACTACTTAGCAGTTTCAGAGTAGCTCCAGACTTACTCTGCCTGTGCGATCATTTCAGTGCTTGTCGTTCCTGGTTGACGTCACAAACACACCCAGCGTTCGCCCAGGCACTCCCACCGTTTCCCCGGCCACTCCTGCGTTTTTTCCGGAAACGGTAGCGTTTTCAGCCACACGCCCCTGAAACGCCGTGTTTCCGCCCAGTAACACCCATTTCCTGTCAATCACATTACGATCGCCGGAGCGAAGAAAAAGCCGTGAGTAAAAATACTTTCATCATAGTAAAGTTACTTGGCGCAGTCGCAGTGCGAACATTGCGCATGCGTACTAAGCGGATTTTCACTGCGATGCGATGAAAAATACCGAGCGAACAACTCGGAATGAGGGCCTATATATATTAGTAGACCATTGCTATTGATATATTACTGGCATATAATTCCACACATTAAAAAATGGAGAACAAAAATGTGGAGGGTAAAATAGGGAAAGATCAAAATCCACTTCCACCTCGTGCTGAAGCTGCTGCCACTAGTCATGGCCCAGACGATGAAATGCCATCAACATCGTCTGCCAAGGCCGATGCCCAATGTCATAGTAGAGAGCATGTAAAATCCAAAAAAATAATGCTCAGTAAAATGACCCAAAAATCTAAATCAAAATCGTCTGAGGAGAAGCGTAAACTTGCCAATGTGCCATGTATGACACGGAGTGACAAGGAACGGCTGAGGCCTATGTTCAAGGCTAGTGGTTCAGCTTCACCTATGGATGGAAGCACTCATCCTCCTGCTAGAAAACTTAAAAGAGTTAAGATGGCAAAAGCACAGCAGAGAACTGTGCGTTCTTCTAAATCACAAATCCCCAAGAAGAGTCCAATTGTGTCGGTTGCGATGCCTGACCTTCCCAACACTGGACGGGAAGAGGTTGCGCCTTCCACCATTTGCACGCCCCCTGCAAGTGCTGGAAGGAGCACCCGCAGTCCAGTTCCTGATAGTCAAATTGAAGATGTCACTATTGAAGTACACCAGGATGAGGATATGGGTGTTGCTGGCGCTGGGGAGGAAAGTGACAAGGAGGATTCTGCTGGTGAGGTGGTTTGTTTAAGTCAGGCACCCGAGGAGACACCTGTTGTCCGTGGGACGAATATGGCCATTGACATGCCTGGTCAAAATACAAAAAAAATCACCTCTTCGGTGTGGAATTATTTCAACAGAAATGCGGACAACTGGTGTCAAGCCGTGTGTTGCCTTTGTCAAGCTGTAATAAGTAGGGGTAAGGACGTTAACCACCTAGGAACATCCTCCCTTATACGTCACCTGGACCGCATTCATCAGAAGTCAGTGACAAGTTCAAAAACATTGGATGACAGCGGAAGCAGTCCACTGACCACTAAATCCCTTCCTCTTGTAACCAAGCTCCTGCAAACCACACCACCAACTCCCTCAGTGTCAATTTCCTCCTTAGACAGGAAAGCCAATAGTCCTGCAGGCCATGTCACTGTCAAGTCTGACGAGTCCTCTCCTGCCTGGGATTCCTCCGATGCATCCTTCAGTGTAAAGCCTACTGCTGCTGGCGCTGCTGTTGTTGCTGCTGGGAGTCGATCGTCATCCCAGAGGGGAAGTCGGAAGACCACTTCTACTACTTTCAGTAAGCAATTGACTGTCCAACAGTCCTTTGCGAGGAAGATGAAATATCACAGCAGTCATCCTGCTGCAAAGCGGATAACTCAGGCCTTGGCAGCCAGGGCAGTGTTAAACGTGTTTCCGGTATCCACCGTTAATTCACAGGAAACTAGAGAATTGCTTGAGGTACTGTGTCCCCGGTACCAAATACCATCTAGGTTCCATTTCTCTAGGCAGGCGATACAGAGAATGTACACAGACGTCAGAAAAAGAGTCACCAGTGTCCTAAAAAATGCAGTTGTATCCAATGTCCACTTAACCACGGACATGTGGACAAGTGGAGCAGGGCAGACTAAGGACTATATGACTGTGACAGCCCACTGGGTAGATGTATTGCCTCCCGCAGCAAGAACAGCAGCGGCGGCACCAGTAGCAGTATCTCGCAAACGCCAACTCGTTCCTAGGCAGGCTACGCTTTGTATCACCGCTTTCCATAAGAGGCACACAGCTGACAACCTCTTACGGAAACTGAGGAACATCATCGCAGAATGGCTTACCCCAATTGGACTCTCCTGGGGATTTGTGACATCGGGCAACGCCACCAATATTGTGCGTGCATCACATCTGGGCAAATTCCAGCACGTCACATGTTTTGCACATACATTGAATTTGGTGGTGCAGAATTATTTAAAAAACGACAGGGGCGTGCAAGAGATGCTGTCGGTGGCCCGAAGAATTGCGGGCCACTTTCGGCATTCAGCCACTGTGTGCCGAAGACTGGAGCACCAGCAAACACTCCTGAACCTGCCCTGCCATCATCTGAAGTAAGAGGTGGTAACGAGGTGGATTTCAATCCTCTATATGCTTCAGAGGATGGAGGAGCAGCAAAAGGCCATTCAAGCCTATACATCTGCCCACGATATAGGCAAAGGAGGGGGAATGCACCTGACTCAAGCACAGTGGAGAATGATTTCAACATTGTGCAAGCTTCTGCAACCCTTTGAACTTGCCACACGTGAAGTCAGTTCAGACACTGCCAGCCTGAGTCAGGTCATTCCCCTCATCAGGCTTTTGCAGAAGAAGTTGAAGACATTGAAGGAGGAGCTAAAACAGAGCGATTCCGCTAGGCATGTGGGACTTGTGGATAGAGCCCCTAATTCACTTAACCAGGATTCACGGGTGGTCAATCTGTTGAAATCAGAGCACTACATTTTGGCCACCGAGCTCGAACCTAGATTTAAAACCTACGTTGTACCTCTCTTTCCGGCAGACATAAGTCTGCAGAGGTTCAAAGACCTGCTGGTGAGAAAATTGTCAAGTCAAGCGGAACGTGACCGTCAACAGCTCCTCCTTCACATTCTCCCGCAACTGGGGCTGCGAGGAAAAGGCTAAGAATTCCGAGCCCACCCGCTGGCGGTGATGCAGGGCAGTCTGGAGCGAGTGCTGACATCTGGTCCGAACTGAAGGACCTGCCAACGATTACTGACATGTCGTCTACTGTCACTGCATATGATTCTGTCACCATTGAAAGAATGGTGGAGGATTATATGAGTGACCGCATCCACGTCAGACAGTCCATACGTATACTGGCAGGAAAAAGAGGCAATTTGGATGCCCTTGCAGAAACTGGCTTTATTTTACCTAAGTTGCCCCCCCTCCAGTGTGTACTCCGAAAGAGTGTTTAGTGCAGCCGCTCACCTTGTCAGCAATCGGCGTACGAGGTTACTTCCAGAAAATGTGGAGAAGATGATGTTCATCAAAATTAATTATAATCAAATCCTCCGTGGAGACATTCACCAGCAATTGCCTCCAGAAAGTACACAGGGACCTGAGATGGTGGATTCCAGTGGGGACGAATTAATAATCTGTGAGGAGGGGGATGTACACAGTGAAAGGGGTGAGGAATCGGACGATGAGGAGGAGGTGGACATCTTGCCTCTATAGAGCCAGTTTGTGCAAGGAGAGATTGATTGCTTCTTTTTTGGTGGGGGCCCAAACCAACCAGTCATTTCAGTCACAGTCGTGTGGCAGACCCTGTCGCTGAAATGATGGGTTCATTAAAGTGTGCATGTCCTGTTTATACAACATAAGGGTGGGTGGGAGGGCCCAAGGACAATTCCATCTTGCACCTCTTTTTTCTTTCCTTTTTCTTTGCATCATGTGCTGTTTGGGGACTATTTTTTTGAAGTGCCATCCTGCCTGACACTGCAGTGCCACTCCTAGATGGGCCAGGTGTTTGTGTCGGCCACTTGTGTCGCTTAGCTTAGCCATCCAGCGACCTTGGTGCACCTCTTTTTTTCTTTGCATCATGTGCTGTTTGGGGACTATTTTTTAAATCTGAAATCCTGTCGGACACTGCAGTGCCACTCCTAGATGGGCCAGGTGTTTGTGTCGGCCACTTGGGTCGCTTAGCTTAGTCACACAGCTACCTCATTGCACCTCTTTTTTTCTTTGCATCATGTGCTATTTGGGGACTATTTTTTTGAAGTGCCATCCTGCCTGACTCTGCAGTGCCACTCCTAGATGGGCCAGGTGTTTGTGTCGGCCACTTGTGTCGCTTAGCTTAGCCATCCAGCGACCTTGGTGCACCTCTTTTTTTCTTTGCATCATGTGCTCTTTGGGGACTATTTTTTGAAGTGCCATCCTGTCTGACACTGCAGTGCCACTCCTAGATGAGCCAGGTGTTTGTGTCGGCCACTTGGGTCGCTTAGCTCAGTCATCCAGCGACCTCGGGGGAAATTTTAGGACTAAAAATAATATTGTGAGGTGTGAGGTGTTCAGAATAGACTGAAAATGAGTGGACATTATGGTTATTGAGGTTAATAATACTATGGGATCAAAATGACCCCCAAATTCTATGATTTAAGCTGTTTTTGAGGGTTTTTTTGTAAAAAAACACCCGAATCCAAAACACACCCGAATCCGACAAAAAATTTTCATGGAGGTTTTGCCAAAACGCGTCCGAATCCAAAACACGGCCTCGGAACCGAATCCAAAACCAAAACACAAAACCCAAAAAATTTCCGGTGCACATCACTAATTATTTTTCAGTTTGGCCTCACTCGTGCACACTACGATCCATATGCATGCACAGTTGATCAATAATCAGCCTTGCGAATTCGCACAACAGCGATCAGGTCTGATTTATTTATGGAACTATTTCCAGTATAAGTATAGCAGCAGTTTCGAGAGATGCACAGTCCAAACAAAAACAAATAAAGTTCCAGAGAACTATTCCCAGTAAGCTTGTGGTGGTTAGTATAGCAAGAGCGTAGACAATTGCACAGTCAAAGCAAATAAGGCTTAATTCAGGCAAAACATTTGTAAGCGCAGTATAGCATATATCTCTTGGTAAAAGACTTAGGGGCCTATTTATCACCATCCGCATTCAAGGATGCGGATATGGTGTGATAAAATCGCCCAAATCCGCACTGCGATAATTGATTACATCGCACAGTTGAATCAATTATCGCATGCAGGGACAGAGTTTGCTAGCATCATCGGGGAGTTTTTCGGGAAAAATCCCTTTATGTCCTTCTGCGCATGCACTGCCACCGCCAACATCACCGCTACCGCTTTTGCCAGGTTGGCCCACTGTTGCGACTAACCCCCCCCAACGCGCCACGGACCCCTCCTCCACCTGCAGTAAATATACTTACCAGTCCAGGTAGCTGGTGATCGCTGCTCCTGCAGTGCTGCCGGGTGTCGGATCCTGTGCGCTGCTGTGACCCCCAGTGCTGTAAAGTGAGTTCCCATTTTGCAGTGTCACTTTACTGCACCGGGGTCACAGCGCAGCACATGGAGGCCCCGGCAGCCCGCAGCGGAGCACCGATCACCGGCTCCTGGTCTGGTAAGTATGTTTTTTTTTTTTAAACCAGTGATCAGCTTGTGTGTTCATCGGACACACAGAGCTGATCAGACTGGCCGGTCCCCACACAGCTTTCTCTGCCAGAGAGCAGAGAAATCTGGGCAGAAGGCAGCTTATCACAGTGCTGCCTTGTGATGTCGCCAGACTGAGAAGGCGTTAATATCACAGGGCTCACTGCAAGTTTTTTTTTCACATTTTTTTTTTTAGGAAATTCATTCCAAATCGCATTTCCCATTTTAAGTATGGGGAATGCAATGTGGGTTACTAAAAATAAGTGAATTAAAGGATTTGGAGAAATTTTCCATGAAAACTGGTCCAAAAGCCCTTTATTACATTTAAGTGATACTAAAATAGTGTAAAACGGGTGTGAAAACAACCTGTTTCACATAATTTTAGTAAAAATAATGTTAATAAATATTTATTAACATTATTTTTGGTAAAAAAAAATAATAATGTGAAAAAGGGTGTTTTCTGTTTTCACACCCTTTTAACATTTATTTAGTATCACCAAAATGTATTAAAGGGCTTTTGGAGCAGTTTTCTTGAAAAACTGCTTCATACCCTTTAATTGTCATGGTTTTAGTAACCCACATTGCATTCCCCTTACCTATAATGGGAAATGCGATATGGCCGAATTTACTAAAAAAAAATGTCAAAAAACACAGCAGTGTGCCCTGGTATATTAATGCCAGCTCAGGCTGGCGAAATCACAGGGCAGCACTACAAGATCCCTACTTTTGCACAGCTTTCTCTGACCCCACTCGCACATGTGCAGTTAGGCTGCTGCTCAAGACTCAATCTCATTCTCAGTCAACTGCGCATGTGTGACGGTAATTTTGGGTTAACTTGCGTTCCACTGTGTTCTACTGCACATGCGCGGTGGCCATTTTACATCGGCTTTCCATTCCGCGAGCGGGTTTCATGTTCCATCGTGTCCCAGTGTGCTTTCTGATTAATAGTAAGGATATTACCAAGATACAAATTTAATTTATTTTTTTAAATGGATGCTTGGTGGACAGTTTTATTTTGGCATTCAACCTATTTAGAAACAATAGTGTTATTAAAACTCATCCTCTTTTTAGCCCCCCCCACCCCCTCCTCCCATAAAGGGAGATCTTTAAGATATCAATAGAAATCACAAAAGAAAAATGAGAACAAATAACAGCAATTGGACAGTCAATTGCTTAGTTGAAGTAGTACAAGTGGTCTTCCGACTTACCCTCTGGGATGACGATCGACTCCCAGCAGCAACAACAGCAGCGGCAGCAACAGCAGGCGTACCACTCAAGGATCCTCCGGAGGGATCCCGGTTAGGAGAGGACTCCTCAGTCTTGCCAGTGACATGGCCTGCAGGACTACTGATGTTCCTGACTGAGGAGGAAGTTGACGTTGAGGGAGTTGGTGGTGTGGCTTGAAGGAGCTTATACGCCAGTACCACTGTAATTATATGGTAGGATCACTGTACTTATACGGCAGGATCACTGTAATTATATGGCAGGATCACTTTAATTATACGGCAGGATCACTGGACTTATACGGCAGGATCACTGGAATTATACGTCAGGATCACTGGATTTATACGGCAGTACCACTGGACATATACGGCAGTACCGCTGGACATATACGGCAGAACCGCTGGACATATACAGCAGTATCAATGGACATATACAGCTGTATCCCTGGACATTTACGTCAGTATCACTGGACTGGATTTATACGCCAGTACCACTGGAATTATACGGCAAGATCACTGGACTTATACGGCAGAATCAGGGCCGGTTCTTGGGCGACAATAGGGGGCGTGGCTTTATACAGGGGGTCATTTACACCCCCTGTACAGACTGAAATGATGTGCGGTGCGCGATGACGTCATCACGCACCGCACAGTAAAGGACCTCTCCACGAAGGGAAGAAAGACAAATATGTGAGGTTATTTGTGGACTGTACAGTTGGGATGTAATTAGATAGGGAGACTTTGAATGTTATGTGGGTGGGTCCGGAATTTGATAAGCTTCTCTGAAGAGCTGAGTTTTCAGGGAACACTTGAAGGTTTGGAGACTACAGATGATGATTTATATGTATAAAAAAGTTGCTTGGGGCTGAAAGCTTGGGCAGAGATGAAAGATTGGAAATTTGTTGTTTGGCAGTGTCCAGAGTTTTACGATAAGAGTGGTAAACGGTCTTATACAGTATGTGTGGAAGTCACTTGAAGTACGAGATTTACGCAACTGATGTTCTACTTTACGTGAAAGTTTTTGTAGGTGTCTTGTGAATTTAGAGTGCCTCAGTTTACATCTAAAGATGGAGCCACAGTAGCCGAGAGCGTCTTCGTTCGGGCGGACGTGCGCCCATGACGAAGACGAGCCCCATTCACTAGAATAGGAGATCATCTCTGTGCACTCTCGGCGGGGCTAGGCAGATGGATCGCCTAGTCACGCCGGGAGTACACGCCGGCGATGGAGCCACACTGGATGAGTACAGCTCCATCTGTAAGTCTGTGTGGAGTGTTAATGGTAGCTGGAGCAATTTCCTTGAGTCCTTTTCTTGAGTCTGGTTCAGGTGTGATACAGCAGTCTCAGGAGAGGTGAATGTAGAAAATGGTGAGAATAGGTGTTGCAGAGTGGTGGATAGTTGTTGAAAATTAAGGGTGTTAATATTTCTGTGGGTTTGAGGAGGTTTGGTAGACATTGACTTTGGAGTAATGGAGGAAAGCATACAGGTAATAAGAGTCAGGTTCTGAGATATTTTTGTTTCCGACGCTGTCACAGAACTAGTTGGAGATTAGTATGCAAAGTTGGAGGGTCTTATATAGCTTCTTCACATTCAGAAGATCTAGGCTGGAACCACGTAAAAGGCACAATAATCCACATACCAAAAATAGCAAGAGGTAGTTGGCGAAGAACAGCGACACAAAGTCTTAAACCACAGGTGGTCTTCACCAGGGATTCCCGCAAGGGAATTTGGGCTCAGCTGTGCCCAAATGGGACAGTCTTGGCTCCCTGTCTGGGTCCCCTATGCTATCACTAGAGAGTAAGAATGAGATTCAGTCTAGGAACTGATACCCAAGGGATATCAGACTGGTTCTGATGACTGAAGACTTGAAACTGGCACCGATGATCAGGAAGATTGGACTTGCACTGATTATCTGGAATATTGGATTTACACTGATGGTCTGGAATAATGGATTAGCACTGATGGTCTGGAATATCGTACTTTCACCAGTGGTCTGGAATATCGGACTTGCACCGATGTTCTTGATAATACAATGTATAAATGCCGACAACAGATTTAACAATGGAAGAGACTAGGTCATGGTAAGTGTCCTCAGAAGCAGACTGGTTCAGCAGGGGAGCACAGCTACACCACTCACGCACAGAGCTGTGTGATTTATGGAACTGGCCACCTGTGCCCTGGAAAGCAGCAAGCTATATACCTCTGGGTTGCTCTGGATTGGCTGGAAGTGTCAGATTGGACAGGATTGTTCAGTAGAGAGTCAGCTGCTGGAACCAAGATGGCAACATCTATGGTTTAGGCCCAAACACCAGGAAGTGGAGCACTATGGAGGGTTAAAGTAGGATTATACACAGAATGCTGAATGCGCTGTAAAGAAGCAGCATAAATAGACTTCACTGACAACTAAGCACAATGAGCAGAGACCAGCTGCTGAACACAGGTGACTAATCAGTAGTTTTCAGCAGTAACACAGACTGCAGCTTGTATGCTGAACTACAGGAGTTTTGTCAGAGGAAAGACACCAAACATGAGAAATGTAGTCAGGTTTGTCACAATAAGGTTTTGATTTGAGCGAGAGAAAGGAGTGTTAGTGAATTTAGAAACTGAGCATAATCTGGTGAATACAAGTTCAAGGCAGTGACCCTCCTGATGAGTAGAGGAGTCAGACCATTAGGAAAGGCCATAAGAGGAGGTTAGAAAGAGTAATTCAGGGGCATTGGGAGATTGTGGACTGTCAATAGCGATATTTAATTCACCCATAATGAGTGTGGAAATATCAGAGGATAAGAAGTGAGGCAGCCAAGCAGAAAAATCTTCCAGAAATAGTTTGTGTTGCCCAGGTAGGCGATAAATGGCAGCAACAGAAAAATGGATCAAAATCCTAATAGAATATACTTCAAATGATGAAAATGTGAGTAATGGAGCCAGTGGTAGAACTGTAAAATTTGAAAAATTGGGACAGAAATATTCCAACCCCGCCTCCTTTGCTATTATCAGGCCTGAGGGTGTGTGTGTAGAGAGCAGGCCATCATGTGACTGTAGTACTGTAAATAAATATCAGCATGTGATAAATATTGAAATAACACCCATGTATTATTCAGATCATCCTGTTAATGCACTATAAAATGTGGTTGAGGTTTTCCCTATTAGTAGAATAACTTGCTGTTGAAAGACTTACGCAATGGCGTCCTCTCCACTGAAGTATTACCAATCTGATGATTTGAATGCAAAACTAATGCTTAAATCATATTTTTCAGCAACAGTGGATAAAAATATTTTACAGGATACAGTCATATTGCCAATGAAGCTACTTCACAAAGTGTTTTCCACAGGTATGTATGTAGATAGAGTATGCAGTGTTTGTTAGGCTGCATCATGTATTCCATTGTATACAGTAGTGCAAAATGTGGGATAGACACTGGAGGGATATCACTGGCCATATCATTATAATTCTCCAGTATCTGTCTTTCATTCTTTTATAGATTTACACAGAACCTTGCTTCTACCCTGTACATGTGACTGAAATGATATTTGATAAGTTCATTCCCCTGCAGGGCAGGATAAAAGCTAGTGTGTGTGCCCCAGGGCAACAAATGTGTGGGGACCCCACCAATAAAATTGACTGCGCACCCCACCGTTGTCACTGCTTAGCCCCTAAGGGGTGCAGGAGAGAGTGTGAGTGGAGTGAGTGAGAGACAACAGGGTGTCAGGGAAAGACAGAGAAATAGTGGGTAAAAGGCAGAGAGAGAAGGAGAGAGAGGGGGAGAATGAGAGAGAGAGAGACAATTTCAGAAATAGAGAGAGAAGAGAGAGATAGAGAAAAAGGGTGTCAGAGAGAGAGAGAAAAGATGTCAGGAGAGGAGCGGGAAAGAGCGAGTTGGTGTGAGGTGTCAGGGAAAGAGAGGTGGGTCAGGAAAAGAGAGAGGATGTCAGTGCAAGAGAGAGAGAGGATGTCAGGGAAAGAGATAAAGAGAGGGGAGAGTAAGAGAGAGAGGGTGTCAGAGAGAAAGAAAGAGGAGAAAGACAGAGAGGGGAGCAGTAGAAAGAGGGTGATGGAGAAAGAGAGAGGGGTGAGAGGGGAGAGAGTGAAGGTGTCAGAGAGAGGGATAGAGTGGCAGCACTTCAGAGAGAGTGAGGTCGTGTCAGGGAGAGAGATAGCGTCAGGGGAGATAAAGAGGGTAAGACAAAGAGAGGGAGAGACAGAGGGAGAGACAGAGAGACATGTTGAGGAAGGAACGGGGAAAGACATGTTACAGTCTGGCTAGGCTTCAGCACAGGTCTCTAATGGGGCAGATGCTTCATGGCATTAGGCCATGCCCCCTTTCATATCTGCAAATCACAACACTGCTGTCAGGAGCCAGCTAGGTAGGGGTAGAGTGGGTCTTTTCCTTATAAAACTGCTGAAAGTATATTTTCCATTTCTTTTTGGGTATATCCATACTGTATGTCTGGTAAGTATGGGGACTATTTATGAAGCAGTGAAAAGTGTGGAGAAGTGAACCAGCGAAGAAGTTGCCCTTTTCAACCAATCAGTTATTATGTATAATTTTATAGAATGCACCTTACAAATGTTACCTCAACACTGATTGTTTGCCATGGGCAACTTCTCCACTGGCTCACTTCTCCACTCTTTTCACTGCTTCATGAATAGAAACCTATATATCTTTTATCACATAGGGGGGAATTCAATTGGGCACAAGGATTTCACATAAAAAAACACCTTGCACACAATTTTGGATTGCCACAGATATGCGCACTTCTGATACCCATAGTAGTCAATTTAAAAAAAGTGGTCTTGGGTTTTTAAGCTCTGAATACCCTACGATGTGTGAAAAAGAAAAAAACAGATACTCACCTCTCCGGAGGTTTCTGGTGGTCTCTGTGGCTCCCAGTGGTCTTCCCTCCATCTTCACACTGGGGAGGGAGCTGCTGGGAGGTGAGGGGGATGCTGAAAGATGTTATTGCTGCCTCTGGGAAGGGATCACACAAATGGGGAAAGGGGTGGCCACCCACACCGAGGGTCACACAAACTCAGCACATACAGTACTCACAATATTTACAAACACTTACACACACTCACACACATTACTACCCTCATCGCTGCTGCAGGAGACTAGGTCCCTACACTGGTGAAGACATCACCTTGGAAGAGAAGTTTTTACAGAATTATAAAGCTAACTGGAGAATTCTAATTGCTTAATTAGGCCTCAGAAAGGGTGGAGGTGAAGGGGATTGGTGCCGCTGGGGTGACAGAGCAAGTTCTGCTGATTTTTCCTAAAAATAACAAGTTCAGGAAAAATCAGACTTGCTCTAGGGGTGCGTGAAAAAAGATATAGAAGATATATATAGATATCCCAGCATCTCATATTCTGTCCTCTAATTGAACAGTAAAACTCTGGAGCAGCGGGAAAACCCCCGCACCATGGGATTTTTAAATTTCCCACCCTCTATTGAAGTCTCCCCATAGCTTCTGCATAGTAATCTCTTTAATACGCTAATTCTCATGTACTGAATTATATTCTGTAACTGGCTTGAGTTTCCTTCTACTAGGTGTTATATTGTTATGATTTTTTATTTTATATTTATAACATTTCTCTAATTAAGTACAATAAAATGATAACTTCAAATTTCATAATGATATTGACCTTACAAATGTGTCCACATATACTTAGCCTCAAAATGCCACACAGCGCAAGACACCAGGAACAACTGAGATGCAGAGGAGCAGCAAACCATATTTTTCTTATTTGCAACTTATTCAAATTGCAGATGACATAAAAATTCCACTCACAGTGTTCCAGATCCTTTGGGCTGCCACTTGTAGTTTTTTGCACCCAGTTTCTTTATCTGAATAAGACACAAGACGCTAGCTGCGTCTCAGCCCCCCAGACCTCACTTGCCAAGATGGGTTCTTTGCCACGATTTAAGCAACAGTGCATGAGGGAACATCTGTATATAAATTTGCATTTACAGTTGACATTTTTGCTAGTGTCAATGTATAATTATGTCCCATATGAATCAGATTGTTTAACCCCTTCTCTTTGGAGAACAAGCGGGACTTGTCCACCAAGTGTACAATAAGACTGCAGCAGACAAGCCCCACTCACCCTTGCTCACACACAGAAAAAGCCTTCTTAACTCTCCTCCTCCGGTCTTAACAACTGGTGGGGACACCTGGCAGCCCCCAGGTCACATCTGGAAGCACAATTAAAAAATACAAAAAAAAACAAAGAATACAAATTGTGGGGGCAGTGATTTTAAGTACCTCTAACCCCAAAACCTACAAAGATGGTGCTACACTAGTTTTAAATAGGGCACTTCCCTCTTTCAACTGCAGTGCCCACATCACAGTTAATGTTTGGTGACCAAACGCCCTCCACTGCAGAAAAATAAAAAATATGTAATCCAGGCATGGGGGAAGAGTTCACTCAACCTGGCTACAAATAATTAAGGGGCACCAATTTTTGAAATAGAGGCATCCCGTATTTCAAAGATTGAGGCCCCTTAGTATGTATTGCCTAGTGATCACTTGTGATCACCAGGCAATTTTACCCCATGTTATGGAAAACTTACATTTTCCATATATTTGGGGAGGGGGGCACTTCATACCCTATCATCCCCATAATGACAACTGCAACCAAGTGTGCACCCTTATTTAAAAGTATTGACTCCCCACTTTCAAATAATGTGTCCTACTAGCAGTTATTGTGCAGACAGTATTACCCTGCGCTACAGAAAACAGACATATACTGTATGGCTGGGAAGGCGCTATCATGCCCATTAGCACAATACATCTGTCACCTACATTTCAAAGAGAGTCCCCTCTATAAAATGATGTGGCCCTCTTAGCAGCAATTATTAGTGATAACCAGAAAATACCACCCAGGGCTGTGCAAAAAAATAGTTTTCCAGAAATGTGGAAAGGGCACATTGTGCTCTAACTCCCCCATACTGACCCGCACACATGGCCACCGAGAGTCAGGGAGCCAGGGTTATCTTAATGATTCTAGGGGCCTTTGAGCAGGGTTGGGCTGAGCTGGGGAGCATCTGCTTCCCTGGCTGGGGTCTCCAGAGCTTCTTGGAAGGCAGAATGCTGTCCAATACAATCAGAGCAACCAGACAAAATTCTCTACCTGCCTCCCAGCCTGCAGCAAGAAAGTGAATGTCTGTCAGCATGCTAATTGGTGGATGGTTGGAGCTATCCATCAATCAAAGTGCTAACCGCCATTCATGTGCAGAGACAGTGCCAGACAGCAGGAGGTGTAATTTATGATTTTTTTTTCCAATTATTTCCATGAATGAGTGGATATGGGCTCCAGTACATTGCTTTGACCAGGGCCTAAAATTTTGTTAAAATGACCCTGGGGTGAGCAGGTACTAATTACCGAGAGCCAGGCTTGCTGGAGGGTCTCAGCAGGGGTCTACCTCTGCCACATCCCTGGCCCCCCTCTTCCTGTCAGCATCCTACAGTATGTCTCCCCAACCCAACACACGCTGCAGTGTGCTGGGCTGCACTGGGGCCATGGAGGCTGCTTCCTCCTCTACTTTGTGGGGTGAAAGCAATCACACTGTTGACTGCCCCTGGACTAGCCCCTGACTGAGGTCCTCATGGCACCCCCCACCTTGATCAGCATGGCACTGAAAATAACATTTGTCATCATTTTTTTAAGGGGATGTGGACACGCCTCCTGCTACGCCCTTTACATTATCTGTGCCCATCCAAGCCCTCTACAGCCCTGCCCACATGTTCATGAAGGAGGCGAGTCTCCTCTTTAAAACAATGTACCCTCTTAGCAGACTATAAGGGTCTATTAATGAAGCAGTGAAAAGAGTGGAGAAGTGAGCCTGTGGAGAAGTTAGCCATGGCACCAATCAGCTGCTCCGTATAATTGTATAGTATGCAAATTATAAATGTTACTTCAATGCTGATTGGTTGCCATGGGCAACTTCTCCACACTTTTCACTGCTTCATGAATAGACCCCTACAGGGCCAGACTGCCCATCTGGCACTTCTGGCAAATGCCAGAAGGGCCGATGGGCTGGTGGGCCGGTCCTGTCAGGCAGAGAGCCAGGAAGGCCGCGCGTAGCACAGCCTCCTGCTCTCTGCTCTGGCTGCTCCCCTGCCTCCCTTCCTGTCTACATAGAAATGCAGGCATGCCGTGAGTCCATGTCCCCATGACTCGTGGCACGCCCCCGTGTGCTGGTCATGTGCCCCCACTCCCCCATCCATCTCCTTGGAAACGGGGGCATGCCGCAAGTCCACGCCCTGCTGACTCGCACCATGCCTCCAACTTTAGTGCTTGCGCGGCCCCGTACACAGCACGCGCCCCTTCATGTGCACACGCGCAAATACATGCCAGGGATGATTTCGGACCCCAGTCCGTCCCTGGACACCTAACATACCCCTTTCACATCTCCAATGCCGTATCCCACCCAGGAATTGGAAACGGGACCTTCCTGGGTGGGATCCGCCATTGGAGGCTAAGCGCTGGCTTCCCGACCCGGCAATTTGCCTGGTCGGTTGCCAAAGTGGTGGGGAACGGAGCCAGCAACGGGGCAGAGGCGGGAGTTGAGCTCATCTCCACGCCGCCTCTCCCTATGTAGTAAACGGGTCCCGGGCCGAATCCATATACGCTGCCACGGAACCGGTATTCAAACCGGGAATAACACTTCTTATAACACGGGTTGAATTACCAGGTCAGCGACCCAGGAATTCGGCCATGGCCCTTTCACACCGCACATTGACCCGTGTCGATACCGGGTTATTTATGCGATGTGAAAGGGGTATAACTGAAACATTGCACAAAAAGTTACATTTTCCACAGTTGGGATGGGGCAGGGCGGGGGGGGGGGGGGGGGTTTGATCTAAAGCCCATATATTCCTCATATTTTGTTAAAAAATTAATCTCTCATTTAACATGGTAGGTTTTCTAGCTTTTAAAATGGTTGGCCCTGTTGGGCTACAATATTCTTCCTACATAAAGTAAGCATTTAACTTGAGACAGTGAATATTTCACTGCATTTTACTATTTTGGAAAGGTGGGTTATTGATTTGGTTTATTTGTTTTGTTTTGTTTTACATATGATAGAATGAGTAAAAAAAACTAATGGTATTTTCTAAATATACAAAGTATTCTGGGAAAATAAACAAGGTACTGTACAGTATATTTTGTGTAGGTACTGCATAAAAAAAAAATCTGTTATATTGATGTTGGAATGTGACAAGCACAAATGTGAAAAAAAATACCTCAGCACCAGGGTCAGAAAACCATCAGCAGTGAAGGTATTTAATAGTTTTAAACAATCTTTATCTTTTTAAATTTATGTGATTGATACAATACAACAAATGTCCCCATATACATGGTCAAGTCACATTATTATGACCACCAGCTACTGTAGGTGCAGTGACCATCCATTTGCTTCGGAGCCCCATACACAGCAGGGTTTGCTAAACTGTCATTTTAGACACACGTCTGGTATCCCTCAGGTTCATTTTTATGGTGAGCTACTCCACTGTAGCGTGACGGTCGGCCTTCACGCACCTTCGAAGTGGACGTTTACCTCTCACATCAATGGCACGTGGATCTCCGCAGTTTCCATGTCGGTGATTCACAATGGTGCCAGTTGTCCAGTCATGATACACCTAAACCACAGAAGCAGGCAAACATTTCACAAACTGCCCTGTTTCAGAAACCTGCCACTCTTGGCCCAAAAGCCGCTAATCATACCTTTTTGCAACTTGGATAAATCACCCCTTTTACCCATGACAGCAACGAGTGATATGTGTGCAGACGGCCTATCGCACACCTTATATACCCACCAAGCCAGTGCACAACACGTGACGTACTACATGGGCCAAATGTAGGAGGTGGTCATAATAATAGGACTCGACCGTGAATAAAAATGTATCAGTGGGGAGTGTGTACTACAAGCTTCATTTGCTCATTGGAAGTTCTGCTTGAATGATTATAAATGGTCTGTAAAGCACTGTTTGATAAGTAGCCACTTTATAAATAATTATTAATAAATATGTGAATAAATGTGGACAACTGTGCAGTTCTGTGCTGCGTCCAATGCACACCACCCAATATCAACTTTTTGAATTTTTGTCTGTTGGATCCTTACATCCACCCTCTGTGAAGCTCCTAGAATTGTGGTGCCTGATTTTGTTTTAGGAGTAATTAAAAGGTAAAGTGACACAGTGCCAGGTAGGGTATCTCATAAGACTTCTACTGAGTTTGGCATGATTTATTGACAGTTATATTTTCTACGATCATAACGGAAACTCAAAAATAACGACAGGTACTCCATGTTAACAGAGTACATTTCAACATTGGCATAATGTCGACAACTTGCTCTTTCCCTAAGCCAAACCCTAACTATAACCCTATTGTTGACAGTATGACTAAATAGACATGGCATATGTCTTCATTTTAGCCAGGTTAACATAGTAAAATAAGACAATGTGGTGTAGAAATAATGACTGTCTATATAGTCCTTGTCAACATGAGGCTGCATAGCCTTCTACTTAAGTGAGGGATACTCTACGCTGAATGGTGTTTTACTTTTCCTGATTTCATTTTATTACAAATTGATTTTTTTTTTCTACAGAAAACATTAGAGGAAATATCCTAATTGATCTAACTGCTGGTCCCATCATCTCTCAACTCTTCCCAGCCTGTGCATTATTCAAAGAAATTATCATTTTAGACTGTAATGACCCATGTGTCGAGGAACTGAAAAAATGGGTGAATAAAGAGCCAGATGCCCATGATTGGACTTTTGCTGCACAAATTGCAGCCGAGGAAGGAGATGCAAGGTAATTATATAATTATATTTTAATTATTATCCATAAACTTGTTAGCAGCCCGTCAGAATGATGGAACAACAGAACAGTAGTGTCAGCGGCGGCGGCTGTGCTGCCTGAATGGAGCAACGTTTGAATTGCTCCATCAGGCACCATCTAATGGCTGCCGGTGTGCAAAACACTTGAATTGCCTCCATAGAGGTGTGGAGCAGCGTTAGCTTTTTATTATATAGGATGGTAAAAAATCAAAAAAGTGCTAAAAATCTGATCTACGTCAGGTCTGATAAAATTGTCTTACTTGTAGGAACAGAACACCTAATAAAAAAAATCTAAATCCCATCAATTGTATTGATTACAAATGGTGAGCTAATAAGAGATGATATCTATTACATAAAGATGACTGCTGATAGAAATTAGATCATCAAGTTATGTGCGGGGTGGAGCGGCTCGGCTGCCATGGTAGCTTTGACCTGCCTCCGGTTTGTCTTCACACAGCCAGGTCTTTCCCTATTCTAGTCATGTGAGGTGGTCCCGCCCCAGGGACGTCTTTTTATATGGGCTCAATGGGCAGTTGTACTAGGGCCCCAGAAGTATAACGGCCCTAGGCTGATAGTTGAGGGTCCCATTTTTCCATGGGCACCAGATATTTTAAAATCATCACTGGGGAACCAGACATATCCGACTTCAAAGCATTGACTCCCATCTGAGCCTGTTAATTGCTCTTTCGAGCCAGATACTGTATCTCAGGTTTTGTCTGACATAGAGTTTTTCTAAGGGTATATTCCAAAAGTTGGGAATCTTCCCTTTCGGTGGACACTGACAGATCGTCTCTACTATGCCCAGAACCAGAGATATCAGCCTTCCAGCAGCTGGTCCCTGCTCCAGCTCTACACGCCTGGTATACAGTTTTATATTTTTGTCGGGTGGATTGCTCTGGCTCCTGAACTCTGATCCCCAGGTCCCCAGTACCTCCTGAAAGGTGGTACTCTCTAGTTTATTTTTTTTTTTATCCCATTGAAAGCTAAGATATTTATTTACAGGAAATGGAGATATCTGCAATTAAGCAAGCAGCCCTCCCACCAGAAAATTAAAAATATTAAGACCAATCCACTATCCACCCCTCCCCTGCATATTAAACATCCCCTACCACCCTGGAAGTCATGTACTGGGGCTCCTTCATTCAGCCCATTGCCTCCATCAACAGTTTAGTGTTCTACCTCCCACCTCATCTGTGCAGTAAAGGAGCAAAAACAAGAAATTACTGTTCCAGGTTCTACATGCTGAGCAGAAGATAGAACACCCTCTACTGCCTGATGGACATCAAAGCTGCCGTTGATAGCATGCCCCATTACTACTGCTGGAGGATGGGTAGAGGCCCCAGTATATTACTTTGCCCAGGGGCCTGCACTGCTGTTAAGACGGCCCTGTCATGCCTTGCAGTTCCAAAGTGACAGGGTGGGGTGGGTGCAGCTGGGGTGACCTGACATATACCATATCCCATTTACTAGTATTCCATATGACATTCCCCTGTTCCTCCCAGAGCATTCACTGGAACTGTGGATGGAACAATACATTACATCACAGAATGGGTTTCAACACACAAGCTAAGACCGAATAAACAGCAACAGAATAATTTACTTTATACCTCCAAACAAATCATTTCCTGGGGGAGGACCATTATATTAGCCTTGGGTCACCATCTACTACACTTATATTCTTGTTACATTTACAGCTGACATGAGCAGTACTAAACCTTCTTACGATGGGAGTTTTTTTTCTAATACCAATAATCTGACAGTGACAATCCCTGTGGCCTAACCGCTCACTTGCATTGCATAAGGTCTAATCGTGGCTCCATCTGCACCGCAGCGCGCCCACTGAGGATCGCTTATCGCAGCGCCTGGGAAGCGCGTGCGTGTGAGACATGCACGTGCCCATTCACTGCTATGGGAGCGTCTCAGTGCACTCCCGTAGCGCAGATAGGCGCTGGATCATCTAGTAACACCGGGTGTACACGTTTGTGATGGAGCCACATTAGATGAGCTCGGCTCCATCTGTATACACACTTTGATGTAACCCCACTCTACTGCTGTTGCTGTTATCAAATATTCCAGAACTCTTTAGCTCAAGGTGTCTACAAAGGGGGTTTGTCAGCAAGAACAGCTGTCAGCAGTGACTGTAGCAAATTCACTATGAAATGAGTGGAGAGATATCTGTCCTAGTTCAGCAGCCCCCTCAGTTATTCCTCCTTGGTGCCCCCCTGACAGCTGGAGCTCAAAAGGGCAGTGCTTCCACTGCCTCTAGGAGTTACACCATTGTATACACCCCATAATGTACCAGGCATAGAAAGTAAAGATGAGCGGGTTCGGTTCTCAGAGAACCGAACCCCTCTGAACTTTGCCTTCCGAGTCTGGATCCGAGCCAGGCTCGGATCTTCTCTCTTGACTCAGAAACCCGAACTCGGCAAAACGTCATCATCCTGCTGTTGGATTCTCGTGGGATTTGGATTCCATATAAGGAGCCGCGATTCGCGGCCATTTTCACTCCAGTCTCGGAGAGTGAGAGGACGTGTATTCAGTGTGCTCAGTCTCTGTTTATTGGGGCAGGAAAGTGGGGTGACAAGTGTTGTGCTGCTAAGTCCAGTCCATCTATCCAGTGTAGCTGTAAAGTGGGTTAGTCAGTGTATTGTGCTGTATCAGTCCAGGCAGTCACAGTGTTGGAGTTCTCTGCTGCCATATATCCAGTGTCCTGTGTTATCAGTAATTCCATTGACGATATACGCTGCTGCTATATATATATCCACTGCTGCAGTATAACAAATTACAATTATATTATTATTAACAACCTGTTGGGCTGCATCAGACCAGTGGTAGTTTTTGCATCATGTGCTGTTTGGGGCCTATTTTTTAAATCTGCCATCCTGTCTGCCACTGCAGTGCCACTCCTAGATGGACCAGGTGTTTGTGCCACACACTTGTGTCGCTTAGCTTAGTTATCCAGCTACCTAATTGCACCTCTTTTTCTTCTTTGCATCATGTGCTGTTTGGGGACTAGTTTTTGAATAGTGCCATCTTGTCTGCAACTGCAGTGCCACTCCTAGATGGGCCAGGTGTTTGTGCCGAACACTTGAGTCGCTTAGCTTAGTCATACAGTCACCTCGGTGCAACTTTTAGGCCTAAAAACAATATTGTGAGGTATGAGGTGTTCAGAATAGACTGGAAATGAGTGGAAATGATTGTTATTGAGGTTAATAATACCGTAGGAGCACAATTACCCCCAAATTCTGTGATTTTAGCTGTTTTTATGTTTGTTTGTTTTCCAAAAATGATCCAGATCCAAAACCAAAACCAAAACACGAAAGGGTGATTTTGGCAAAACCAAACTAAAACACAAAACACGAAACGTGCCCGCCGCACATCTCTAATAGAAAGAGGTCCATTTTCGTATAATTAATTGCCCTGTGTGTTGAAGATAGCAAATGTCCGTGAGGTACAAATGCATTAATCATTTGAGAGAGATAAAGTGGTGATGTTGCCTATAGCATCCAATCAGCTTCTGTCATTTTATAAACTGTGCTAGATAAATAATAGCTATAATTGTGTTGGTTGCTATGGGTAACTTCTCCACTCTCCCATCTAGAAGGTTTATTACATCCCCCCCATAATATCTACAATTTTAACATGATAGTGACATGTTTATTTTTCATTTCAGTGGAAGCTATAAAGATATAGAAGCTATGGTGAGAAGAAAAGTGAAATGTATTGAGAAGTGTGACCTGGCCAAGGAGAACCCTACATCTCCAAGAGAGCTTCCAAAGGCAGACTGCATCCTCTCTGTCCGAATGCTGGATGTTGTTTGTGAAGATAAGAATGCGTACCGCAGAGACCTGAGACATATGTCATCTCTGCTAAAAGTTGGGGGGCATTTACTATTGATTGCAGATATCCACTCTTCTTTTTATTTTGTCGGGGAAGATAAGTACCAGCTAGTAGATTATGATGAAAACTTTCTACAAGAAACTCTAAATGATGAAGGTTATTTGGTTAAAGCTTTTATACCAATAGAATTGGAGGGATCCTCTGATCTCTATGAAGTTAAAAAATCAATACTTGTTGTTGCTCAAAAACAATGATAATCTTTCTTAATGACTTCAAGGCTGGAGGGTTTACACCCCCCATGACCGAATATTTAGAGTGCATCCATTGGTGGTGATTAACTTTATTTCTGAGATTCCCATGGTGAATTTAGTTTCTCTCAGTAGAGACAAAGCTTTCTTTGGTAATATTTTGGGATAGAGGGGATTCTGCTATATACAGAAAAATAGGCAAATTTTGGGGAAAATCTTTTAAAATTCTTCTTTATGTTACATTGTCCATTAATATAGAAATAAGTAACCTTACACTATGTCACCCACACCCGTAAATTGTTACACTGTGTGAGGAGTATTATACTTGTGTGACACCAGACATGCGATGCCTAGAATAATAACCTAGAACCAGGATAATTGTGGACTCCACAGAGAGCCACACAACACCTTCACAAAACAATAGGGGTAATTCAGAGTTGATCGCAGCAGCAAATTTGTTAGCAGTTGGGCAAAACCAGGGCCCTCATTCCGAGTTGTTCGCTCGGTATTTTTCATCGCATCGCAATGAAAATCCGCTTAGTACGCATGCGCAATGTTCGCACTGCGACTGCGCCAAGTAACTTTGCTATGTAGAAAGTAATTTTACTCACGGCTTTTTCATCGCTCCGGCGATCGTAATGTGATTGACAGGAAATGGGTGTTACTGGGCGGAAACACGGCGTTTCAGGGGCGTGTGGCTGAAAACGCTACCGTTTCCGGAAAAAACGCAGGAGTGGCTGGAGAAACGGTGGGAGTGCCTGGGAGAACGCTGGGTGTGTTTGTGACGTCAACCAGGAACGACAAGCACTGAACTGATCGCACAGGCAGAGTAAGTCTGAAGCTACTCTGAAACTGCTAAGTAGTTAGTAATCGCAATATTGCGAATACATCGTTCGCAATTTTAAGAAGCTAAGATTCACTCCCAGTAGGCGGCGGCTTAGCGTGTGTAACTCTGCTAAATTCGCCTTGCGACCGATCAACTCGGAATGAGGGCCCATGTGCACTGCAGGGAGGTTGGGGGGGCAGATATAACATGTGTAGAGAGAGTTAGATTTGGGTGTGGTGTGTTCAAACTGAAATCTAAATTGCAGTGTAAAAATAAAGCAGCCAGTATTTACCCTGCACAGAAACAATATAACCCACCCAACTCTAACTCTCTCTGCAAATGTAATATCAGCCACACCTGCAGTGCACATGGGGGGTCATTCCCAGTTGATCGCTCGCTAGCAGTTTTTAGCAGCCGTGCAAACGCTATGCCGCCGCCCACTGGGAGTGTATTTTAGCTTAGCAGAAGTGCGAACGGCTGTATCGCAGAGCGCATGCAAAAAAAAATTGTGTCGTTTCAGAGTAGCTCAAAACCTACTCAGCGCTTGCGATCACTTCAGCCTATTCTGTTCCGGATTTTACTTCACACACCCGCCCAGCGTTCGCCCAGCCACTACTGCATTTTTTCTGGCACGCCTGCGTTTTCCCAAACACTCCCTTAAAACGGTCAGTTGCCACCCAGAAACGCCCACTTCATGTCAATCACTCTGCGGCAATCAGTACGACTGAAATGCATCGCTAGACCCTGTGCAAAACGTCATAATTCGTTGTGCCTATACGTCACGCATGCGCATTGCGCCACATGCTCAGAGCTGTCGTTTTTAGCCTGATCGCTGCGCTGCGAACAAATGCAGCTAGCGATCAACTCGGAATGACCCCCATGGTTTTGCCCAACTGCTAACAAATTTGCTGCTGCGATCAGATCTGAATTACCCCCAATATCCTTGGTGTCTGTACATTGCCAAGATGAAAACTGATGTTACAGTACCCAGACGTCTGACGCAGAAAAGTTCTATATACTGTAGCAAGAAATACTTCATTGAAGGCTGGAGCTGTATAAGAAAATATATAATATCTATCTGGGTGGGTTATATTGTTTCTGTGCAGGGTAAATAGTGGCTGCTTAATGTTTACACTGCAACTTAGATTTCAGTTTGAACACACCCCACCCAAATCTAACTCTCTCTGCACATGTTACATCTGCCCCACCTGCTGTTCAATATGGCTTTGCCCATTAGAGAAAGATTTTGCTTTTGTGATTAATGCTGAATTAGTCCCTTAGTGCATAACGTTCTTTGTAGTGGAACAAACATTTGATACAAGTTCCAGTATGCTCACCTATAGTGACCTCAGTGCATAGACATATGGAGGATGTTGAATCCCATTTTATACTTCCAGTGAAAAGGAGCTAAGGCCAAATATCCAAGTTCCCAAACTCCGCCATTACAGTCCATGTATAAAGGACACTGGCGTTTCTCTAATGGGTGCAGTGTGTGCGGTGCACACGGGCCCCTGAGTCCAGGGGGCCACACCGCACACACTGCACCCATTTCTCCTATACTTACCTTTCCGGAGTCCATCGCTGACCGTGTGTGGGCACCCTCCTATCCCATAGCTGTTGCGCCGCTGCTAGCGCTCTCAGCAATGTAGACTCTGGCACAGTGGCGAGTCTACAGCGCATGCGCAGGACTCCAAAAAGTTGGCGCGGTGGCCATTTTTCGGAGTCCTGCGCATGCGCTGTAGACTCTGGCACTGTGCCAGAGTCTACAGCACTGAGTGCTCTAACAGCAGCGCAACGGCTACGGGAGAGGAGGGTGCCCACACATGGAGTCTGCACATGGGTCTCCTCCTCTCTAGACACGCCCCTGTTAAAGGCTATCCATGCTTGAGCACAAATGACTTAATTAGTACCTCAGTCAATTTGATTTAACCATCTGAACTCAAGCATGGTTTTCCTTAATATCTGCACTATGGCAGACTTTGTAATGTGTAACTTGTTGCAAAGTTGTGAATCAAACCTAGATTGTTCTTGTCTGTGTAAGTAACTATGGCTTTAAATAAATCCGTGTTCAACCTAAACACTTGTGTTCCTCCATTGTGATGTTTTCTTCATTGGTATAGTCACAAAGAAAGACAAATAGTGCACTATACACAAGGACATGACCAGAGACAACTGCACAGGGGGCCTGATCCATGTTTGTACCCACATGCTTTCACAGCTGCGATTTATCAGACTACGGAATTGCTAATCTTCTAAAGTGAAGATGCCACCCTGAAAAGAATATAGACACCCACCGGAGCCATCGCAAAGTCCACAGGAACTGTTGACACGTACGCAGCATTAATGCAATAGTGAGGAACATCGACTCTTCGAGTTAATCTATAGTCACACGCAGGGGTGTAGCGAGGGTGGCTACAGGGGCGCACTTGCTCCGGGCACAAAAAAAGATAGAGGGCACGCTGCCGTTCAGCCCCCCCCCCCCCCCCCCTTCTCATCACAGGCCACTGTACTGGCAGCCACAGAGCAGGAGGAGAAGCAGAGGGGACGCACACTGACTCGGACTCAGAGACTAGGTAGGGAACAGGGCAGGCCAAGGGCGACAGAAGGAGACACTGATAGCCGGCACATGAGGGAGCTCCGTCTGCCCTCTTTATATGTGTCACTGTGTGTTTGTAGCTGTGCAGCAGGGTTAATTATGTCCTCCAGCACCACTCTCTGTCCCAGCTATTGCAGCACCTCTCTTTTTCCTGGAAGCTGCAGCATATGTCTCTACTTCAGATGCTGCAGCACCTCTTTCGGCCTAGTCTTCTGCAGAACCTCTCTCTGCCAAAGCTGCTGTAGCACTTCTCTCTACATTGATGCTGCAGCACCTCTCTCTGTCTCTCAGGCTGCTGCAGCACCTCTTTTTGCCCCACAGGCTGCTGCAACACCTCTCTCTGCCCCTAAGACTACTACAGAACCTCTTTCTGCCCCTCAGGATGATGTGGTGCAGCTCTCTCTGCCCTTCAGGCTGCTGCACACAGCTCTTTCTCTGACCCTTAGGCAATTCTGGCACATTGTTTTCATTGAAGCATAGTGGAATAAGCAGGTCTTGGATGGCAGTTCTAGGGAATTATTTTCATTAAGGCATTGGGGGTTTATCAAAATCGGGGGGTGGGAGCAATTTTGGTGAATTATTTTTATTGATAGTGGGGTTTTCAGTTCTCTGGGAGGGTGTCACATTTGAGGCATTATTTTCATTGAGGCATTGAGAGATTATCAGATCTGGGCAGGGGCCAGTTTTGGGGCATTATTTTAATTCAGATATTGGGTGGGTCATCAGGTCCTTGGGGGTCACATTTGGGACTTTGTTTTTATCGAGTAATTAGGGGCCTGTGAAGACAGGTCAGTCGGGGCATATATAGTGTTTTTTATTTATTTGAAATAAGTGAATAGTTAAATACAGCTACTTCCATAGTGGCTCTATAATGGCATAATGTGTATAAGGGGCTCAACCATTGTGTGATGTGTATAACGGGCTCTACTGTGTGGCGTAACGTGTATAAGGGGCTCTACTGTGTGGCATAATGTGTACAAGGGGTACTACTATGTGGTGTAATGTGAATAATGGACACTACTTTGCAGTGTAATGTGAATTAGTACTATTCTGTGGCCATCCACCTTCCCAGTGAAGCTATGTTTTGTGGCAAGTTAACTTTTGTTGGGAGCCAATTAACCTGCCAGTATACTTTTATGGGAGGAAACCAGTGTACCCGGAGGAAACCCACACAAACACGGGATAATACACAAACTCCACACAGTTGTGGCCATGGTGGGAATCATACCCATGACCTCATTGCTGTGAGGCAGTAATTCTAACCATTACACCGTCCATACTGCCATATTGTTGTTGCAAGCCTTCAGCATGCACTGACCCTATTTTAAACATGGGAGGCACCCAAAGGAAACTTTTGCCCTGAGCTCCATAAGGTCTAGATCCGGCCCTGTCACCAATTTGGGATTTTTAAATATTGTTTCTTTTAAAATGTAACATGTCACCACATGTTGGCTAGGCCCCCAATTCAGTACAGGGGAGTGGGCGCCAAAATATACTCTTGCTCCGGGCACTATGGTGCCTAGCTGCTCCTCTGGTCACACATACTGTACATGACTGCTACTAAAGGCAGATACACGCCCACATTTTTGTCACCATTCCCCATTACCTTCCTCAAATGGTCCTTTCCTGTCAATCACACTGCATTAAAAATCTCACTGCACCGGTACGATATGATTACAGCACATGCGCAGGCTGCCGATAATTGCTCAGTTGCGTGATCGGCCATTGTGCACAAACCCAGGGGGCATAGGATAATAAATACTTTAGGTGTCTTTGTTAGATGTACAGTAAGAGCTGGGGGGCATCAATTTTAGTTCTTGCCACAGCTACTAAAATTCCTGGTTACAGTTCTGACTTTGTTTATTGATAAATAAAATTTTTACAGGTAGGTACTTCTTACAATTTTTTTTCAGTTTTGTTCAGTGCAGGTGACCATTATATCAGAAAGACCTGAGATTGGTGATTCCAATCCCCTTACTCTGCATTAACAACTCTTACAGTAAATTGAAAAAGCTGCAGGAAAGGGGAACATCCTAGTGTTAGGAGATTTTAACAATCCGGATATAAATTGGAGTAACGATTCATGTGTAAAACTAAAAACTAGGAGCAGCAGGTTCTTAAATACATTAAAGGATCAATACTTGACTCAATTAGTCGAGGACCCAACTAGAGGTAAAACTACCTAGTTATTACCAATAATGTGTACATTATATCAAGCACTAAAGTTGTGGAGACCTTGGGAAACAGTGACCACTATATGATCACATTCAACATTAGTTTCAAGAAACATAGCTATAAGGGAACAACTAAAACATTTAACTTTAGAAAAGCTAACTTTAATATGCTGAGGCACTAAATGACATTGACTGGGAAGTTTTGTTTCATGGTAAAGACACAAAGGAAATGTGGGTTGCTTTAAAAGGGTTGCTTGATAGCAATATTCAAAAATTCATTCCCATGAGCAGTAAACACAGGAGTACTAAACACAAGCCAAGCTGACTTAATAAGGAGGTCAAAGAAGCAATGGCTAAAAAGAGGCGTGCTTTAAAACATTTAAATCTAATGAAGGGGAGGAGTCATTCCAGTATTATAAGGAATGCAATAAAAAATGCAAAAAAGTAATAAGGGCAGCTAAAATTGTAAACAAAAAGCAAATCCCTATAGAGAGTAAAACCAATCCTAAAAAGTTTAATAAATACATAAACAGTAAAAGGATAAAGAAGGAGAATGTAGGCCCATTAAAAGATAAATTGGGAGCTTTGATAAACTATGATAAAATAAAAGCTGAAATACTGAACAATTTTTTCCCTGCGTATTCACCAGGGAGGATCAGCCGCTGAGAGTAGTGCATAACGATAGTGAAGGTAATGACTCTTGGCTTGATGCTTGTTTAAGTGAGGATGTAGTCCTGGAGAGACTAAACAACATAAAGATTAATAAATCACCAGGCCCAGATGGTTTTCATCCGAGGGTTATTATGGAGCTTAGGTCGCAGCTAGCAAAACCCTTATACTTGATTTTCCATAGTTCAATTACATCAGGCATGGTACCAAAGGATTGGCGCAAAGCTGAGGTAGTGCCTTTATTTAAAAGGGGAACTAAAAATAATCCTGGTAACTATAGACCAATTAGTTTAATCTCTACAGTGGATAAAATATTGGAAGGTATTTTGAGGATTATCTGCAGGTTAATAAGATTATTAGCAAAAGTGAGCATGGGTTTATAAGGGACAGATCATGTCAAACTAACTTAATTAGCTTCTACGAGGAAGTGAGCGAGAATCTTGACCAGGGAAAAGCAGTGGATGTGGTGTATTTAGATTTTGCAAAAGCCTTCGATACAGTGCCTCACAATAGACTGATCATCAAATTTAGGGAACTTGGCCTAGGATATACTATTTGTACATGGATAGGTAATTGGCTGGATAACAGGATACAATGAGTAGTGGTCAACAAGATGTTCTCCAGCTGGGCACCAGCGAATATCACAAGTGTCCGTACTTGGCCCACTGCTGTTCAATATATTTATCAATTATCTAGGATTAGGCCTGGAAAGCACAGTGACAATCTTTGCAGATGATACTAAACTGTGTAAGGTAATAAATTCAGAAAGCGATGTGGAGTCTCTACAGAATGACTTATTTAAACTTGAAACCTGGGCATCTAAATGGGGAATGAGGTTCAATATAGACAAATGCAAAGTTATGCATTTTGGGATAAAAACAAACTTGCATCCTATACACTAAATGGGGAAAATATAGGGGTAACTGTGGTGGAAAAAGATTTGGGGGTGCTCATAGATAATAGGCTTAATAATAGCATACAATGTCAAAATGCAGCAAAAAAGGCAAGTAAAGTGCTTGCATGCATAAACCAGGGCATTGAGACAAGAGATGAGGATGTAATCCTGCCACTGTACAAATCATTGGTACATCCGCACCTGGAATATTGTGTTAAATTTTGGGCACCATATTATAAAAAAGATATCGGGGAACTAGAAAGAGTTTAAAGGCGAGCTACTAAATTGATCAAAGGGTTAGAGACACTGGAGTATGAGGAAGGGCTTACTAGGTTAAATATGTATGCACTAGAAAAGAGACGTCTAAGAGGAGACATTATTAATATCTTCAAATATGTAAAGGGTCATTACAAGATGTTAGCAGGGGATTTGTTTATTAAAAGAACTCTGTATAGGACACGTGGGCACTCGCTGAAGCTAGAGGAGAGACAATTCCGTACACAATGTAGGAAAGGGTTCTTCACGGTAAGGGCAATAAAGATCTGCAACTCCCTGCCGGAGAAGGTAATAATGGCAGACTCTGTAAATCCATTTAAAAATGAATTGGACAAATTTCTAACTGCAAAAAGTATCCAGGGTTATAGCATTTAAGATATTGACATTAATATCTGGGAGTGGTAAGAATCATAGTTGTCAATTGGTACTAACCCATTACTTCAGCAGCCCATTATAATATGAACAGCTAAACACAGAATACAGGTTGAACCCAATGGCCATTTTGCCTCTTTTAAACCTCACTAACTATGTAACTATATAGCTGTCTTCTTCCTGCCCAATGCTGACTGGCACCTTGTTGCATCTATCCTATAATCACTGTCTTCAGACCCTGAGCCCTGAATTCTCCAGACTAAGTAAAAGGCTTGCCAGTTTGCAGGCACACCCAATGGCTTTGGAGCATATAATAAGTGTTTTATGCAGTGATGCCATGTTAGTGGGACTGGAGGGAGCAGGAAAGAGGTGAGCGTTGGATAAGCGGGGAATGGAATGAGGACACTGGAGGTGAGTAGGGTGAAGTGCAGCAGCTTGAGTGGAACTGGTGGAAGTAGACAAAAGGGGATACATATCAAACCTCTGAGAAAAATGGCAGTTAGGAGGTGATTGGTTGCTGCAATGTATCACTCACAGTGAAATTTATCACTCATTGATAAATGAGCCCTTATGTGTGTACCTGTGGAGCTGACACTGCTAGAATCAGTCACGGTACGTATCTAATATTAATCCACCTCTTATAATGTTAATCCTATTCATATATCACAAGCTCTTTCCCTGACACAGTTAATCTCTGACACAACTCTTCCCCCTGACCACTGGTGAAATTAGAATCTTTTTCTTGCAGGAACTCTGTGCGTGAGTGAAAAAAAATGGTCATGGCCACATGTCACAAGGGGAGTGGTCACACATCACAGGGGCATAGCCACATGACATGCCCCCATTTCTCTGCACTCTGGGGGTCAAATTGTGTCCTCACTACATTCACAACAGTACCTGTGCCAAATTGAATTGCACAATGTACATGTGCTGGGGTTTTGGAATTGTAGAGAGAGAGCAGAGCAATGAGCTGCAACACAAAGGCTGTCATCTGTGGAATTGCTCTTACACATCTTTTGATTTGCAGATGATTGTACTCACTCTCTGCAATTCCAAAACCCTAGTACATGTACTATGTGCAGTTCTAATATATATGTCACAGGCACAGCGTGCGTATACTAAATAAAAATACACCTTACTGAACCTACATGGTGGTTTCGCTGTGATGGGGAACCTCTGAAGAAGTTCATCCTCTCTGGGCAGACGGTGTAATCAATCGGTATTCACTATTCATGTAGGAAATCACTGGAAGATGCCTGTTTGTATAAGAATATAACCATCATCATCATCATCATCATACAATAGAGGTTCAACCAGACTTGTGCCACCTGTCACCTCCTTCCTCCTGAATACCCTCCAACTACATCCCCCTGAATACCCTCCAGCCTCCTCATCCTGAACTTAGGAGGATCAGGATGAGTAGGAAGAGGATGATGAGGATGAAGATGATGAGGATAAGGAGGATGATGAGGATGAGGAGGATGAGGATGAGTAGGATCCAATCTAACACTCTCCAAGTGATGATGCATCTAGCCCGCAGTCACACACAGATATATTAGTGTCACAAATCGATGCATTTTCAGCAAAAAAAAGTTGCATGGAACCTTTCAGCTCAATCACATCAGGCATCTACCACTGCGTGGTGTTTTGAGGATAAATGTATAAGAACAGGATGAAGTTAAAATGCCGACAGATGAGATCTCTGCATTGAGGAGACAGATGCCAAAATCCTGACAGCTGGAATTTTACTGATGGATTGAAGCCCGAGATTCGCCCGGTATAACCACTTGGTTGATGGGTCCACACCCACAACTGAGTGGGAATAGGACCTGTGGCGAGCAAAGTGAGTCACCTGGCCTGGAGCGTGGTGAGCCTGCGAGAAGACTTGCTGCCTCGCATGCGGGTTTCTGGCAGACGGGATGCAGCTGTCGGTTTAGTGACAGCCTTTATCCCATCTGCCGGTATATCATACCAGATCCATGATAACACATCTGTAGGGGATAGTGACATTTTGGAAAATGCGATATTATCATATTAACCCTATAACTTAATAACGGCAATAATGTTTTTAATACGTTAACGCTAATGGTGGGCTACATGTGTGCTGCAGAGCCATGTACAGAGCTATTTCTGCTCCATTCATTGCCAGAAGCCACCGGATGCTGCCAGACTTGGTAGCAGCAAGTTACCAGACCCCCTTGATGCAGAAGCTGCCAGAAGAGGAAGCCGCCAGCCGCCATACCTGCTTGCGCTGGAAGCCAGTGGATCCATAAACCAACAGACTAACTCGCTTGTGGTGGAATCAGCTGGACCTGGAAGACACCAGCCTACATACCCAATTGCAATGGAGACCACTGGATCCGCAAGCCGCCAGACCGGCTTGCCGCGGAAGCTGCTGTACATGGAAGCTCTCAGCTGCAGACCCGATTGCTGCACTGTGATTCAGGGGTACTGGGCAGACTCCCTCTCTGACACTCAGCCTGGGGACATCAGATCTCCCACACAGCTGGGTACATGCATTTGGGGATCTAGCAGGAAAGGAACTATAATACTGTGCCATACTTATGGACATTATGGCTGATATTGCTTATATAGGGAGATGCTGTGAGAGGAGGAGGCGTGGAGCTGTGAACCGGAAGCGGAAGTGCTCTTGTGTCGCACGCAGGTGAGGTCAGAGGTCAGACGCGTGTGAGGGGATGTGCGGAGGTGTCGGATAGGGTGCCCGATTCAGTCCAGATCAGGTACTGGGCACCTGAGGGGGGGGGGGGGGCAGAGCAAGCACCCGTGAGGAGGCAAGAACTGAGCGGAGTGCGCAGCCGCTGCAGCTTTCTGTGTAAGTCTGCTAGGGGTTGCCTTTTGTGTGAGTGAGGGACTGTAACTTTGAGGGGCTGTGATTTTTGTGTGAGTGAGGGGCTGAGATTGTGTGTGTGTGTGAGGGGCTGAAATTGTGTGTGTGTGTGTGTGTGTGTGTGTGTGTGTGTGTGTGTGTGTGTGTGTAAGGGACTGAGGTTTTGTGTGTGAGGGGCAGAGATTTTGTGTGTGTAGGGCGGTCTGTTTTGTTTTTGTGTGAGGGGCTACATTATTTTTGTGTGTGTGAGTATACTAGGTACTGCCGAGTGACACTGCTGCGGCCGAGCTGTGAATTGCTGCTGCCACAGCCTGCCTCTGGGGTCAGAGCCTACTGCTGCTGCTGCCAGTATGAGCTGCACAAGGGGGCTGGAGTTTGCTGCTGCAGCCATCAGAGAAGCGGATGGAGGGGGCCGGAGACTGCTACCGATGCTGCTGCTGCCACTGGTGGAGCCAGGGACTACTGCTGCATAAAAGAGAAGTAACAAGGGGTGCAAAAGGATAGATAAGTATGAGCCCAACCTCATTATTTTATAAGTGAGTTTTTTTTGTGTTTTTGTTTTTTATCTCCTGTTCTCTCTGTCCTTTTTCTCCCCTTGTCCCTGTTTATTTTGTATTATCAATTACTGTCCTATTGTTGTATATTATTTCTCGTCACAGCTAGGCTATAGTACTGTATTGCATTACATAGATTGTTTTTCTTTTTCTCTTTTTCTTCTGAAGGTAACAGGGAGTTAGACCTAACAAACAATATGGGTGGGGCTGTGATTGGGGATCTCACTCAGTGCATGTTGTGCAAAATGTACGCACACCTGGAGCAACAGTCCCAGTGTGATTACATCTGCACGAGGTGTGTGCGAACGGTTGCCCTGGAAGCCCAGGTAACTGATCCAGAGCAAACTGTTATGCGGCTGAGAGAGATTCACAATCTCGAGCAAGGCTTAGATAGAATAGTGGAGGAGTTGCAGGAGGGGTCACCGGTAGATGAGGATGACGAGGCAGCTAGCTTGGTTACAGTTAGATGGAAGAAAAAGAGGGGGAGGCTCGACATTTCTGAACTACCAAACCCCAACAAATTTGCCCGATTGGAAGAGGATTCGGTGGATGGTAGTGAAGAAATAGTGAAGAAATGACAGTGTTCTCTCTAGCAACCAGAGGAGCTGTCCCTCTGGTGCAGTTGGGATAAAAGATAGTGAGGTTCCTAGTCATATTGTGATGGTATGGGATTCTATCATCAGGAAGGCAGATAGGGCAATCTGCTACCGGGACCGTGATCGCCATACAGTCTGTTGTCTCCCAGACGCTTGGGTACGGCACATCGTGGACCGGGTAGATAAATTGTTGGGAGGGGCTGGGAATGACCCGGCGATCTTGGTGCATGTTGGCACCAATGACAAAGTTAGTGGAAGGTGGGATGTCCTTAAGAAAGACTATAGAGACAAGAAACTTAAGGCAAGGACATCTAAGGTAATATTCTCCGAAATATTACCCGTGACATGCGCTAGCCCAGGGAGGCAGAGGGAGATTAGGGAGGTAAATGTGTGGTTTAGGGATAGGTGCAGGAAAGAGGGGTTTGTGTTCCTGGAACACTGGGCGGACGTCTCAGTCAGGCGCCATCTTTTTTGTTGTGATGGATTGCCCCTGAATGAGGAGGGGGCAGTGGTGCTCGGGGGAAGGATAGCTAGAAGGTTGGAGATTTTAAACTAGGTGCCTGTGGGAGGGTTTAGCTAGAAACTATGGGTCATGCAGTGAGAATAGTGGGGATGGCGGTAGTGAACGAAATATGGGAGGAGTTTGGGGGGGAGAGAAAGAGCAGCCCTCAAGGGTAATAACATGGGTATTATAAAAGGTTTCACCAAAACACTAACTAATAACAATTATGGGTCATTGTTGCTGCATAAAGAGAATGATGTCCCTAGCACAAGGGGAAATACTTATCTTTATTGTATGTATGTAAACGGTAGAAGCCTTACAGGTAAAAAAGGACAAACTAGAAATCCTTGCAACAAGCAAACAGTATGATATTATAGGCATTACTGAAACTTGGTGGGACGAATCTCATGATTGGACAGACAATCTAGAGGGTTATACACTGTTCAGGAGAGACAGATTAAATAAACGGGTGGAGGGGTATGTCTTTAGGTAAAGCCGTTTTTTAAAACCTGATATACGGGAAGATATTCAAGTTGGGACTGTAAATTCTGTTGATACGTTATGGGTAGAAATTGCATGCGGGGGTAAAGAAATAAAAAAGTTAGTATTGGGGTTATGCTACAGGCTGCCTGGTATTAATGTGTCTGATGAGGAATTGTTACTGATGTAAATTGAACGAGCAGTAAGAGTAGGAGACATAGTAGTGATGGGAGATTTTAACTATCCAGAGATAAATTGGAAAAACGATTCATGTGATACTGCTAGGGGTAATGTTTTTAAACACACTAAAAGATAACTACTTAGTTCAATTAATCAAGGAACCAACTAGGTACAATGCAATCTTAGACCTGGTATTAACAAACAATGGGGAATTGGTATAAAATATTATAGTTGGGGAACCCATAGGAAACAACGACCACAATATGGTCACATTCAATATCAGTTTTTATAAGCAGTCCTATACTGGCTCAACTAGGACTCTAAACTTTAGCAAAACCAACTTTGACATGATGAGGGAAGCTTTAAGGGATATTGAATGGGAAATTTTGTTTCAAGGAAAAAATACTATGGAGAAATGGAATGTATTAAAATCACTGCTATTTAAAAATACTCGCAAATATATTCCCACGAGCAGCAAAAAAAGGAATAAAAATCCCAAACCAATGTGGCTTAACAAAAAGATAAGGAACTAATGGGCAAGAAAAGGCAAGCACTCAAAAAAAAAGTCTGACGGGAATGCGGAGTCATTTCAGCACTATATGGACTGTAACAAAATGCAAAAAAGAAATGAGTGGCTAAAGTAGAAACTGAAAAACTAGTAGCAAAGGAAAGCAAACCAAATCCCAAAAAATTCTTTAAATACAGCAAGAGATTTCAGAAGGAGAGTATAGGCCCTTTTAAAAGACAAGTTGGGAGTCTTAATCAAAAATGATAATGACATAGCGGACAAACTAAATTAGATTTTTTCAACGGTGTCTACAAGAGAGGACCAAATGCAGGGACTAACACACAATCTCAACAAAGATAATGTCCTACTGCTAAGTGCTTATTTAAGTGAGGAGGTAGTCTGTGATTTAAAGATTAATAAGTCACCGGGTCCCAATGGAATTCACCCAAGGGTTCTTATGGAGCTTCACTCTGAACTTG